>NC_056725.1:388096917-388449417 GCF_019279795.1 Protopterus annectens | reverse complement strand
AGGCCACAGACATACCTAACAAAGACTGATAATGCCCTCAAACACATTCCCTATGCAGACTGACTCACAAAACCACAGCTAGAGTGCCTTGCATACTTCCTTCACAGAGGTTACCACTGCTGGACATACCGGGTTATGTCACACCCATACCAGTTGGCCAACCACCATGGCAACACATCACAATCCGTCCAGCCTACATAACCTAGGGCCCTAATCCTTGTCACCGCACTAAACAGCACATGCTGGAGGTACAGGTTTCTATACACAAATATGCCATACCCTGGACTAAACCACTCAGCATTAACAAACAAGGCTCCTTATTAGATGTCATACATACCCCTGATGAATGTTATGGAGATAGGTAATATGCCCTGTGAGTCAACTCTGTGTAACTCTTTCACAGGAGCAAGTAAAATCACATTACATGTGTCCCAAAGGGCAAGGTAGCATATGGCTAGGCAGCCCTAGGCCCAGGGCCAATAGCATAGTACCTACCTATGACACAATGCACACACACATGTACTCAGTGCAATACCAGCTATGTGAGGTTGAATGAGTGTGACACTGACTGTGTGCAAGGTCTGTAAAGGTGTGATAGCTTAGCGTGAGTTTGTGTCTGTCATGGTAGTTTGAGTCGTAGGTGTGAGGCCAGAGAAAGATATGTCAGTTATCGGGATGCAAACATAGTAGATTGGCATATGTTGTGCTGTAGTTCCCTGTGTATGACTGCGGTGTCCCATCATAGGCAGAAGCAATACATGTATGCTCAGTAAGTGGTACTGCTGTTGAATCCAGCTCACATATGAACTGTTGTACTACCTGAAGTTGTAGTCCTAAACACTACAGTATGGTGTATGTTCACATTCCCTGGTAACACTGTCTGGTGTGTTTCCTGTAGTCTGCACAGATTACATACCTCATTCATAGGTATCTGTAAGTAGGGGTACACAGTACTATAAGGTACACAGTTAATGCTCATCTGTGTCGTCATACATTTGTGTGTTGTATGTATGTGTAATGTGTGTGTAATGATGCCTGTACCATGGCCACAATCACATGTGTGTTACAGGGTATGTGTGTGTACCTGGCAGCATGTATACTCTGTGACAGCAGTATGCTGGCTATATTAACAACTGTGCACATATGTCAGGTAGGGGCATGGCATCAAAGACTAGGGTTGATTACCATTTACACTGTAAATGTGCATTGCATTCATTGCATGGGATGACAATATTCTTCATCCATTAGCTTGATACATACCCCCAGTGTGAGGTTGTGCATTGTATCCCAAACAGTGTGCTGAGTGCTGGTGTATACTAGTTTGTTGTATGGAGTGTGGCAGGCACTGTCAGACAGTTGTGGGCTGAGCACTGATATGTGGTATCGTACATGTGTATCCCCTGATAGACAGACAGATGCTATATATGGCAGTTAAGTGATATCAGTACATTAGAATATTAAGTGTGCCACATGACTTGCTCACATATTTTTCTTTTCCTTCCAGGGTGATGGTGCATCAGTGTAACCCACCTTATACAGCAGCAGAGGATCAGGAGATCCACCAGAGCCTGGTACAGAATTTCTCTGTGCTGTTTTCCAGGACCAGCCAGAACCAGCATGAGAGGGCTGCACTGTGGCAAGATCTTGTCCGTCGTGTAAATGACATAGGCATGCATAACTGGACATATGAGCAGGTACGCCATCACTGCAGTGATTTAATTAGACATGTCCGGCAGCGTGCGCCTGATATCCAATGACAACAGCTTGCCACAGGTGGTGGGGTACCTATCCACTCCCCCTCACCAGTGTGGAGGAGCACCTCCTAAGCATTGTGGCTCCAGGCCAACAACGACAACATCCACAAACATGTGTCATCATGGAGGCCGGAGCCACCCAGCATGTTGAAATGGAGTGTGCAGGTAACATGCCATATCTGTAGTTGACTGTTCTCTGTACTGGTAGTTTATGCGTGTGTGAGATATGTACTGTGTGTGTAGCTGTTAACCTGCCTATTCTTCTGCAAGATTGATATTCTGAGCATAATCTGTACACCTGTGAAAGCCACCTGTTGTTCTACTGTACTTTATCATACTCACAGTATCAATAGCACAGTTGTGGCCACTGGCAATCACTGTCATATCTTTGCAGGTCCCTCTGGAGTGACAGCAAGGCAGCCAATCCATGCTGGTGAGTGTGTAATAACAATACTATTGCTAATGACATGTGCATGTCATATGGAGGTGTAGTGTGTGCACATGTAACACCTACGCATAATGCATGCTGTGCATGTTTGCTGTGAGACTATGCATATCCCATTATTCTCAGTAGCTGCCTCACTCACATGCAATACACAGAGCATGACACACATGTGTGGCAACACAGTACTGGACATTGTATAGGCATACCTGATACACATGTACACAACACACACATGTCTTGCATAGACACTACACCTTAGCCTGCTACACATGTCCAATTATGACACCTGATGTATGGCCACCCTTCAGTATTCCATTTATCCTTTATGCAGCACACATAATATACCTGAGGGGTAGAGGCCTACCATGTCTTTGTGCAACAGTCTTGAACAAATAATACATTCATGTTAGGCAATGCTCACTATTGACCATCTTACACACCCATGTAACAAGTGGCTGTGTAATTGTGGATGTAGTCATGTTACTGCACTTCAGGTACAGCATGCTAGCTGCCTGTCTGGCACACATTATTATTGTTGACTGACCACAAGAAGCATGTTGATCATGGCTCACGTTACTACACCACATCCAGTTCCACTGACCACAAAAGTACACATAGCAGTTATTGCGTAGCACCATCATGTGTTGTGTGTGTGTGTGTAAATATATGCACCCACAGCTTGTAGCACTTACACAACATTGTTATGTCCTTGTACACATTGTGTCCCAGGGTGAAGACAATCACTGCACAACTACACACAACCATCAAGTACACGTATACTGTTATTAACAAGGGCTGTCTACACTTGCACTGCATGTTCCTGTGCAACACATAATCTGCATGCTGACATGTGTGCAGTGATGTTTTTCCTTGTGATACTGTCACCCACCCTCAAACAGTATTGTGTATGTTTTGGATTGCAGGTGTGTCTGTGTTTGTATCTGCTGTACTGAGGAGTGTGCCTGTGTGCCTGTGTGCATGTGCGCCTGTGTGCATGTGTGCATGTGCACCTGTGTGCATGTGTGCCTGTGTGCATGTGTGCATGTGCGCCTGTGTGCATGTGCGCCTGTGTGCATGTGTGCATGTGTGCATGTGCACCTGTGTGCATGTGTGCCTGTGTGCATGTGTGCATGTGTGCATGTGTGCTAAGATTGTGTACACATTTGTAAACTGTGTTGCCTACCTTCCTCTCACAGGTTCTGATGTTGTTCTGATGGAGTGCAGCAGGGAACCTGAAGCCACTGCTGGGGATAGTGATAATGATGATACATGTGTAATGGCACAGGGAGGTGTGACAGGGTCTGTTGTTGGTCAGCCAATCGACACTACACAGCAGTCAACCCCATCAATGCGCACAGTCATCCTGCCGATACATCCATTGTCACCAATGTCCTCAGCTGAGGGACAGCATACAGTGGGCATTGACCAGGGTAGTGTGGTATCATTGGCACATGCATCCCCTCACAGCAGCCATGGCCAGATTCCTGACATGGTACCACACAAGCAGATGTCCAGGGGTTCTCGTGGGAGCATCCTTGGTCATACTGCCCCTGTCAGACGTCCCCACAGAGGTCTTTCAACCTCAGCTATGTTCCGGGCTGTAATGCAGGCACAGGCACGTATGGAACGGTACACCAGACAGGGTCTGAGGGAGCTTAGAGCACATCGCACAGCTATGAATGACACTATGCGTGACATTGCGGCTGCCATCCGTAATATCAGCGAGGTCATTGATAGACGTTGGGGGGGGACACATTAGATCTCTTCCACAACTACATGTCCAGGAGCCAGGACAGTGCAGATGGTTGAGGCGTCAACGTGGACGTATGTCAACAACATCATCAACTGGCAGTCGTCGCAGATGACAACAAACCCGCAGCTGATCCCATAGTGCCAGTACCAGCCCCAGTAATTCTAGGTCTGAGCTGTCATTACACCATCCTAGAAGACCACGTGCACGTGGCTCTGGACAGTCCCAGCAGGGACATGTGTCCAGTCAACAACCCACTGCTTCTGATGACAGTACCCAGTCTGGCTTAGTACCTGATACTGTCTGTAGCACCCCTGCCAGGCACAGGTACTGTGTCCGTGGCCAGAGACAGTGATCTGTATGACCTGGCAGGTGCAGTCTGTGGCTGTCCACAAACACCTGTATATGGCAGCCACGTGGTGGAACTGTGTGCAAGCATAAACACACACATAATGCTAACACCTAGGGCTAACACATACACACACACATCGCATCAACATTGCCCCATGTTGTACTGTTGTCCCTCACTAAAACACACACACATACATGTCGATTGGATGTGTCAATGGCAGACTGTGGCAAGCCAAGTACACACCCTGTGCATATGATGAAACTCTGCCACCTCCTGCCATCTGTAACATTGATGCAGGAACAGGATTGCATGGCACTGATGCACAGGGTGACTACATAGCACTGTAGTAATAATATCATGTTGTTAACAGTACAGTGTAATGATATCGCTGTGGGTATATTCGAGCATGCATGATGCATTAACTATGATTGTCATTGTAGTTTTGTATACACCACTGTTAATTCCCAAAGTGTACTGTCTGCACATGTGCCACATGGCTGTTGTGTGTACCTGTGCCTGCATGTGTTGGGGTGTGGACAGTACATGTGTGATACTTACAGCACAGAGTTGCAGGTGTACATCTGTGAACATGATTAGCAGGGAACATGACATGGTTTGACAGTATGCTGTGGGTGATACAGTTTCCAAATGTCAATGGTCTGCATTCTGGTACTATACGCAGTCTACATAGCCTGACATTCCGTGGTCATTACATGGTGTCTCCTCAACTGATACACAGATGTAGGAACCTGGTGTCAGTGATATCCCTGCAGTACTACACTATAAAAGTAGCCATTCTTACTGAGCCCCACACATCCCTGGGAACAATACTCTTTGGCATATAGCAGTCTCACGTACATGTCAACACACTACGGATATATCCATCCACAACTACAAATGCATACAGTGGCCTACAATGCATTCTACACATGACACATCTAACCACCACAAGGGTATCATACAGACAGATACCTGTTGTCCAAGCCATGCTGTATTGCTGTAATGCAACTGTAGCATTTTCATCGGCATACAGTTAACATAGTATTCCAACAGTACCATGTAGGTGGTAGCACCCATCATGTAGAACGGGTAATGGTGTGTACATGTGGACAAGTGTTATCGTGTCTATCCTGTGATATTCTCATTTCCAAAGGTATTCTGCAGTCCCTCGGTGTATCACCTAAGCAAGAAGGTGTCTGCATGCATATCGGCAACAGTTGCCATACAACTACACTGGATGTCCATCACTCACAGACTTTGCTGTGTTTTAACATGTCTGACATATACTCCAGACATGAACCCTCACCCACATTAATCTATCAAAGCTTTCATGGGTGTGTGTCACATAGTCGGCCTAGGACACAGATTACTGCAGTAGCCTGCATTGTCACCAACATACATGTATGGCCTAAGGTCTGGTAAGCTGTGGCACATGCTGGCAAAGGTAACAACTGTAATAATATGAGGCAGGCTTCACACATAGGAACTATTAAAGGTCACAGGTACATATCTGTATGTGGCACACACATACCTGATGTGTGCATTGAAATTACTGTTATAATAATATGTCATACAATAATAAAAGCAAAACACACATCGACAAACTGTGTGACAAACACACACATGTCATTTGTAGAATTCAAACCCCTACCTAACGATGTTATGATATTTGAGAGAAACACATTAGCACAGCACGCTATTTGCATTAGTGGATGATTTTCCTTCTCCTGTTGTATTTATAGGGTGCTGATATCATCAGTCTTTCCAAAGAGGAATGTACATCTTTTAGTGTGTTATCCCAGTCTTAAAAGGGCATTCTTTTCACAGAGAACTGCATACATACACACCCTCCTGCCACCTCACACACAGCATTTGCAGGATTCAAACCCCTACCTAACTAGGTTATGATACTTGTGAGAAACACATTAATACAGCACGCTATTCATATTACTGGATGATTTCCCTTCCACTGCTGTATTTATAGGGTGCTGACATCATCAGTCTTTCCAAAGAGGAATGTACATTTTTTAGTGTGTTATCCCAGTCTTCAAAAAGGCCATTTCTTTCACAGAGAATTGCATACATACACACCCTTTGCCACCCCACACACACAGCATTTGCAGGATTCAATCCCTTACCTAACTATGTTACGGTACTTGAGAGAGACGCATTAGCGCAGTGCGCTATTCACATTATTGGATGATTTCTTTTCTTCTGCTATATTTATAGGGTGCTGACATCCTCAGTCTTTCCAAAGAGAAATGTACATCTTTTACTATCCCTCAGTATGGGAGAATAACAATATCTGTGCATTAACAGACGCCTATTTCAGGGTCACATATGCACACTGGCACTGCCAGGTTATGTTCAATACTATGCTTCGTGACCACAAGACTTGTAACACACAACACAAGTAGGGGGTGTATCCATATAAATCACAGATACACACACCTCTGGGTTGGTACCACTGCACTAAGCATGACAAGCCATACATATACAACTACCATTGTGCAAAACTGCCTTTTGGTTTGGTGTGTAGTTCAGACCACCCCCCCATACTCAGGAACCACACTCGGCTTTCCTGGGAACAGTGTAGGATATGAAGGTCTTCACACACACCATTATAGTGGTTGACTTCAGGTACACAAATATTGACTGGGGATACTACTCAGGCCCTCAACAACATCACTCTACAGCCACTACAATTTGTGGATCCATGTGCTATGGCACAACCAGTCACCACACCCACAAGAGGGAATACATATTGGACCTGATCATCACCAACATGGGGACTCTATGTTCCACACCAGAGGTAGAACCCTCATTGCTAAGATCAGACCATAAACAACTTTCCCTGGACATCCATATCCCGTCCCCACCCCCAGCCAAGGAAATCACTGTAAAGAATTTCTCAAAAGCAGACTTTACACTTGTGAAGACTGGGGTGGAATACTTCAAAGGCCCCGTGCTGGAGGATAATACAGCCCAATCTGCAGAATCCTTTACAAACGCATTGTATGAGCACCTGCAGGTATGCAGTGATCATGCTATCCCAAATAAAACCATGACTCCTCCAAAACAGGAGACCTGTCTGGTTGACCCCAGCCATATATAAGCTGTACAACAGAAGGAGGAAGCTACTACATAACAGAGCAATATCCCACAGAGGAAGGACATCTCTGAACAGTATTGGCAAGACACTTCAATCCCTCATATAATCATCACTTGCACGTTTTGACAGTGAAATTGACCAGACACTACAGATAATCACAAGGCCTTCTTTAGTTATGTCAGGAATATGTGTGGAAACAACCCAGATATGCTCTGAATTGTTGCATAACAGCACAACATATGCCAAACCTACGGACATAGCCTACACCCTGGCAGACAGAGTCTGCACAAATGCCCCCCCTTACCCCCCCAAGGGTACAGCTGACCATCCCAAATGAATGTAACCTCCCTGACATCACAGATGCACTGGTGAAAGGTGCCCTCTCCACAGCAAATAACACAGCATATGTATGGGACCGGATGGTGTCCCAGGCTGTGTCCTACACGAGCTCTGAGTAGAACTGAACACTCACATTAAGTCACTGTTCCAACTTAGCCTTACTACAGGGTATGTACCCTGAGAATGGCATAGAGATACAGTGCTCCCACTCCACAAAGGTGGTGCCACAATGGACCACAGGAACTATCACCGCATAAGCCTGACTAGTGTGGTAGAAAAAGCTATGGAGCTTATTATCATGGAAGTCATAATCAAAAACATTGTGAGCCTCCAGACAGTGGATCATACACAATTCGGCCTTGGTACGGGCAGATCTTGCCTCTTACACATAGTTCATATCTTTGAATCGGTTACTGAAGCCATGGATGAGGGCAAGGTAGTTCACACAGTCTACCTGTACCTTGCAGAAGCCATACCCCACTCAGGCATCATACATATGCTTACCAGCTTAAATATCTACCCCTATATCACTAGATGTGTTGCTGTCTGCCTCAGGGATGGAACCCTCATGGTCAGAATTGCAGGTGCCATGTCCAATTCCAGACCAGTTACAACTGGTGTCTCACTGGGCTCAGTTGTGGGACCTGTCCTGTTCGGTATGTACTTCTCTGAGGTTCAGACTAACACGGAGGGATTATGTCTAACAAACGTCACAGATGACTGCTAACCGGGGGCCATAAGCAACACTGCAGCTGACACATGCTTCCTCCATAAGGGTCTCAGAGAGATGGATGCTTGTTGCCAGAGCCATGGCCTCGTGCTAAATGCTAAGACATGCATAGTCATCCCCTTTGGGGAAAACAAGGTGCACACAAATCACCACATAAGTGGTAATCCATTAAGTACAGAAGATGTATTTACAGATTTGGGGACCAACATAGATCGTAACCTCTACTTTGCTAATCACATTGACAGTCATTGCAAAGATCTTTATATAGCCCTCCTTATCACAAGGGGGTTTGCATGTAGATCATGGGAGGTCATTGTGGCCCTCTACTAGTCACTCATCAGGCCCATGTTTGACTACAATGGCCCTTTTGGGGTATACTTACCCAACACCTGCAGCAACTACAGTGTCCACAACAGTACCTCCCCAAGAGGATCATGGGCTACACACAGATGTCCTATGCAGCTCAACTAAAGGATCTCCAGCTCTACTCAGTTGCTTAATGCCTACTCAGAGGTAATCTATGCCTGACGTACACAGCCATGTCAAACCCAGAAGTAATGGACATGCTCCACCTCATAACATCCAATACCCTTAGAGCTACACACTCCAGGGACTTAAACCTCAGCACGAAACTAAATAGGACATGCTGCAGGGACAGATTCATTACCCAGAGGCTCCCCTCACTCTGGAATTGAATGCCAATTAAAGTTAGACATAGCCCCTCGCCAACCCTCTTCCAGCAAAATCCAGCCGCATGGATGGGAAATTGCAAATTCACCCCTGGGATCTCCACTGTGTCCCAGCTTGACAGAGGCACAGCAAACTAGCCTTAAGGGGTGCCTTCTGTGACCTACTTTACAGAGGCATAGTAGGCTACTCTACTGGGGAGGTGGACGCCAAATACACTCTGCCTAGGCTTATGAATTCCCTAGAGCAGACAGCCTAGTATCGACCTCTGCACCCATATGTTTATGTTGGGGATGCACAATATTTGTTGCTGATACTGTTTGCAGGTCTTTATTGCCATAACTTTCCAGGTTTCTATGAACAACTTGTGTATCTGCGTAACATGTTTGATCATGACAGGGTTCCAGTATATTAATATATGTGTCTGTTGTCATTTAACTGTGTGCACAGGGCAGATTGCTGTATCATGGGAGGTTCCTGGCTTAACACATACAACTCCCAGATATGTGTGGCCGACTGCTATACTCAGACATGGCCTAAGTGTGTGAGCATGCCCACTTCAGGCTTTCCATGGTTTGTTGCCTGACATATGTCTCATTTATCCAAGTGTGTGAGCATGCCCAGTGTGACCTTTCCATATGTTGTGATCTGAAGTCCACTACATTTGTGGCTGTGTGTGAACATGACCAATATTGACATTTATACTGTGTGTTGGAAGTCATGTTGTGTTCTTACTGCCAGACTCCTTTGTGTCATAACTCAACAGGGATTGTGCTGTGCCTGCAGGGTTTCCATGGGATAGTTTGCAAAGACATGTCAACATTCTTTCATACTGGCTGAACACTGCAATACTGTCATGGTGTACTGGTTCAGTACTTTCACTATGGTGCACAGTATCATGGCTTTGAGTTCCATCACTGCTTTAAATGTTCATACTGAGCAGACCAGACTGGTTAAGGGCCAGCTGGGCAACTATGAGCATGTTGCATTTTGTTCAGCTATGGCCTACTTAAACCAGGCTTGTCCAACATTGCTGTGTATTCACCAACTTGGGTGGACATTGCCAAACATTACTCCACATTGACCACAGTTGCACTAGGTGTGTGTGATTCTGTTCATAGGTTCATACTTGGCTATCTGCCCTAGGGCATTTATAATCCTAGCCAGAGTGTGTTTGGCTTTCAACACACATTTTAAGTGGAGTTTGCCATGACATTTTTCAAGGTTAGTATACTGTGCCTCTGTCTAACAGTGACATAGAAGTGATACCCAGGGTAAACCTACAATCTCCCATCCACTCATCAAGACTCCTCTTGAAGAGAGTCAATGAGGGACTCTGGCTAACCTGGAGTGGGAGTTTACTCAAGAGTGGAGGGAGCCTCTGGGTTATGAATCTGTCACTCCAGCATGTCCTATTTATTTCAGTCCTGAGGTTCAGGTCTCTTGAGCATATAGCTTGATGGGATTCTGATTTTCCAAGGTGTAACACGTCCATTGATTCCAGGTTGGACATGGCTTTATACATCAGGCACAGATCACATCTGGGCAGGTGGTATGCCACTGAGTGGAACTGCAGTTTCTTTAACCGGGCAGCAAATGGCATGTGTTTGAGCCCTTTGAACCTCCTGGTGAGGTACTTTTGTGGTCTTTCCAGCTGCTGTGTGTGTCTGATAAGGTACATCCCACAAGGGGCATTGTACTCAATTATGGGCCTGATGAGGGATGAGTAAAGAGGCACGATGACCTCCCCTGATCTAGATGTGAATACCTTCATGATTAGGTGGGCTATATGAAATGTTTTTCTAAACACTTTGGCCACGTGGTTGTCAAAAGAGATATTGCTATCAACTTGGGTCCCCAGGTCCCTTATCACTTCTTTCATACTTAATGGGTTACCACCTATGTGGTAATTTGTGGGCACTTAGTTTTTGCCAAAGGGGATGACTATACACATTTTTGCGTTTAGCTTGAGGACATGGCTCTGGCACCAGTTGTCTGTTTCTATGAGGCCCTTTTGTAGGATGCTTGCGTCAGCTGGAGGGTTGATTATGGCGCCCAGTTTGCAGTCAGTCCTTCTGTGTTGGCCTGTACCTCCGAGAAATATATACCAAACAAGGGAGGTCCCAGGACTGAGCCTTGTGGGATACCACTTGAAGCTGGTTTGGGGTCTGACATGGCTCCAGCATTTCTGACCATGTGGGTTCTGTCCTTGAGCCAGTTTGCAACCCATCTAGTGACATAGGGGTTTATATTGAAGCTGGTGAGCTTATCTATAATGACCAAGTGGGGTATTGTATGGAAGGCTTTTGCAAGGCCCAGGTAGGCTGTGTGGACCACCTTCCCCTCGTCAATGGCCTTGGTGACTGTTTCAAATGACTCAACCAGGTTTAAGAGGCAGGATCTTCCCTTAACAAAGCCAAACTGGGTAGGATCCAGTGTCTGTATGTCCCCAATATCTTTATTTCTGAGGTCCATGATGATCCTTTCCATAGCTTTGCAGACCAAGCTAGTCAGGCTTCTGGGGCAACAGTTTGCAGTATCCATTGAGGCACCACCTTTGTGGAGAGGGACCACTGTTGCTGTACACTGCTCTTTGGGTACATATCCTGTGGTAAGGCTGAGATTGAACAGTGGTTTTATGTTTGTGTTCAATTCTTCTTGGGGGTTTATGTTGGACACAGCCCAGGACACTGTCTGGTCCCATTGATGCTGTGTGTTTTGCTTTGGAGAGGCTGGCTGTTACCTGAGCATCGTAGATGTCAGGGGGCCAGCACTCTGCTGGGATAGATATTTGCCCTTTTGGTGGGGAGGGGGGGAGAAGTTTGTACTGAACCTGTCAGCTTGGATGTTGGCAATGTCTGTGGGTTTGGTGTATTGTTTGTCATTTTGGACTAATTCTGAGCATATCTGGGAATTCCCACCCAGGTTCCTACCATAACTAAAGAAAGCCTTGTGATTATCCTTAGTGTCCTGTACAATTTTTATCTCAAAGATGGCCTTAGACGATTTTATGTGTGGCCGTAATTTTTCAATAATACTGATCAGAGATGCCTTCCCTTTTTGGGATTTTGCTCTATCATATAGTAGGTTCCTCCTTGTATTGTATGTTTTTTTATGGCTGGGGTCCACCAGACAGGATGCCTGCCTTTGGAGGATTGGATCTTGGTTTTATTTGGGATTGCATGATCCATGCATTCCTGAAGGTGTTCATAGAATGTGTTTATAAAGGGTTCTGAGGTCTGGGCCGTATTTTCCACAGGCACAGGGGCTGTGAAGGATTCCACCTCAGTTTTGAGGAGTGTGACATTTGCTTTAGTGAAAATGTTTCACTGTGGTTTTCTGGCCATGGGATGGGGTCGGGATGTGAATATCCAGTGAGATTACTCTATGTTCTGATCTTACCAGTGAGGGATACACTTCTGGTCTTGGGCATAGAGTCCCCATGTAGGTGATGATCAGGTCCAGTATGTTTTCACCTCTTGTGGGAGTGGTAGCAAGTTGTTCCATAGCATTTGAGTTTATAAATTCTAGAAACCTTTGGGCGAGGGTGTTGCAGCTAGGGTAATGCTCCCAGTCTATCTTTGGGTCGTTGAAGTTGCCCAATATAATGGTGTTTAGGGAGACCTTCATATTTTCATGTGCTGTCCAGTCAGCCAAGTGTGGTTCCTGGGTTAAGGTGGGTGGTCTCTAGCAGGCTATGAACTGGAATGCGGTTTTACCCACTGTTAGTTGCACATGGATAGTCTCTGATGCTTCATGCTGTGCCACCAACCTGGGGTGTGGGTATCTTTGACAAATATTGATACTCACCCTCCTTTTGTAGTTTGTTCCATGTTTTGCGGCTGTAAAGCATGATATGATGTGTAACCTGTTAGTGCTAAGGTGCTCTTGGGAGCCTTGAACCAGGTTTCTGTTACTGCACAGATATCAACATTCTCCATGCTGAGGAGAGTTTGGAGTGCATGCATCTTGCAGTTTAGACTTCTGGCATTGAGTAGCATTACTTCTAGTTTCTTATCCCTTGTGATACCTATGGAGGTGGGTTTGTCTTTTGAGCCTTACCTAAAAAAGGCACTATAGGGGTGACAAAAGCCTTTGGCAACATCCAAAAGGCCACAGGTGACAGGTGAAAGCCATCCCTAGCGAAGCATCATGTCTTGTCGAGCATGTCATCCCTGGCTGACAGGCATTGGATTCCCTTTCACTGACACCAATACTTAAGCCAATTGTTGTAATTGATCATCTTGCCTTCATATTGTGGCATCATGTTTGGTGAGGGTAGGATGATACTCAAGGTCATCAAGTTTGCATATACTACATGGTGGTAAATGCTGTTTAGCACTACCTTACATTGCTTAACACATGGCAGTCATGCCTCAGGTGGTGCTGCAGGGCTGCCTATGTTGGATGCACATACTACACTCCCTGCACATGTTTGAAAGCAGGTTGTGTCAACTTAGGCATCCCTTTCACTATATGTGGGAGTCAGAGAGAGGTATCATTTCCAGGGTTCCTACTGAGCCAGTGTATGTGCTATGCGTTGCCTCTTTGCCAAGGCCAAGGCATACTGGGCACGCCTCCTTCTGCCTACTGGGGCAGGCACAGGTTGTTCCTCCTCCGAGTCACGCTCTGCCTGTGATGGCCTTGGCAATGGTGGGGGGCTGTTTGGCCCAGGCTTATGCTGGTCCTGCTGCAGCTGTATTCACAGAATCATATTATGTAGCATAGCACATACCATGACAATTTGGGTACATGTAGTTGGTGAGTATTGCAAGGCTCCACCAGATGTGTCCAGGCACTGGAACCGTGACTTGAGCAACCCAAACACGTGCTCAATTACATTTCGTGTTTGTGCATGTGCCTCATTATGGCATTCCTGTTCAGGTGTGTGTGCGTTAATGATGGGTGTCATCAGCCATGGCTCCAGTGCATAGCCAGCATCCCCCACTAAGTGACCATGTGTGATGTCCCCATTGGCAAATGTCTGGTACAGCTGCATCAGATGCCAGATATGGGAATCATGGTAGCTTCCAGGGCAGCCAGCACACACATTCATTATTATGCCCTGGGCATCACACACAACCTGGCAGTTGATGGAGGGGAAGCCCTTGCGGTTAATGTAGGCCCTACCCCGCTCACCGGCTGGTGCTTTGATGCGTATATGCGTGCAGTCTATTGCACCCACTACCTCAGGGTATTCTGCTATTTGTTGGAAGAGACGCATATTGCTGGCCAATACCTCACGGAAATTGGGGAAATATACATGATCACCGACATGTGCTGACATGGCATCCAGGAACTGGTGCAGTACCCTGGATGCTGATGCCTGTGATATCCCCATCATATCACCAGTTGGTCTCTGGAAGGTACCTGTTGCTAGTATTCTTAGGCCAACACATACCTTGGTTTCCACTGGGATGGGTTTCCCTCTGTTGGGTCTGTGTGTGAGGCGTGGCCTGCACAGCTCAACAATTTGCTGCAGGAGGTCTCTGTCCACTCTATAGTGCTCCACTATCTCCAGCTCATGTAACCCCTGGTAGGTGACCGTGGGCCTGTACACTCTTCTCCATCTCCTCACTGTGGGTTGTCCGGCAGCATTTGCATTGTCACCACCCTCAGCATGTTGCATATGTCGCCTTATAACAGCAATGGCAGCCACTAGCATTTTTTGTCTGAGTGAAGCTTTTTCAGTTTTCACTTCTAGTAGCTTACTCCAGTGTTGCAGTATCTCTTGAGAGAAACAAACTGCACCATTGTTTGCAGAGTTTTAAGTGCTGTGCTGGGCTAGTGTTCTGCCTGTGTAATTGCCTGATTCTGATTGTTTTCACCTGCTAGCTCTACTAATATTCCCTGGTAGCTTCCTACTATTTGTTGTGCTTCCTTTTTCCTTTATGTTTCCTCAGGGGGGAGCGATGCGCATACAAGTGCAAACATGCTCACAGCAGCTCACACTCGTGCACACATGCTTACACGGGCTAAAACTTGCTTATTTGAGTTAAAACATGCGCACACCAGTGCAAATGCACTTACAGGTCTTTAAACAGCCTTATACATGCTTACTCCAGCTTAAATGCGTGCACTCACACTTTCACATGCGCAGTCTGTCTTACTCGGGTTTACAGGCGCGCACACGCGTGCATACCCACTCAACACGAAACTTTGGTGTTATCCACACTATACACCTTCCATTTCTTGGCTTTCCCTGGCCTACCTGTTGACACACCTCTTTCCATGATGTCTAACTGGCAGCTGACACATGCCACTCTGCTCCTATGAGCTTCACTACTTTCATACATACCCCCCTTGTGATGTCACCTATCTCCTACTCTGTTACTCCCCATATCCTACTCTTACACTCCACTGACTGTGCTCATTTGCTATGTAAAAGTGCGATTCACTATCCTAACACTCATTTTCATAGGATTGCCTACTAATGCTTGGTTACATGTCTTAGACTGGGCTTCTCCCCTTAGCAACCCATACTCGGTGGCCATGTTGTCTTCAGCCTGCTATTCCCTTACATTGTAATTTAACAGTTTTCATAGATTCCACGTTTGTGGCTTTTATTTTCTTATTTTATGATTTTTTTTAGCGCACCCCGTTTGTGCAGTGCTGCGCTACGCTTAAACATCGGAAATCGATGGAAAAAAAAAGTATTTTTATTTTAATTTTGCATCTGGGAACATTTCCAGTGGCCGTATATTTGGCCATTGGCATGCTTCCTCAACCATATGCAACCTTTATTTGGAGCTGACAAGGCTCCATTGTGCTATTTGCAGAACGGTACTCAGTTGTCAACTGAGTACATTTCTGCAGCTAACACGGCTCCTACTCAGACAGGTGTGTGCTTCCTGGATTGCAAATTTACCTCATTTGCATGCCTTTCGGCTGCAAGTGTGGTAATTTGCATATCCCAGCCCTGTCCGTGTAGGAGACGTTTTAGGAGCTATCTTACCCACCCCTACAAGCTGTTCCTAGATCGCTTGTCGGACATGATGGCTGCATGGAGTCTTACTCTACTCGTACACTCCGTGCAAGCCATTGTGAATCTGGCAGAATATCTCATTCATCTTTTTGTAAACACTGAACCATTACATTTAATAAAAATAACCTTTTTATTTAATGGTAATCTCCATAAGAATGTTGCTTTTCTATAACACCAATATATCTTTTTCTTCTTTCTTGCATATAATTTTATCTTTAGTTGGAAATCTTTCCATGGATTAACATAATAACAATTCCCATAATGTTTTTACATCACTGTCTTCTGCTCAGTATAAATGTATTGCCATTTAATTTCTATTCCCACATCTTTCCTTTATATTCCATAATCATATTATTATTCATGGTTCTTTTTCTTCAAAACACACTTAACTTTTGCCAAAACACATTATAATTTACCTGCACCACTATCTTCTTTTTTTCATAAATGCAATGAGGCCAAAAAACAATATTTTTTTTATCAGTTTCAATCCTATTTTATCCAGCTTTCCATATTTAACACTATTCTTCACTGGACTCAGTTTTGAACTCTTTGTTATACAAAACACATTGTAATAATTTATTGACTTTTTCTATTGGACACATATATAATCCTCAAACATATATATATATATATATATATATATATATATATATATATATATATATATATATATATATATATATATATATATATATCTATATCTATCTATCTATCTATATATATATATATATATATATACATCCTTATTTTCCCCAAAATTAGTAAACATTTTAAATACATTTTTTCTGAACATCTTAAAAGCTACCATAATATTTCAGTATTTATTGACCAATGTTTTAGATAACAGTACACACGGTAGACCTCTGAGTTCTGTTACAATTTTGGCTGGACTGAATATTTTGACAGATGAAGGAATCTACACGGGTTTCACTATATTGCCCTTCTACACAGCAAAACGTACCCTAGTATGGCATTGTACATTAATAAAGAATTCAAAACCCTCACTAGTAAGCTACAACATAAATGCACATTTATGATTGTCATAGTTTACAAGCGCAAAAACAAAATACCAGCAAAAGTCCAAAGATCATCCACAGATCAACAATGGTAATAAAACAAAAATCTCCAGATGACCACCACGGCTTAAAATGATGTCTAAATTAAATTCATTTTTAAGCCATGGTGGTCATCTGGAGTTTTTTGTTTTATTGTCATAGTTTCCTTACCTTTAAAACAAGTTGTCTTTAATAAACTCACATGTAACTATTCTAGCTTTACTGCTTCGCCACTTCCATATAATATATCATGTACCAGTTCTTTAACAATTATTAACATTAGTCCTTTCTAACCATATCTGAATTAATGCATTTTGATTTTTTTGCATAATTCATTTTATAATTAGTGTTATTTAAAGTAATACATCTTCAGTTGCTTACATTTGTTGTATCAACTTTCTGCCTCAAGAATCCAATCACTCCCTTACAAACATTTTGTATACTATCGTCTTGCCACAATGTTAGTACCATCACAAATGTTTTGCTTTTTTATTGTATTTTTGAAAAAATGTATAAACATCTATACTAGATGCAAAGTGCTTTTTAACTTTTTTCACCACTATTTACAGCTCTTCTAGCATCCCGCCTTTCTCCACTAAATGCCTGGCTGAGGAAGTGACAATATTTTTTATAGTATTCCTTCCATCTTCTCATATATCTCTTGTACAATTTTTACTATTTATTTATTAACTTTCTTACCACAATACCCTTAGCCTTTCCATTTTACCTGTCTCTTTAATGCTTCATTTCTTACTTGAAAAATACTGTTGCTTAATTAACATTGCTTTATTTATTATCTTCATATATCTGTCTTTTTTGTTGTAAAATAGTTCATATTGTCTTGTTCCATAATCTCATCAGACTCTTAACAAAATGTTTATATTTTGTTTTTTCATTTTAATTAAACATTCTTTCCACTTATAAATATACCTTTAGACTTTTTATTATAACTCACCAATAATACTGACCAACAGTCATAAAATGGCCTCATCATCATGTGATCTTTCTACAACTGCATACATTCTTCACTTAACTTTGCTTCAAATGTGGGAGTTAGTACAGAGCATTAAGGCAATGAGCTGTTAACATGCTGATTTCCATGGTACAGAGTTTGCTTCTTAGTCTTTATCTTTCCACTCTATGACCTTGAGCAAGTCACTCAACCAGACTGCACTCTGAGGAAATTGGGCAAGGCTCATTAATGGTCTCCTCGGCTGTATGCCTAGTAAGTATGTATGTATCTGCATTCTGACCTGCCAGCTTCTTCATAAATTTTCTTTCTATCACATTTGTACCATTTTTTATGAAAGCCAACTATCCAGATGATCTATAAATCTTGCCACTATACTTCTCCATTATACTCCTTGTAATGTTTAAAAAAAATATGCAACCAATTTCCATTTTACATGTTGCTAGTCTGACGTATATTTTCTCTCCTTTCCCAAACCGAGGTTACCAAAAAGTATTCATTTTCCTGACAATTATATCATGTGAAAACTTTTCTTTTCTTTTTTTGTTAAACTGCAGTTTAAATCTCCTATTATATAATAATGTTTACATTGACAAAAACATATGGAGCCCAATTCAGAAAGGTTACTGTGGGGTATATGCCTGATGTACAGCTTGTGGCAAAACACTTCCGATTGAAAGACAGCCCTACCATAGTGGCTGTCTCTGAGGTCTACCACAAAAGCTTATGGGGCATTCTGGGAGTTACCACAAATGCTTATGAGGCATTCTGGGAGTGTGGCCTTGATAATTAACCATGTACCTCCCAAGAAACTCCTGCTGTAAGAAACTTAAACAGCAGAGAGTGATTCAGATAATTGCTCAGATTTATGTTACCGCAGCCACCTGTGTTAATGAACACAGACAGAAAGTCACAATTACCTAATTGTATTAGAAGTAAGTGTCCACAAGTTTAGTGGACAGGTATGTTGGGTGTGTGTTTACATGAGCATGTATGTAGCTGCATGTGTGAGTGCATGCAGTTGTATGAGTGGTATAAGGTGAGAGCATGTGTCTGTGTGTGTGTGTGTGTGTGTGTGTGTGTGTGTGAGTGTGTGTGTGTGTGTGTGTGTGTGTGTGTGTGTGTGTGTGTGTGTGTGTGTGTGTGTGTGTGTGTGTATGCATGCATATATGTGAGTGTCTGATGGCTGCTTGGGAGGTCACAGCAGGAGATATTAGTTAGGGGATGGCTATGGTAATTGTGTGTGTACGGGTGAATACATACATGTTTCAGTACGTGAGTGGGAAGTGTGTTTGTGTGTGTGTGTGTGTGTGTGTGTGTGTGTGTGTGTGTGTGTGTGAATGCTGTCCTCATAGCCAGCAGCAGCTGAGTTTACTGAGAATATGCTAGTAGCAACAGGGCTGCAATAGGGAGGAAGCTGCCCATACAGTGTATCTTGTAACTAAAGCTGAGAATGCATGCGCAGGTGCACGTATCCGGGAGGCTGGTATTGTGGGTCAATCCATTGGCTGTCATATAAGGGTAGCAGCTATGGCTTAATTAGAAAACCCTAATGGCTGCTTGATCAGCTTCTATACTATGATAATGAATGGGTCAGTTATGTTGTGTGATAACTAACGGTTGTCAGGAAATGAGGAGAAACATGATATGGAAAAACATTTCTAGGACTTGGGCACCCTAGAAAAAGAAATGTTCATCAAATAAAGAAAATGCATTACTGCTCTACTTCTGTTTTGTTTAGCAGTGGAATGGGGATGGTAGTGAGGGATGAACTCTTTGTTCCCTTTATTGAAGATTCCCACAAGCCTTTGTATCATTTTCTCTGATTCAGTACCTTCTAGAAAAATTCAGAGAGAAAAAAAAGCAAAACTCATTTTCGTTGCTTTATGGTGGCAGTGAGAGGTATGGTTTCAGGTGCTTTGTCTTCATGTAATGTCTGTATAATATCAGGGATTTATACAACTTATACAGAAGAGAAAAATGTGTAAAAACATGTAAGTGACAGAACTTTAAAAAAATGCTTTTATACCAGAATGAAAAAAACACGTCATGTGTAGAGCAAAAATGATTCATATAGGCAAACTTTTTCAGACAATAGCATGTTTAGTAGATGACCATTTCCATCTCATACCCATTAGAACAATAGTAGTTCAAAATTTATTATGAACAGTACTCTATGTCCAAAAGTTCTGTCTTTACAATGTAGGACCAATCAGAAATGGTATTTGTAGCATAAGAACTAATGTCAGTAATGTATTTATATGACATGCATGGACTGGACTTGTTGGTAGGACAAATATATGTCTCAGGCAATACTGCTTAGTTGGAACAGACTTTCTCTAACCCCATTTAAACTTAACCTGGAACAGTGGATGGGTAATTGGAAATTCACCCCCAGGTCTGGCAGGTGTGCCTCTAATGGACAGTGGCAATCAGTAAATGTTTGACTACCCATGGCACAGCTTACATACAACCCTTAAATGTACCTCCTTAAAATAACCTTTAGGACATCAAAGTTTATTCATAGGTCCTATATAACACCACATAAAACTGAACTTATGTTTAAACAAAATATAGGCTTCTGGAGATGTAAAACGAATTTAAGAGCAGACTGGCAGCATATATTCTATAATTATCCTCTACTTAAGCCATTTTGGGACAAAATTAATTATTTCTTTCAAATTATTTTTAATGGTAATTTTCACTTGTCTAAATATTTAATTTTATTTAATGCATCCCATACCCCAGTGTGTTTCTAGAATAAAGTTTCCACATTAGCAACTGCATGCAAAACCATAACTACAAATGGGAAAAGCGAGACTTCACCCCCATTCAAGGAATACAGAGCCATTGGATTGAATGTACTGAGAATGCAAATGAGCATTATCAGGAACAGAAACAACAACAATTTCATGGCAAAAGATAGCAGAAATACTGGAGAGATGACTTAAACACTACGGGCAGGATTCACGACGGCTTGCACGGAGTCTAAGAGTAGTGTAAGATTCCATGCAGCCATCGCGATCCAGGAATAGCCTGTATGTGCATGTAAGAGAGCACCTAAAATGGCACTTACACGGACAGGGCGTGGATATGCTAATTATCTCACTTGCAGCCGAAAGGCATGCAAATGAGGTAATTTTGCGATCCAGGAAGCAGAAACCTGCCCGTGTAAGAGCCGTGTTATCTGCAGAAATGTACTCAGTTGATAACTGAGTACCGTTCTGCAAATAACACAATAGAGCCTTGTCAGCTCCAAATAATGGTTGTAAATGTCCCAGGCAGCATGCCAATGGCCAAATATGTGGCCACTGGCAACATACCCCGATGTTTAAACATAGCGCAGCGCCGGGCAAACGGGCTGCGCTATAAAAAAACAGAAAAATTAAAAAATTAAACCCGCAAACGTGGGTTTTATGCAAAGCATGAATTTACAATGTAAGGGAATAGCAGGCTGAAAACAACATGGCCACCGAGTAGGGGTTGCTAAGGGGGGAAGCTGAGTGTAAGACATGTAACTAAGCATTAGTAGGCAATCCCATGTAAATGAGTGGTAGGATAGTGAATCGTACTGCCACATAGGAAATGAGCACATTCTGTGCAGTGCAGGAGTAGGATAAGGGGGAGTAACAGAGTAGGAGATAGGTGACATCACAGGTGGGAATGTATGAAAGAAATGCAGCTCATTGGAGCACAGTGGCATGTGAAAGATGTTAGTCACACATCATGGAAAGAGGAGTGTCAACAAGTAGGCATGGGAAAGCCAAGAAATGGAAGGTGTACACTATGGGTAACACCAAAGTTTCTTGCAAGGCGTGCATGCGCGCACGTGTGCGCTGGTAGGCACGAGTAAGAGAGAGTGTGCTCGTGTAAGCGTGAGTGTGCACGTTTAAGGCAGAATACGCATGTAGGAGCCTGTTTAAACACCTGTAAACTTGTTTGCGCTGGTGTGCACGCGTTTTAACCTGAATAAGCAGATTCTAGTCCGTCTAAGCATGTGTGCGCTCGTGTTAGCCACTGTGAGCATGTTTTTGCTGGTATGCGCGTCGCTCCCCCCTGAGGAAACAGAAGGGAAAAAGGAAGCATGAGAAATAGTAGGAAGCTAGCAGGGATTACTGGCAGAGCTAGCAGGTGAAAACAATCAGAAGCAGGCAATTACACAGGCAGAACAGTAGCCCTGCCCAGCACTTAAAACTCTGCAAACAACAGTGAAGAATGTTTCTTTCAAGAGACACTGCAACAGAGGAGTAAGCTATTAGAAGTGAAAACTGAAAAAACTTCACTCAGACCAAAAATGCTAGGGGCTGCCATAGCTGTTATAAGGAGACATATGCAACTTGCTGAGGGTGGTGACTATGCAAATGCTGCCGGACAACCCACAGTGAGGAGGCGGAGAAGAGTGTACAGGCCCAGGGTCACCCACCAGGGGTTACATGAGCTGGAGATAGTGGAGCATTATAGAGTGGACAGAGACCTCCTACAGCAAATTGTTGAGTTGTGCAGGCCACGCCTCACACACAGAACCAACAGAGGGAAACCCATCCCAGTGGAAACCAAGGTATGTGTTGGCTTAAGAATACTAGCAACGGGTACCTTCCAGAGACCAACTGGTGATATGATGGGGATATCACAGGCATCAGCATCCAGGGTACTGCACCAGTTCCTGGATGCCATGTCAGAACATGTCGGTGATCATGTATATGTCCCCAATTCCCGTGAGGTATTGGCCAGCAATATGCTTCTCTTCCAGCAAATAGCGGAATACCCTGAGGTAGTGGCTGCAATAGACTGCACGCATATATGCATCAAAGCAGCAGCTGGTGAGCAGGGTAGGGCCTACATTAACTGCAAGGGCTTCCCCTCCATCAACTGCCAGGTCATGTGTGATGCCCAGGGTATAATAATGAATGTGTGTGCTAGCTGCCCTGGAAGCTACCATGATTCCCATATCTGGCATTTGACACAGCTGTACCAGACATTTGCCAATGGGGACATCCCACATGGTCACTTAGTGGGGGATGCTGGCTACGCACTGGAGCCGTGGCTGATGACACCCATCAGAAATGCACACACACCTGAACAAGAACGCCATAATGAGGCACATGCACAAACACAAAATGTAATTGAGTGTGTGTTTGGGCTGCTCAAGTCACGGTTCCTGTGCCTGGACACATCTGGTGGAGCCTTGCAGTACTCACCAAATACATGTACCAAAATTGTTATGGTATGTGCTATGCTACATAATATGATTCTGCGAAAACAGCTGCAGCAGGACCAGCATAAGCCTGGGCCAAACAGCCCCCCACCATTGCCAAGCCAATCACAGGCAGAGTGTGACTCAGAAGAGGAACAACCTGAGCCTGCCCCAGTAGGCAGAAGGAGGCGTGCCCAGTATGCCTTGGCCTTGGCAAAGCGGCAATGCATAGCACATACACTGGCTCAGTAGGAACCCTGGAAATGATACCTCTCAATGATTCACACATATAGTAAAAGGGATGCCTAAGCTGACACAACCTGCTTTCAAACGTACAGGGAGTGTAGTATGTGCATCCAACATAGACAGCCCTGCAGCACCACCTGAGGCATGATTGCCATGTGTTAAGCAATACAACACCATGTAGTATATGCAAACTTGATGACCCTGACTAACATCCTACCCTCACCAAGCATGATGCCACAATATGAAGACGAGATGATCAATTACAATAATTGGCTTAAGTATTGCTGTTAGTCAAAGGGGATCCAATGCGTGCCAGCCTGGGATGACATGCTGAGCAAGACACAATGCTCCATCTACTAGGGATGGCATGCACCTATCACTCCTGGCCTTTTGGATACTAGCAAAGGCTGTTGTCACCCCCCACCATGCCTTGAATAGGTAAGGCTCAAAACACAAACCCATCTCCATAGGTATCACAAGGGATAAGAACCTAGACGCAATGCTACCCAATGCCAGAAGTCTAAACTGCAAGATGCATGCAGTCTAAACTCCCCTCAGCATGGAGAATGTTGATATCTGTTTCTGTAAGAGAAAACTGGGTCAAGGCTCACAAGAGCACCCTAACACTACCAGGTTACACCTCATACCATGCTTTACAGCCCCAAAACATGGAACAAACTACAAAAGGAGGTTGACTAGCAATAATTGTCAAGGATAACCACACCCCCATGTTGGTACCACAACAAGAAGCAGCATGGACTATCCACGGTCAAGTAACAGTGGCAAAAACTGCCTCCCAGTTTGTAGCCTGCTACAGACTACCCTCCTAATGCCAAGAACTGCACTTGACCTACGTCGGAACACATGAAAATATCAAGCTCTCCAAACAACATTATACTGGGAGACTGAAAATACTCAAACATAGACTGGGAGCATTATTCTAGCTCCAACACCCTAGGCCAAAGGTTCCTAGAATTCATAAACCAAAATGCATAGGAACAACATACCACTCCCACAAGAGGGGTAAGCATAACATGGGTACTCTATGGCCAGATGAGAAGTGTATCTCTCACTGGTAAGATCAGACCATAGAGTAATCACACTGGATATTCACATCCTGACCCCAGTCCCTGGGCAGAAAACCACAGTGAAAAAACATGTGTAAAGCAAATGTTGCACTCCTCCAAAATGATGTGGAATCCATTAAAGGCCCTGTGCCTGTGGAAAATATGGGCCACACCTCAGAACCCTTTATAAATGCATACTATGAACACTGTCAGGAATGCATGGATTATGCAATCCCAAATAAAACCAAGACCCAATTCCATACATGCAGACATCTGGCCTGGTGGACCCCAGCCATTACCAAACCATGCAAAAGAAGGAGGAAGCTACTACATGATAGAGCAAATCAAAAAAGGGAAGTCATCTCTGATCACTATTATGGCAATAAAATATGGCCACACATAAAATCCACTAAGGCCAGCTACAACATGTTGAATCTGTGAATCTTGAGGCAATGTTACACCTGCCCCATGTATACAGACAACCCCCTCCTCCCCCCAAGAAATACAAATATATGTGAGAGATGCAACCATTTATCCAAACTGGAGGCCGAGCTCTCTCAACTCAGTACTGTCAAAACTAGTCAGGAGGAGAAGGTAACCACACACACCACAACCTCAGTCTCACATAGACCTATCACAACTGCAAACCAAAGACATAAACACACATAAACATTCCCGGAGGCTCTAATTAAAAATCCACCAAATCAACAGAGGCCTCCAAAGCAGACACCCAAGCAACCACTACCTCAAAACATAGCACATGCAACACATAGTACACAAAGTCAGTGTGCCAAACAGTCACAGCCCTTAAGGACAAACAACATGCCTGATACACTTTTAATAGGTGACTCCATAGTCAGACACACTGATGTCCCGCTCACCGGACTGAACAAGGAAAAGGTTACAGTAAGCTGCCTGTAGGCCGCTACAATCTGCCACATAACACAAGCACGCAGGTCACTCCAAAGCAAGTACAAATATGACTCAGTCATTGTCCATGCTGGTGTGAATGACCTGAGACATACCTCCCTGGACTACATGAAAAGAGACATAGAGGAGCTCTCCGATTATGTAGCCCAGGCCGGTTTGACCCTGACCCTGAGCAGCATCCTACCCTCACCAAGAATGATGCCACAGTACAAACACAGAATGATCAGCTTTAACAATTGGCTCAATTACTGGTGTCATTCCAAGGGGATCCAATGTCTGTCTGCTTGGGATGACATGCTTGACAAGCTTGCACCTGTCACCCCTGGGCGTCTGGATATTGGTTAAGGCTCTTGCCACCTCCATAGTGCCTTTTGTAGGAAAGGCTGAAAAGACAAACCCACCTCCCTAGAAAACATAAGTGGAAAAAACATAAGCGTAATGCTGCTCAATGCCAGAAGTCTAAACCTCAAGATGCACGCTCTCGAGGCCCTCCCCAGTATGGAGAACATCGATGTCTGTGCAGTGACGAAAACCTGCACCAAGGCTCCTGAGAGCACCCCAGCACTACCAGGTTATACCTCATATCATGCTTTACGGCCCCAAAACCTGGACCAAACCACAAAAGGAGGGGGAGTATCCATATTCATCAAAGATACCCACACCTCCAGATTACGGACAATGCATGAAGCATCGGAGACCATCCATGTGCAACTAACCATAGGCAAAACTGCTGTACAGTTTTTAGCATGCTACAGACCACCCTCTCAAACCCAGGACCCCCACTTAGCCTTCCTGAAGACACTGGAGAGTATGAATGTCTCTCCAAATACCAAACAAGGTACTCACAAATTACCACATAGGTCGTAATCCATTACGTATGGAAGAAGTAATCAGGGACCTAGGGACACAAGTGGACAGCAACCTCCCATGTGACACTCACATTGCCAAGGTGGCTAGGAAGACCTTCTATATTGGCCTCCTTATCATGAAAGGATTCACATCTAAATCAAGAGAGGTCATTGTGCCCCTATACTCTTCTCTTATCAGGCCCATAATTGAGTACAATGCCCCATTTGGGATGTACCTTACCCGACACCTGCAGAAAGACCTCAAAAGTACCTCACCAAGAGGATAAAGGGTCACAAACATTTGTCATATGCTGCCCGGCTGAAGACACCCCAGCTGTATGCAGTCACATACTGCCTACTCAGAGGCGATGTATGCCCGATGTACAAGGCCATGTCCAATCCAGAATTAATGGACATGCTCCACCTCAGAAAATCCAAATCCATCAGAGCCACGAGAGCGAGAGATTTCAACCTCAACACATAAATAAATAGGATGTGCTGGAGGGACAGATTCATAACCCAGAGGCTCTCTACACTCTGGAACAGAATCCCAGTCCATGTTAGGCAGAGCCCCTCACTGACTCTCTTCAAGAGGAATCTTGACGAGTGGATGGGAGATCGTAGATTTACACTGGGGGTCATCACTGTGTCACGTCTGGACAGAGGCACAGTAAAGTAAACCCTAAATGGGCATAATATTCACATAGCAAGGAGTGGCGAAAGCCACACACACTCTGGCTAGGCTTATAAATGACCTAGGGCAGATAGCCTAGTATGAACCTATGAACCTATGAAGATACAAATTGTACAGGACACTAAGGATAATCACAAGGCTTTCTTAACTGATGGTAGGAACCTTGGTGGGAATTCACAGATATGCTCTGAATTACTCACATATTACAAACAATACACCAAACCCACACACATTGCCAACATCCAACCTGACAGCTTCAGTGCAAACTCCCCCCCCACCAAAATGCCAAATATCTATCCCAGCAGAGTGCTGGCCCCCTGACATTGCAGATGCTGAGGTAACAGCCAGAATCTTCAAAGCAAAACACACAGCATCAATGGTACGAGATGGTGTCCTGGGCTGCGACCAACATGAACTCCAAGAAGAATGGAATGCCAGATAACACTACTGCTCAATTTCAGCCTTACCGCAGGATATGTACCCAAAGAGTAGTGTACAGCAACAGTGGTCCCTCTCCACAAAGGTGGTGCCTGAATGGATACTGAAAACTATCACCCCAGAATCCTGACAAGCTTGATCTGCAAAGCTATGGAAAGGATCATCATGGACCTCAGAAATAAAGATATTGGGGACCTGCAGACACTGGACCCTACCCAGTGTGGCTTTCTTAAGGGAAGATCCTGCCCCTTAAACATGTTTGACTCATTTGAAACAGTCATCAAGGCCATTGATGAGGGGAATGTGGTCCACACAGCCTATCTGGACCTTGCAAAAGCCTTCCATACAATACCCCACACGTTCATTATAGATAAGCTCACCAGCTTAAATATAAACCCCTGTGTCAGTAGATGGGTTGCAAACCAGCTCAAGGACAGAACTGACATGGTCAGAAATGCTGCAGCCATGTCAGACTACAAACCAGCTACAACTGGCATCCCACAAGGCTCGGTCCTGGGACCTCCCTTGTTTGGTACATATTTCCCATAGGTACAGGCCAACATGGAAGGACTGTGTCTGAACAAGCTTGCAGATAACTGCAAACTGGGCACCATATCCGACCCTCCAGCTGACACAAGCATCCTACAAAAGGGCCACATAGAAACAGACAACTGGTGCCAGAGCCATGTCATCAAGCTAAATGCAGAAAAGTGTAGTCATCCCCTGTGGATAAACAGTAAGTGCCCACCAATTACCACATAGGTGTTAACCCATTAAGTACTTTAGAAGTAATAAGAGACATGGGGACACAAGTTGATAGATATCTTGCATTTGACAACCATGTGGCTGTAGTGGTTACAGAAACATACCATATACCCACCTAATCATGAAGATAGTCACATCTAGATCAGGCGAGGTCATCGTGCCTCTTCAGTCATCCTTCATCAGCCTCACAATTGAGTACAATGGCCCCTGTGGGATGTACCTCAGCAGGCACCTCCAGCAACTGGAAAGACCTCAAAAGTACCTCACCAGGAGGATCAAAGAGCTTGAACAGATGCCGTGTGTTGCCTGATTAAACAAACTGCAGCTTCAAACAGTGCCATACTGCCTGCCCAGAGGCAATCTGTGCCTGATGTATAAAGCCATGTCCAAGCTGGAATCAATGAACATGCTGCACCTTGTAAAATCTGAATGCCAGTGAGCTATGCACATGAGAGACCTGAACCCCAGCACTGACATAAATAGGACATGCTGTAGTGATTGATCCATAACCCAGAAGCTCCCTCCACTCTTGAGTAAACTCCCAGTACAGGTTAGCCAGAGAGTCCCTCATTGACTCTCCTCAAGAGGAATCTTGATAAGTGGATGGGAGATGGTAGGTTTACCCTGGGTATCACTGTTATGTCATGGGTAGACAGAGGCACAGTATACTAACCTTGAAATATGTCAAGGCAAACTCCAGTTACAATGTGTGTTGAAGGACAAACACACTCTCTGACTAGCATTAGAAATAGCCTAGGGCACATAGCTAGTGTTAGTCAATGTCCACCCAAGTTGCGAAATACACTACCAATGTTGGACAAGCCCGGTTTAAGTAGTCCATATCTGAACAAAATGCAACATGGTCATATGTGCACAACTGGCCCTTAACCAGTCTGGTGTGCTCACTATGAATATTTAAAGCAGTGATAGGACTGAAACCCAGGATACTGTCCACCACAGTGAAAGTACTGATCCAATACACTATACGATATTACAGTGTTTGGTCAGTATGAAAGGATGTTCACAACTGTATGCAAACTATCCCATGGAAACTCTGCAGGCACAGTATAATCCCTGTTGGGTTCAGACACAAACAGTTGGGCAGTAAGTACACAACATGACTCCCAACGCACAACTATAAATGTGAAATATTGTTGAAGTTCACACACAACCACAAATGTGGTGGACTGCAGATTTCAACATATGGAAAGCTCACACTGGGCATGCTCGCACACTTTGATAAATGAGACATATGTCAGGCAACAAGCCATGGAAAGCCTGAACTGGGCATGCTCACACTCTTAGGCCATGTCTCAGTTTAGCAGTTAGCCATACATATCTGGCATTTGTATGTGTTAATCCAGGAACCTCCCACAATACAGCAATCTGCCCAGTGCACACAGTTAAATGACAACAGAGACATAAGTTAAATAGTGGATCCCTCTCATATTCAAACATCTTCCACAGATACACAAGTTGTTCATAGAAACAGGGAAAGCTATGGCAATAAAGACCTGCAAACAGTTTATCAGCAACAAATATTGTGCATCTGAAAATTAAACATATGGGTGTAGAGGTCAATACTAGGCTGTTTGCCCTAGGGAATACAAGCTTAGCCAGAGTGTGTTTGGCATCTGCCTCCCCAGTACAGTAGGCTACTGTGCCTCTGTAAAGTAGGTCACAGAAGGCACCGTTTAAGCCTAGTGTGCTGTGCCTCCATCAAGCAGGGACACAATGGAGATCCCAGGGGTTGAATTTGCAATGTCACATCCATGTGGCTGGTGTTAGCTGGAAGAGGGCTGGCGAGGACTTATAACAGTAATTGGGCGTCAATTACAGACTGAGGGGAGCCTTATCTGCAGTGTCTGGACAACTTCACTGTCAACACTTTGACGTGATGATTTTGAGGGATTGAAGTGTCGTGCCAATACTGTTCAGAGACGTCCTCCCTCTGTGGGATATTGCTCTGTAATGTATTAGCTCCCTCCTTCTGTTGTACAGCTTATATATGGCTGGTGTACACCAGACAGGTATCCTGTTGTGGAGGAGTCTTGGGTTTATTTGGGATAGCATGATCAATGCAAACCTTCCAGATGTTCATAGAATGCAATTGTCAAGGATTATGTAGAGTGTCCTGTATAATCCCCCAGCATGGGTTCTTTGAAGTCTTCCACCCCAGTCTTCACAAGTGCAAAGTCTGCTTTTGATAAATACTTTATTTGCAGTGACGTCCTTGCCTGGGGGTGGTGATGGGATATGGATGTCCAGGGAAAGTTGGTTATGGTCAGATATTAACAATGGTGGTCTACCTCTGGTGTGGAACATAGAGTCCCCATGTTGCAGATGGTCAGGTCCAATATGTATTCCCCCTTGTGGCTGTGGTGATTGGTCCTGCCATAGCACATGGATTCACAAATTGTAGTGGCTGTAGGGTGATGTTGTTGAGGCCTGAGTAGTTCCCCCACTCAGTATACCTGTACCTGAAGTTAACCACTGTAATGGTGTATGTGAACACCTTCATATCCTACACTGTTCCCAGGGAAGCAAAGTGTGGCTCCTGGATATGGGAGAGGTGGTCTGAACTGGTTGTGTTGTGTGTTGCAGGTCCTGTGGTCACGAAGCATGGTATAAAACATAACCTGGCAGTGCTGATGTACATATGTGACCCTGAAGTAGGCAGCTGTTAATGCATATATATGCTATCCCCCTAACTGACAGATAGTAATAGATGTACATACCTCTTTATAAATAATGATGTCAGCACCCTATAAATACTGCAGGAGAAAAGCAGATTCCCAGTAATTCAAATAGCGTGCTCTACTAATGCGTTTCTCTCAAGTGTCATAATATAGTTAGGTAGGGGATTGAATCCTGCAAATGCGCAGCTTGTGTGTGTGATTGGGGAGGGGGGTTAGTGTGTCTGCAATTCTGTTTGAAAGAAATGTCCCTTTTGGCAACTAGAAAAACACACTACATGATGTAGATTCCTCTTTCTAAACACTGATGATGTCAGCACCCTATAAGTATAGCAGGAGAAAGGAAACCTCCAGTAATGTGAATAGCGCGCTCTGCTAATGTGTCTTTCTCAAGTGTCATAAGATAGTTAGGTAGGGGTTTGAATCCTGCAAATGCTCAGTGTGTGTTTGGGTGAGGGGGGGGGGTAGTGTGTGTGAAATAAATGCCCCTTTTGGCAACTAGAAGAACACACTACATGATGTACATTCCTCTTTCTAAACACTGATGATGTCAGCACCCTATAAGTATAGCAGGAGAAGAAAAACCTACCAGTAATGCGAATAGTGCACTCCGCTAATGCATCGCTCTCAAGTGTCATAACATAGTTAGGTAGGGGTTTAAATCCTGTGAATGCTCAGTGTGTGTGTTTGGGTGAGGGGGTTTAGTGTGTGTACAATTCTGTGTGAAAGAAATGTCCCTTTTGGCAACTAGAACACACTACATGATGCACATTCCTCTTTCTAAACACTGATGATGTCAGCACCCTATAAGTATAGCAGGAGAAAGGAAACCTCCCAATAATGCGAATAGCGTGCTCTGTTAATGCATCGTTCTCAAGTGTCATAACATAGTTAGGTAGGGGTTTGAATTCTGCAAATGCTCAGTGTGTTTGGGGGATGGAGATTAGTGTGTGTGAAAAAAAATGTCTCTTTTGGCAACTAGAAGAACACACTACATGATACACATTCCTCTTTCTAAAACACTGATGATGTCAGCACCCTATAAGTATAGCAGTAGAAGGGAAACCTCCCAGTAATGCAAATAGCGTACTTTGCTAATGTGTCTCTTTCAAGTGTCATAACATAGTTAGGTAGGGATTTGAATCCTACAAATGCCATGTGCGCTTTTGTCACACAGTTTGTCCATGTGTGTTGGGTATTGCTCTTAACATTGTATGACATAGATTATATCAGTAATGTCAATGCACACATGAGGTATGTGTGTGCCACATAGAAATATGTACCTGTGACCTTAAATAGTTCCCATGTGTGAAGCCTGCCTCATGTGAATACATGGAATTTGCATTACACAACTTTTTGACTGTGGTTTTCTGTGCAGGGGCTGCGGTTGGTATGTGAATATACAGTGAGAGTAGTCTATGGTGTCATCTTACCAGCAAGGGATACACTTCCGGTCTGGAGCATATAGTCCACATGTTGGTGATGATCAGGTGCAGCATGTTTTCCCCTCTTGTGGGAGTGGTAATAAGTTGTTCCATAACATTTGAGTGTATGGATTCTAGGAACCTTTCACCTAGGGTGTTGGAGCTACAGTAATGCTCCCAGTCTATGTGTGGGTAAATGAAGCTGCTCAATATATTGTTTGGAGACACCTGCAGATATTCATGTATTCTTAAGTATGCCAAGTGGGTTACCTGAGTTTAGGAGGGTGGTCTGTAGCAGGCTATGAACTGGAAGTCAGTGTAACCCACTGTTAGTTGCATGTGGCTAGTCTGTGATGCGTCACACTGTGGCAACAACCTGGAGGTGTGGGTATAGGTTCATAGGTTCATACTAGGCTATCTGCCCTAGGACATTTATAAGCCAAGCCAGAGTGTGTTTGGCTTTTGCCACCCATTTTAAATTAATGTTGCTATGCCCTTTTCTGAGGTTAGTATACTGTGCCTCTGTCTAACATTGACACAGAAGTGATACCCGGGGTACACCTACGAACCCCATCCACTCATCATGATTCCTCTTGAAGAGAGTCAATGAGGGACTCTGCCTAACCTGGACTGGGATTTTATTCCGGACTGGGTTATGAATCTGTCCCTCCAGCATGTCCTATTGATGTCAGTGCTGAGGTTCAAGTCTCTTGAGCACGTAGCTCGATGGGATTTGGATTTTCTGAGGTGCAGCATGTCCATTACTTCCCGGTTGGACATGGCATTATACGTCTGGCACAGATCGCCTCTGAGCAGGCAGTATGCCACTGAGCATGGAGTTATGTTAACCGGGCAGCATATGGCATCTGTTTGAGCCCTTTGATCCTCTTGGTGAGGTACTTTTGTGGTCTTTCCAGTTGCTGCAGGTGTCTGGTAAGGTACATACCAAAAGGGGCATTGTACTCAATTATGGTCCTAATGAGGGATGAGTATAAGGCACAATGACCTCCCCTGATCTAGATGTGAATCCCATCATGATTTGGTGGGCTATATAAAATGTTTTTCTAATCACTTTGGCCACATGGTTGTCAAATGAGAGATTGCTATCAACTTCGGTCCCCATGTCCCTAATTACTTCTTCCGTACTTAATGGATTGCCACCTATGTGGTCATTTGTGGCCACTTTGTTTTTGCCAAAGGGGATGACTATACACTTTGTGGCATTTAGCTTGAGGCCATGGCTCTGGCACCAGTTGTCTGTTTCTATGAGGCCCTTTTGGAGGATGGCTGTGTCGGCTGAAGAGTCAATTATAGCGCCCAGTTTGCAGTCATCTGCGAACTTGGTCAGCCACACTCCTTCCGTGTTGGCCTGTACCTCCGAGAAATATATACCGAATAGGAGAGGTCCCAGGACTGAGCCTTGTGGGACGCCACTTGTAACTGGTTTGGAGTCTGACATGGCTCCAGCAATTCTAACCATGTGGGTTCTGTCCTTGAGCCAGTTTGCAACCTATCTAGTGACATAGGGGTTTATATTTAAGCTGGTGAGCTTATCTATAATGCCCGAGTGGGGTATTGTATCGAAGGCTTTTGCGAGGTCCAGGTAGGCTGTGTGGACCTCCTTCCCCTTGTCAATGGCCTTGGTGACTGTTTCAAAGAAATCAACCAGGTTTAAGAGGCAGGATCTGCCCTTAAAGCCAAACTGGGTAGGATCCAGTTTCTGTAGGTCCCCAATATCTTTATGTATGAGGTCCATGATGATCCTTTCCATAGCTTTGCAGACCAAGCTAGTCAGGCTTATGGGGCAATAGTTTACAGGATCCATTGAGGCACCACCTTTGTGTAGAGGGACCACTGTTGCTGTACGCCACTCTTTGGGTATATATCCTGTGGTAAGGCTGAGATTGAACAGTAGTTTTATGTTTGGGTTTAGCTCATCTTGGAGTTCATGTAGGGCACAGCCTGGGACACTGTCTGGTCCCATTGATGCTGTGTTATTTGCTTTGGAGAGGGCGGCTCTTACCTGAGCATCTTAGATGTCAGGGGGGCAGCACTCTGCTGGGATAGATATTTGCCCTTCTGGTGGGGAGGGGGGGATAAGTTTGTGCTGAACCTGTCAGCTAGGATGTTGGCAATGTCAGTGTATTTGGTGTATTTTTTTGTCATTTTGGACTAATTCTGAGCATATCTGGGAATTCCCACCTAGGTTCCTAACATAACTAAAGAAAGCCTTGTGATTATCCTTAGTGTCCTGTGCATATCTTCTCTCGAAGCTGGCCTTAGACGATTTTATGAGTGCCCGTAGTATTTTGCTAACACTGAACAGAGATGCCTCCCCTTTTTGGGATTTTGCTCTATCATGTAGTAGCTTCCTCCTTCTATTGTATAGTTTGTTTATGGCTGTGGTCCACCAGACAGGACATCTGCCTTTGGAGGATTGGGTCTTGTTTTTATTTGGGATTGCATGATCCATGCATTCCTGAAGGTGTTCATAGAATGTGTTTATAAAGGATTCTGTGGTCTGGGCCATATTTTCCACAGGCCCGGGGGCTTTGGAGGATTCCACCTCGGTTTTGAGGGGTGTGGAATTTGCTGTAGAGAAGTTTTACACTGTGGTTTTGTGGGCAGGGGGTGGGGTTGGGATGTGAATATCCAGTGAGATTAGTTTATGGTCTGATCTTACCAGTGAGGGGTACACTTCTGGTCTGGACCATACAGTCCCCATGTTGGTGATGATCAGGTCCTGTATATTTCCCCCTCTTGTGGGAGTGGTAACAAGTTGTTCCATAGCATTTGAGTGTATAAATGCTAGGAACCTTTGAGCTAGGGTGTTGGAGCTAGAGTAATGCTCCCAGTCTATGTTTGGGTAGTTGAAGTCCACCAATATAATGGTGTTTGGAGAGACCCTCATATTTCCAGTGTTCTCAGGAAGGCCAAGTGGGGTTCCTGGGTTTGGGAGGGTGGTGTGAGGCAGGCTATAAAGTGGAAGGCAGTTTTACCCACTGTTAGTTGCACATGGATAGTCTCTGATGCTTCGTGCTGTGCCACCAACCTGGAGATGTGTGTATCTTTGACAAATATTGATACTCCCGCTCCTGTTCTGGTTCAGTGCAAGTTTTGGGGCTGACAAGCATGGTATGAGGTATAACCTGGCAGTGCTGGGGTGTTCTCGGGAGCCTTGAGCCAGGATTATGTTACTGCACAGATATTGATGTTCTACATGCTAAGGACAGTTTCCAGTGCATGCATCTTGAGGTTTACACTGCTGGCATTGAGTAGCATTACTATTAGTTTCTTATCCCTTGTGATACCTATGGAGGTAGTTTTGTCTTTTGAGCCTTGCCTAAAAAACGCACTATGGGGGTAGCAAGAGCCTTTGCCAATATCCGAAAGCCCTGGGGTGACAGGTGCAAGTCGTCCCTAGCAAAGCATCGTGGCGTGTCGAACATGTAATCCCAGGCTGACAGGCATTGGATCCCCTTTGAATGACACCGAAACTTAAGCCAATTGTTGAAATTGATCATCTTGTCTTCATATTATGGCATCATTCTTGGTGAGGGTAAGATGCTACTCAAGGTCAGGGTCATACCAGCCTGGGCCACATGCTCAGAGAGCTCCTCTATGTCTCTTACCATGTAGTCCAGGGAGGTACGTCTCAGGTAATTCACACTGACATGGACAATGACTGAGTCATATTTGTACTTGCCTTGGAGTGACCTGTGTGCATGTGTTATGTGGCGGATGATAGCGCCCGACAGGCATCTCACCGTGACCTTCTCCTTGTTCAGCCTGGTGAGCGGGACGTCAGTGTGCCTGACAATAGAGTCACCTATTACAAGTGTATCAGGTGTGACTGTTCAGCACACTGGCTTTGTGAGCTATGTGTTGCACGTGTTCTGTTCTGGGTAGCTGTTGCTTGGGTGTCTGCTTTGGAGGTCTCTGCTGCTTAGGCAGATTTTTATTTAGAGCCTCCGAGTATGTTTTTGTGTGTTTATGTGCTTGGTTTGCTGTCGTGGTAGGTCTATGTGAGACTGGAATCGTAGTGACTGTGGTTTCCTTCTCCTACTGACAGGTTTTGCCAGTACTGAGTTGAGAGAGCTTAGCCTCCAGTTTGGCTATATGGTTGCATCTCTCACATGTGTTGGAATTTGTTGGGGGGAGGAGAGGGTTGTCTGTGTACATGAGGCAGTTGTAACATTGCCTCAAGATTCCCAGATTCACCAGCTGGACCGGAGAGGAGATTGACAACTGACCTTTGGACATGCTAGAATAGTATTGGGAATTCATTTATAATTGACAACAAAAAGGGCCAATGGGGAACAAGGTACTCAAGGGGAGTTTGTGAGGGTGTAGTGCTTTTAATTTGTTAGTGCTGGTGTATATAAATGCTTTAGTGAGCAAGTGCCAGGTAACTCAAATGCAATGTGTTACAGGTAACTTAAATGCAAAAATGACAAACAGTAACTTTCTTTCAAGTGAAACAAGGAAATAAGTACAGTAAGCAATGCAGATGTCACTAGGGATCCACAGAAGCGCTGAAAAGCTGCATTTTAGGTGGAATTAGCGTTTCAGGGAAAAAAACAAGCAAACAAGCATACAAACAAAGCTACATTCAGCAGGCCTGGATCTAGTCTATGCTACAGCAAACAAGGTGTACCAATTTCAGTAAGAAACAGTTCAAATATGCAGGCACTATAGGCCTTTAGCCAGAAATTCCCAGCTCAGACGGGGAGAGTCCAGCCTCTCCTCCCACAAGAGTGCAGACCATGAACCTTCTTAATGTAAAATAACTGGCCTGAAGCCCAAGTGCTTAAACCAGAACTAATACACATTTAGAATAACAGACACTGAACCCTCAATCAGCAGTTCCCAACTTAGAAGGATGTAAGCTACCTGTTTGCCACCACAGTATACTTGATATTTAATGAGACTCACCCTCCTGTCATAGTTAGTTCCGTGTTTTGGGGCTGTCAAGCATGGTATGAGGTGTAACCTGGTAGTGCTAGGGTCCTCTTGGGAGTCTTGAATCTGTTGTCTATTACTGCACAGATATCAACATTCTCCATGCAGAGTAGAGTTTGGACTGCATGCATCTTGCGGTTTACATGTCCGGCATTGAGTATCATTACTTCCATTTTCTTATCCCCTGTGCTACCTATGTAGGTTGCCTTCTATTTTCAGCCTTACCACCAGAATGCAAAGATGTGCAGACATTACACTATGGTAATTAATAGTGGTGTACCAAACAATACAATGACAATCATACTGTTAATGCATCAGGCATGCTGGGATATACCCACAATGATATCATTACACTGTACTGTTGACAACATGATAATATTACTACACTTCTAGGTAGTCACCCTGTGCATCAGCACCATGTTAACCTGTTCCTGCATCAATGTTACAGATTGCAGGAGGTGGCACAGTTTCATCATATGCACAGGGTGTGTACTTGGTATGCCTGAGTCTGCCACTGATACAACCAATCAACATGTATGTGTGTGTGTGTGTTAGTGAGGGACAACAGTACAAGATGGGGCAATGTTGATGCGGTTTGTGCATGTATGTGTTAGCCCTAGGTGTTAGCATTATGCATGTGTGTATGCATGCACACAGTTCCACCTTGTGGTTGCCATATACAGGTGTTTGTAGACAGCCACAGACTGTATCTGCCAGGTCATACAGATCACTGTCTCTGGCCACGGACATGGCACCTGTGCCTGGCAGGGGTGCTACAGACAGTATCAGGTACTAAGCCGGACTGGGTACTGTCATCAGAAGCAGTTGGTTGATGACTGGAGACATGTCCCTGCTGGGACTGACCAGAGCCACGTGCACGTGGTCTCCTAGGGCATTCTGATGACAGCACAGGCCCAGCATTGCTGGGGCTGGTACTGGCACTATGGGAGCGGCTGCAGGTTTGTTGTCGTCCGTGACGACTGCCAGCTGCTGATGTTGCTGGCATATGTCCACATCAACACCTCAACTGTCCTGCATTGCCCTGGCTCATGGACATGTAGTTGTGGAACAGATCTAATGTGTCCCCCCAACGTCTGTCAATGACCTCGGTGAAATTACGGATGGCAGCTGCAACGTCACGCATAGTGTCATTCATAGCAGTGCGATGTGATCTCAGCTCCCTCAAACCCTGTCTGGTGTACCATTCCATATGTGCCTGTGCCTGCATTACAGCCCGGAACATAGCTGAAGTTGAAAGACCTCTGTGGGCACGTCTGACAGGGGCAGTACGATCACGGATGCTCCCACGGGTACCCCTGGACATCTGCCTGTGTGGTACCATGTCAGGACTCTGGCCATGGCTGCTGTGAGGGGATGCATGTGCCACTGATACCACATTACCATGGTCAATGCCCACTGCATGCTGTCCATCACCTAAGGACATTGGTGACAATGGATGTATTGGCAGGATGACTGTGCGCATTGATGGGGTTGACTGCTGTGTACTGTCAATTGGCTGACTAACAACAGACCCTGTCACACCTCCCTGTGCCATTACACATGTATCATCATTATCACTATCCCCAGCAGTGGATTCAGGTTCTCTGCTGCACACCACCAGAGCAACACCAGAACCTGTGAGAGGAAGACAGGAAACACAGTTTACAATGTGTACACAATGTTACCACAGATGCACACAAGGACATGCACACATGCACACATGCGCACATGGGCACATGCACACATGGGCACATGCACACATGCACACATGGGCACATGCACGCATGCACACATGCACACATGCACACATGGGCACATGCACACATGCACACACTGCCCAGGACGGGGCTGTGCTGGGGGCTGTGTAGGATGGGCAGCAGGCACACCTGTGAGTTGCGCCACCCATGCCTCAAGCTGGTGTAGGGGTTCAAGCACAGAATGCCTGATCTCCCTACGCACCACAGACCGGACACTTTGGAAGGTGAGTGGACGGTCTCCTCCGGCCACGCTTGCAGAGGGGGAATGGGACCCATCCCCTGCAGCGCTTCCACCTGAAGGTGGCACAGGGCCACTGGAGGAGGTTCCGGCCTGGGCACTAGTGCCAGGTGCACTCGCCAGCTGAGGTGGGAGAGGTGGGTCCGCTGGAACCCGCCTTCCCTGTTGTCCTATGTTTAGCAATATTTTATGACATTTTGGGTTAGTAACAAACAATACCATTCAAAATTAGTTGTAACAGCATACATCAGTATTCCCATTAACCAAACACCCATGAATTCCAAGCATTGAAAAGCAAGCATAACACATGCATATTTTGAAAAACAGTAAACAATCCAACAGCATGCAGGGTTGATTGATGGCAACAGGCCATCAGGTTTGGATATGTGAACAGGGCACATGCATCAACGTACATGCAAATATGTTTGAACCAACAGGACAAATGTCCATAGGAATTAATTGTGAATACACATACCCAATTTGTTGTGGAATGGCATTATTTGTGAATATAGGGTAGGGTGAAGAAATATTTCATTAACAACTTCAACTACCTATACATATGCTGTACATCTCTATTAGCTGCAGATATATATACCCTACAGGTCTTAGTACAGTTTCCTATATGTAACTTTAGGAATATTGGTGATGGGACTGTTACTGCTACATTAATATACATTGCATTTTTATTCATACACGTTCATATCTGGCTGTGTTCAGGTACAGCATCCTGCTACATTTGATTTATATGGCTCTAGACAACTGTGGATGTTCATTATTTCATACAACCATACTATCTCCATATTGCAAGGGTACAGCAACATATCCAAATTGTGGGACAGACACATTCCAGCTTCAGTACTTTATTACAAACATTTCACTGTTTGGTTGTGGCTGTCTCATTCATTTCATTATGTACTGACTGCAGTATACTTTAGTCAAGAGTTATAACAGCTTTCTTGGTCGATTCATATCTCATTCTCACACTCTCACTTGTTTTATTTTTACAATTCAAGATGGTACTTTATTCTAGGCGTTATTAACATGTCATACTTGGTTACAACAATCCTTTCCAACAGACTCACTTGTTTCATATGGCAGATTTTCAAAGGGGATGTATTTGACACATGTCTATTGTCTTTAGCTTGTTTACCACTAATTTTCAGGCTGCAGCAGGTTATCTGATATTACAATACAGGTGGGAAATCTCTGTTTCAGACTTGTTTAATTTTTATTTCTGGATTACAGGCTGCATCACTTATCTAATCATACAGTACTAGCAGAATCTTTCTTCTAGTGTTATTTGAACTTTATTAATATGTAACTACATTGAACTCTTTTACAAGCTGTCTCACTTATATTGTATAACAATTACAGAAAAATAATTACTAACCTGCCTGGTGGCGCAACCGCTCCTGCCTATCACCATAGGCTCACCGATTCGCAGAACGCACACCTGCAGCTGTAATATAAATGAAGTAATATTGGAGCATACATCTCCATAATATCAGCTAGGATAATTTCTTACATACGTAATTACATGGATACTTACTCAGTAGTGGGGCGTTGGGCATTTTCCGGGCCTCCTAGATCCAATGGTTCAGTTGGTCCTGCTTTCATCTCTTCAGGTCCGCATAGTGGTGATGGACCTGTTCACCAGTCCTTGGTATGCCTGTGGCACTGGTGAGATCATGTGCCAACCAGTTCCACACCTCTGCCTTGTATGCTCCCCACAGAACCTGGCCCTGCATGAGTTGAGCCTCATGATCGTGGAATAGGAGCCAAACCATATATTTGGACTCCTCAACACCCCACCTCTGTGCTCGGAAGTGACTACCCTCACCTACACCTGCCATCCTGACGGCAAATAGGTTCCACAATCAGTTATGCTGTGTATTCCCGACCTATGGGGCTTATATATGCCGTTTTTCCCACACTTATCTGTGATTGGCAGTTTTGGAATTGTATCAGCTTAAAAAAACCTGCTTTGTCATGCTTCTATTTCCATTCATTCCTATATATATGCTAATACTGCATTTTTCAGTACAGCTGTCATTGCTTAGTGGTTCAGTACTTTGACTATGATGCACAGTATCCTGGGTTCGAGCCTGGGTATTGCTTTTTTTTTATTTTACTACTGTCTAGACAGGCTAGGAGGTGTGTCTGTGTAAAGACGGCTTTGATGCAGGTTGCTCAACGTTGTCCGCCAGTAAGCCAGTTGGCACGCTCCGCAGCTCCGCGCAAATGGGTTACACTGGTTAACGCGTTATTTGGCTATGAGCATGCATATTACGCTATGAGAAATGTTGCTCAACTATGGGCACACAGTTTCAGCATGTTAAAGCGCTGCTCAACTCCGGGCACTCATATTACACCTGTTAAACTGCTGCTCACCTGCGGGCAGTCATACTCAGCTTGTTAGAGCACTGCTCAACTATGAGCACTTATAAAATTTTTTTTTTATTGTGTCAGATTTCTTCAAAAATACATAGCCCATTTCATTACATTTTACTTAAATTATAGTTATATATATATATATATATATATATATATATATATATGTATATGTATATATATATATATATATATATATATATATATATATATATATATATATACATACATATATGTCAGTGGATTGTTTCGTGCTTATTTCACTAAAAATAGAAAATTATGTTGTTCGGGCTCAAACCGTGACTACCTCCTCTTTGGCCGACGTCTCTACCGCTACGCTATTGCTACTTGGCTTAATTTACATATTTAGATCTTATATGCTTTTCCAACGAGTGCTAACTGTCGCTGAGCGAAGGGCACACCCGTGCAAACGAGCGCAATTACGGGCAAACATTTTTGAAATTATATAAAAAAAATTAAACTGTTGATTTTTATGTTTTACATTACAGTTGGGTTTATAGTCTGTGGGGGCTTGTGTGCTGTTGTGCTTCTTGACATTTCCGTGGACTCGCTTGTGGGTGTTTCCTTTCGGGACTGTGATTCTTCTGGGGGTTTGTCCCTTTGCAGGACTCGCTGTGCGGACACACCCCCTACTTTCCTACACAGACCATGTTAGCCTAGGGTGTGATTCAGCATGCCCTCATGAATATGCATGGCATGCTGATATGACACCGTTTAACTGCAGCCTCCGTGTAAGACTTGCTAACTCTTACACGGAGGTTTCGTGAATCCTGCCCTACATGTATTCAAGTCGGAATGCCAAAATATAAATCATCTGTATAAACCTAGACACCCTTGCATATCGTTTGATTTGATGTTTTTATGGTTGTTAATTTAAACAGTTTGTACCATATTACAAAGTTATTGAAAATATATTCACTTTAAATAATTCAATAAAAATATTTAAGCAAAAAAAAAACACCTATTGGATACATTTGGGAAACATGGCTAGGCTTAAAAAGGCCCTTGTGGTTGTTAGCCTATTGAACACCTATGGACCTATGTTTATGACTTAGTATGTATTTAAAGTGTTTCCTGATTATTTGCACCAGTGAATGCATAGAGCCTCACTAGCTGACAAGTCATTGAGAAGTAAGATAAGTCTATGGGAAATTTAGTTTCTACAGGACGTTGTGAGAAAAATCTCCAAGGAGCATCTGATGTAGGAGTCTCATCCTTTGATAAAATGCTAATTTAGCAATAGCCATGCTACTGCATTTCCACACTGCTTTTTTACATTATAGTTTATTGTTGCATTATGGTCAGCCTATTTTATAAGGTTTTGTATGTTGAGCTTTCCTAGACACTATATAATCCCCACTTTTTCAGAACAGTCTATACTGTTTTCAGTTGTCACTTTCTTACCAGATGCTTTACAGATATGACACAAGTTACTTCTTAAACTGCTGAAGTGTAACTAAAATTCTTCAAACCTAAAACATTTTTAGAAATAATATTTACAGGCCCTCAAAGCTTGTTACACAGACCTGACACTGCTGCATGACTATGATCATGACCTCAAACATGATGTTCTGCTAGGTATAGATGACCATTGACATGGCCTGTGTGAAATATGTTGTGATTGCTCAGTTTGACTACTGACATTACTGTCTTGAGAAGCAATTGCAATATCATGTGATCACACTGCATGTACCCCATCCTGTGCCCTTGCAAGACTGACTCCAGCTAGATTCTGTTATGTCTTAACTAGTGTACTAATAGAGGCAGCCACTGATGATTGTGCCACCGTACTGTGCAAGAATGTGAACATGGCATTATCCTACCTTTTTCCATTGATTCTGACATTTCCAGCTGACTCTCTGTGGCAGTGCTCTGAACCTTAACAATGCCATGGCACATTTCTTGTTAGGCAAACAATACTTTTTGTATTTTCTGGGGCAGCTGTAAGAAATTCCTGCACCTGGCTCCCCTTCATAAAGGTGTCACTGTGGACGTTGGTTTCTGAATGTCTGCCATTCTTCTCTGTATTCTTCTGAGTTTGGAGATACTGGTATAGGTGTGCAGTAATGCTCCTCTGGTACAACCATGAATGCTATGTCCAGCCATGAATGCTATGTCAAGTTATGCTTGACTATGAGTTGGACAGTCACTCTCTACTGATATGTATAGTGAGAGAATGTGCCATTAAACTTGGTGACTACCTGACACTTCCTTCAGGCTACCTCATACATATAACTATGTTCATAGCAGGCTTTAGCCACCAATGAAACAACAATGAAGATTCCACGTAGAAAAGTATTTATTCCATAAATTGTGTCTTAGCACCTCGGCTACCACAGCCTTCAATGAGCACATAAATCATGGTGAAAATCCATTCCCTTATATGCACAATAATGAGAGAAATATCAATTAATTAATCAATTAAACAAAATAACATTTAAAGAGACTCCACTCACTCCACAGACAAAAGTACATCCAAATCTCAGATAAAAAACATATATAAAAATATTAAGCAGCAAAATATCTGCTATTAAAGTAGATATTTACAATTAATTTCTATATTTAAACCATTAGGTGATAATGTATTATATTTTAATATAAAAATAGATTCCTTATGCAATAACATATTTTTTAATAACTTATAATCACCCTTTTTAACAAAAATCTTCTCTAAAATAGTAGCTTGTAGCAAATCTGCATTACTATCATGGGTTTCTAAGAAATGTAATGCAACCGAATTTTCTGTTGCCCCCCTCCTGATGTCACGAACATGCTCCTGTAATCTAACCCTAAATTTTCTTTTGGTTTCTCCAATATAAAAAATATTACAAGGGCATTTGAGACAGTAAATAACCTCCTCAGTATAACAAGAAAAACATTGGTTTGGTGTAAATATTTTATTATTTATTTTATTAAATGTAGCTTTATTAAAGAGCAGATATTGTAACCATAACAAGGTATAGTACCAAAAGTTTTTAATGAAAATTTTAACTTGTCAATAGGGCATATATAATATGCTCTAATCAACATATCACCCAAACTTTGTCCTCTTTTATAGGCAGTTTTAGGATTTACAGGAAGTAATTTGCTCAAAATTGTATCTTTCCTTAAGAACTTCCAATAATATTTCACTATATCCCAAATTTTATTACTCATTAAATTATATGTAGTAACAAAATAAATATCATCTTGCTGTACTTTATTATACTGTTTAGATGTATAAGTTGGAATGGTATGTCCTTCAGTGACCATTATAAACTTATTAATAGATTCCATAATGCATTGGATCGTATAACCTCTATGTAAAAACATATCAACAAGTTTATTAATTTGTCTTTGTAAATCATGATAATCATTACATAATCTAGACAACCTTACTATTTCTCTGTAAGGTAAAGATTCAATTGTATGAAGAGGATGGCAGCTGGTGCCAAACAAATATTGGTTTCCATCAGCAAATTTTTGATGAACAGTGGTAAGTATAGATTCACCTTCTCTACCCACTAAAGTAATATCTAAAAAGTTAACCTTTGTGCCTACTTGTAAACCATCAAATTTAATATCATAATTATTATTATTGAGTTCAGATACAAAATGAATTACAGAATCATAACCTCCCTGACACAAAAAAATTAAATCATCGATGTATCGAAAATATAGCAACACATGATTCTTTACAAAATTATTAGTATAAACATAATCTAACTCAAGTTTAGCCATGAAAATATTGGCATACATGGGGGCAAAAGGTGCCCCCATGGCAGTACCTTTTAATTGATGATATATATTTTCATTAAAGCTAAAAAAATTATTCAATAAACAAAAATCAGTCAAATCCAAAATGTAATGGGAAACCGGGCTATCACCCAAAAAATAATGTAAAGCTTGCATACCATCCCTATGATTAATATTGGTGTATAAACTCACCACATCTAAACATACCCAGAGCATATCTTGAGTCCAATGTACATGTGAAATTTTATCAATAAAATCAAAAGAATTCTTAATATATGAGTCCAATTTTTCTACATAAGGCAATAAATGTTTATGTATGACTTCCCCTGCATTTTGTAAAAAATAATTAGTAACTGCCACAATAGGACGACCAGGAAGGTTATAAGGATACTTATGCAGTTTTGGAAGACAGTAAAAAGTAGCTTATTGACAGTTATCTATGTTAAACATAGTGTCTAAATCTTTTTTTACAAAAGTAACCTAAGCGTACACCTTTTTCAATAAGAATAGTAAATCGTTTTATTGAATTCATATATTCCCCATATTCACATATTTGATAAGTAGATGTATCACATAGATGTTTCATACACATATCGTAATATTGAGTATGATGAAGCATAACAATTTTATTGCCCTTGTCAGAAGGTTTAATAATAAGATCATTCCTATTCATCAACTTCTTCAGAGCAAACCATTCACACTTTGTCATATTAAAAGAGCAAGAACTCTTATCAAAAACATTCACTAGTTGTTGTAAAGAAAAATATAACATTTCAGAAAATTGTGTGATAGTGCTATTAATATATGGAGGAATAAATTTACTTTGATATTTAATACCATCTGTATTTAAAAGAGTGTAAGCATTAGCTACTGTAGAGTCATAATCATTAGAAATACAAGAAAAAAACTCGGATTCCAAAATGGTGGTCGACTAGGAAACAGCTTAAGCACAGAGCTCCTCATCTCAAATTCTTTTCTTAAGTAATACTTACTTCAAAAAGGGTTGCTTCTCCTTCATTTCTGTGGAACTTGCATTACCTTGGAAGTGGGAAAAACGCACGACAGATCTTCACCCTCTCTGGCTCTCTCACAGTGGTTTTTTTTTTTTTTCTTCATCTTTCTTTTTATCTTCCCAAAGTGATTCAGGAAGGCCTACTGCTGTCTGCAATAACTCCGGCTCCTCATGGCTAGGCAGATTAAAACAACAAATGACTCTATTATTATGGATACTCAAACAATCAAAGCTAAAGCTTCAGCAATTTTCTCTCCTGAAAAGGAGGCTCTTTCAAAAAGGCAAAGAACTAATAAACAAAATACTGAATCCTCCAAAAGTGACACTAGCAACAAGGAAGATCCCGGCTTTCACATGGAAGAACTTAAACAGGCCCTTCAGCCCATTCACACAGCTATACAAAGCTTCTCGGAACAACTCTCAACTATAGGAAAATCTATTAATCAAATAGTGGACAGAGTTGACACACTTGAACAAAAAACACAATCTAATGAGTTCCAAATACAGTCTATAACAGAAGAATTACGCGCCAAAACAGCCTCCTTGTCAGATTTACAGTCAAAACTTACAGATCTTGAAGCTAGGAGCAGACGCAATAATATTTTAATAAGAGGTCTCCCTGAAAGTTATGACAGCCAAGGCCTGCTTACAATAACAAAACAAATATTTGAATCACTTTTACATTCAGAAGATGGCAGTAACACTATTATAATTGAGAGAGCACATCGTGCATTGCATAAAAGACAAGATACTACAGTTCCTCGCCAAGTTTACACAAGATTACTTAACTTTCAAACCACTCAACAGATCCTCTATGCAGCAAAAAAGAATAGAAACTTTATGTGGAACAAGCATAAAATAAACTTCACACAAGATTTACCTGTCTCCATTAAAGAAAACAGACAGAAATTAGCCCCGTTCTGCTCTGACCTCATCAAAAGAAACATTAGGTTTCAAATGCGTTATCCAAGCACACTGATTTTCTACCAAAACGATACTAAATACTCTATATCATCCCTAATTGAAGCAAGAGAGACATTTCAAAAAGTTTTCAGCAGGATTCCTGAACAAACATGAACACACATAACTCCAGCACGATCGTTTTTACAGCTGTACTTTTCTCAACTTGAATTTACTCACCGGAGGCTTCAGCTATTCAGCCACTTGCTTTCCAGCGTTTTAAAAAAAGTTTTTAGCAAATCCATGACTGTTTAATGTACTTAAAACTGCCTTATTTCCGTTTAGAGATAGATCCACGTGTCAACAAGGAACGGTACTTCGTTGTGAGGTTCCCAGCGGGATTTCCTTTGCTGTGACTCTGCAATCTGCGCACCAGTGAACCTATTCCCCCATCGATCGCGCTTGCAGCGCTTTATGTATAAAAAAGGAAATTGGAGACTCTGCATACTGTTTTTTATTTTATATGGTTCATTTGTTTGGCTTTGGTTGGCGATCAGCTCTGTCTGTTGGAACTGCTGAGTCGTTCTCACGCTATAGTGTCAGGTTTACGGGCAGAAGCCTCATTGCAGTTTTTTTGTTGTCTTTCCTCATCGATAGGGTGCTTTGATGCATGAAAGAATGTTATCTAGCTAATCTTGCGTGGCAGCTTTGATGTAGGTGGGTTTAAAAGAGAAAAGAAAAGGGAGACCTTTTGAGTCTCTATCTGTCGAGTGCCAGTCTTTCTTTAGGTTCCTCTGAGAACACCTGAATTGGAATGTTGATCAGAGTGCAGTAGCTGCTTACTGTAACTGGAGGATGTTTGCCACTTCACCATGTAACAAGGAAAGGGCACGACATCGAGCAGTCTTAGAATGTAGGTGATTCATATCATCTGTGCCGCTACATTGCCTGGGATGGTGGTGGTTAGATTTTATAGTCCATTTAGGCAAGCATGGCTGCTTGCATACCAAAGGTACTTGGTGTAAGCCAGTTGGTCCACACTTGTGTACTGATAGCACTGGGCAGGCATTTTACGATTCAAACTGGGATTTTGCTGAATCCTGATTGTTACTGTTTTAATTATTATTTGCCAGTAGTATGTAAACCATCACAAAAGAATGAAAATATCCAGTCTTTAGTAAAAATAACATCAGATGCTATGGCATGGTTTAGACTCCTATTAGCTTCTTTTATGAAGTAGTCATCAGCTGCTAGCCAGATTTCAAGGTTTTTAAGCAGACAGAGTGCCTTGCACCAGTATTTACAAAATGGTGCAGCTTAAAGATAACTATAACAAACAAACACCAAACTGCTAAACGCTCACATAGTGGAAGTCAGAAACTGACTTTTTGTATGCAGTGCAACTGATCAATGCATTTTAACCAACTAACATACGTTTGGATGCTCAATACAAAGGTCACTGGGGTAGGAGATTTTTGCGTTAATTCTTTTAGTGTTTTAGAGTATTACTGTAATAGCTTTACTGTAACAGTTATAGATATTAGCTTTTATAAACATTAATAAACATTAACACATAAATGGATATTAAGGCAGGTAATGTTTAAAATACTCATGGGTACATTTAGATTACTTAGTTTAATAGTAGATTGCTACAAATACTTTATAGTTTCATTCTATTAGATTAGGGATAGTTACAATTAGATTTTTAAAATCATTTAAATATTAACTTGAATTGTAAAAATTTAGCAAAAGGTTAATATAGTTGAAGGGTGGGTTACACATATATAACTAGTCTCTTAGGTTATAAATAGTTCTGTTATTATTGGATTATGTTCATTGTAACCTTATCTTCGTTTAACATGCTTTATAAGTATTTATAATATGCAGCTCATTAACTAAACAGTCACAACCTCTCTTAGTTGGATTCCAACACTAGTAACACATTATACTGTTAGATAATTTTATAAAAATGTTATATGAATGCTATACCAATCTGACTGTATTACAGTTGTGATTACATTCTCACAAGAAATACCAATTCTAGTAACAAATATGTTATGTACAGTATTTCTAGTGATTCTTAGTTGTATACACAGTTTTTTTTAACATCCCAGGCTTACAGATTTATATTTATATACCTTAGGTCAAGCTTACTATACACAAAAAAAGGTGTACTCTTTACAAATGGAGGCTCTATGTGCACCGAAGTGAGTTCTGGTCTGATAATCTTTTGGATGAGATTTTCTTTGTATATATGTATAGAATTGTTAATGTTGTTTTTGGTTTGTATATATGCTTCTTCGCTTAAGGGGTTCGGGTGGGTAGGCACCGGGTTAGTTCAGAAGAAGTATCATGCTGCATCTTCCACTACATTTTACTGTGTTGCTTTTAAAGAGCAGAATTGGTTCTTCATTTTCCGTCTTTTATCTAACAAAACTAGGGTAGACTATTCCATACACAAAAGTAATGTACCCACACAATATCTTAATTACACTAAATATATTATCTGCCTATACCTATTTTGGTTTTAACGCCCATGAGCTGGTCCATTGATTCTTGGAATATAAATGGCTTACAAAACTTTGCAAAAAGAAAATTACTTTTACACCTTGTCTTTAAATCCCATGCTAGCGTTTGTTTTCTACAGGAAACACACCTATCTAATTCTGAGTGGGAAAAAGTAAAAAATAGAAAATGGATTAGGTCTATAATAAGCGCAGGTGACAGCACAAATTCGAAAGGTGTGGCCATCATAATTAAGAAACAATTCCAGGAAATTATTAATGAATATAAATCTGACACAAACGGCAGATGGTGTTACTTTACATCTACCCTACCTAACTCCGACAAACCAGTTATGTTTTTAAATCTGTATGGTCCTTGCTCACAACAGCAGACTTTTATTTTAGAAATTTATAATATACTGAACTCATTTCCAAATCACTTATTCATTGTAGGTGGGGACTGGAATGCGGTTATAGACCCCAGTCTAGATCGCACAAGCAAATCATCCTCTTACAATCTTCAAGCTTCCATAGCATTAGAAGAGCTTATATCTGATTTTAATCTTATAGACACGATTACATTTAGTAATGTCTCGACTAAGGAAAATCTTTATACCTTTTATTCCAATTGTCACAAATCATGGTCACGTCTTGACTTTATCTTAATTGCAGACCTTCTATCCAAATTTAAAAATACTTTCAATATTGAGCCTAGATGCTTCTCTGACCATGCCAAAATCTCTCTCATAATTAGGTTTACTCCGCCTGATTTTACTTTTGCCAACTGGACACTTAACAATAATTTACTAAATAATAAAGATATAATTAAAAAAATTAACAACATGTTAATAGATCTTGATTTGAATATCACAGAGTCCCAAATTCCCCCGGACATACATTGGGCGGCATGCAAGGCTGAAATGAGGGGCTTTCTCATTAGCCAAGCTTCCTTTCTTAAAAAGCTAAACATGAAAAAGGAAAATACTTTATCCCTGAAACTTTCTTCTCTGGAAAAAAGTCAGAGATTATCCCCTGACCCACAAACTATAGAACTGATCAATACGACGCGCAAAGATCTATATGAACTTTATTCACAGAACTATTCCTTTCAGGAACAGAAATTCATTGCAACATATTCTGAATGGGCACAAATGCCCTCAAGAACCTTAGCAAGAATACTAAAAAATAATAATAGTGCTCCTAGAATTTCCACCCTTCATTACCAAGGGAAATTATACAAATCAGATTCTGAAATAATACACCTGTTCTTTGAACTCTTTTCAGAAATCTATAGCGGACATAAAAGTGATAATCAAAAACCTCGGATGGAGTCTTTTCTTAATTCAATTAAGTTCCCCTCTCTTAATACTAACCAAGTCTCCCTCCTATCTGCCCCGTTCGACATTCAAGAAGTCCAGGCCATCATAAAAAATTTAAAATTAGGCAAAGCCCCGGGCCCCGACGGCTTTACTACCAACTTCTTCAAAGTTTTCTACACAAATACCTCCTCCATACTATTGAAAGTCTTTAACTATATTATTAAAGAAGGTATTACTGATATACATTGGAATAACTCGAAAACTATTTTAATATTAAAAAATAAACAGGATAAAGCAGATCCTCACAACTACAGACCAATCTCGTTAATAAATGTCGACATTAAGATATTCGCTGCCATATTAGCATGTAGATTGAAAAAAGTTCTCCCGTCTTTAATCTCCCCTGATCAAGCTGGTTTTATGAGCAATAGGCACACGTGGGATAATACATTAACCCTTGATTCCCTTATACAATTTACCAAAAAAGGAAGAAATCCAATTTATGCCTTAACTTTAGATGCCTCCAAAGCTTTCGACAGAGTTAACTGGGAGTTTCTGTTTGCCTCATTGTCTCATTTTGGTGTGCCTAATTCTTTTTCGGATATGATTAGAACACTTTATACAAATTCCCAAACCTACCTTTACATCAACAAACAGAGATCGGAGCCAATTCTGATCACTAATGGAACAAGGCAAGGGTGCCCTCTCTCCTTTTCTTTTAATATTTTTATTGAGCCTTTCTTTCTTTATATTACTCAGAATACCTATCACAATATACCTAAAATACTAAACACACAGATTGCACTATCAGCGTTTGCTGACGATCTTAATTTATATTTTCAGTCACCTAATACAGATTTACCCAAAATTCTTGATACCATAGAGAAATTCTCTATTGCATCAGATTATCAAATAAATAATAAAAAATCTCATATATTTCCTATAAACCCTAACTCCCATAAATCTTTTTATTTCCTGAATCCTCCTTCCGAATAACATATAGCCTTAAATATTTAGGTATCCATTTTGAACATAATCAAGCCTCTATTCTTCAAAATAATTTATTAAAAACATGGTCTAACATACAACAAGATCTACAAAGATGGAAACATATGAATCTAGCTTTCCTGTCCAAAGCAGCTATTGTGAAAATGAATATCTTACCTAGGCTTCTATTTCAACTTAATGCTTTGGATGTATTAGTCTATAATAACTTTTCTCCAAAATCAACAAAGAATTAGCTGGTTTCATTTGGTTCCCTAAATCAGTGAGAATTGCTTACCTTAAATTAACCTATCCTAAGGTAAAAGGGGGGCTAAGTCTACCAAACTTCCAATTATACTATAAAATTATTTGCTCAATTAGAGTTTGGTCCATCTCAAATTTCAACATCAAAACACAAGTGCATTATCCAGCCTGGGTTAAAATGTGGTATCAACATGTTATATCCAACAAAATTAACCCTCAGGCTATTCCCTTTTTATCTAGTACTTCTTTGAACAACTGTAATCTAGCTCAATCTTTGAAACATAAAATCAAGCTTTTCCAAAATCTTATTAAAGATATTAATCTGGCAAATTCTCTATCCCTTCTTCAACCGTTGCATCAGAACCCAAATCTTAAAATTAACAATCTAATGATTGACCTTACTAAATTCCCTCTCATCAAAGATCTCAATGTATGGGACATTCTCAAACATAGGTCTAAAACTCTACCCGAGTTACGGTTAATCTTGGGTACTAATAAAAAATACACAGTCATTCTTAGACAACTAAGAGAAATCATTATGGCACAACAATTTAACGTCTCTCCCAATACTCAGGAATTAAACAAACTAGCTGAAGTTATCTCAGCATTCTCAAGCATTAAAAAAACAATATCATCCTCTTACAAGCTATTGACTAACATGATCTACGATTCAAATTGTCTTTTCTCCAACTACTGGAATACCATCGGACCTTCCATTACAGAGGATCAAAAATTATCAGCTATAAAATCTACTCTAGAGCTCTCTCTTTTCAAAAAACTCCTATATACACAAATGATGCTCAACAACAATGCTTATTATACTCCTGTAACTCTTAATAAATTTAATGCCAACTCTCCTCCCTCGTGCACCTGTTGTTCATGTCCGAAAGCGGACTTGCTTCACATTATGTGGTATTGCAAACATTCTTACAAACTCTGGTGCTTTCTGAAAGTACGCCTGGAAAAAATGGGTTACTACACCTCCACACTCTCGTGGGAGACAGCTATTCTTCACATTCCTACATCCAAAGTATCAAAAATGCAATTGCACATTCTAATTATCCTTTGTTCACTTGTTAAACTATACATCACTAGCAATTGGTTAGATCGCACCAAACTTAGTTGGGGAAAATTCAAAGAAATGGCTCATAAACATATCTCTGCACATAAATTCATTATAAAAGGTCCAAAAAAAAGAGCCTATTTTAGTAAACTATGGAAGAAACTTTTAGATTTAGTTCTTAGTGAATAATTTCTCAGGGGTACATTCAAAACATCATTTACCCTTGTCTTTGTTAACCTATGGAGATCCAATGATAATTATGGTAGTGGAAGTGCAGCACATTACATTACATTACATCATGTTGTAAATATTGTATATAACAGTTTGTTTGGTTTTATTAATGACAATGCTTTTCTTATGTTTTACACTATTTCTCACTTATATCTATATCTAAACTGTTCGATTATGTATTATATTCTGTAATTATTCAACGCCTCATTTTAATGTTCATTACTACTATGGCTGTATGCATTGTTTCATTTTATGGAAAATAAAATAAAAGATTTATTGGAAAAAAAAAAAGAAATACAAGAAAAAAACTCAGTACTCAAATCACTTTCCAAACTGCATTTTTCATTATAGTCATGTATAGATATATTATTCTGAGAAAAGTAATATTTTAAATGTAACTTCCTGATAAATCTGAAAATTTCTTGTTTAATAACATAGTTTCTTGGAATAACTGTTGGTACAAATTTCAAACCTGGCTGCAAAACAGATATTTCTTCCTCTGATAATGGAAGACTTGACAAATTAACAACATTAAAGGCATAAATTGTAGGAGAAATTAAACATACATTAGTTCCATCTGCTAAGTTTAGAAGTCTGTTTAAATTGTCCTTCACTCGGTGGAGAGCAACCACTAATTCCTTTTTTCTTGTTGCCTCTTTGGTTACTATCTGCATAGGCTTGAAAATGCTGTTTATGAGCCTGTGGGTTCTGTGCATCTGGCAATGACGGGAATTCAGAAAACTCCCCTTCAGAATCTGTAGTTAGACCTGCTCCTTCTGAAGAAGCAAACGAGACAGACAACTGTTTCTTATTTCGATTCTTTCTCATTGATTTAAAATGCAAATTAGATTGAGTTTGCCACAAAAAGGCCCGCCCATTATTATAATCACGAATATCTCTTTTAATTTTGGTAGATTTAAAATCTACCTGTTCATTTTCAAATTTATTTAATTTATCTTTCAGATTTTTAAAGATGCCACTAACCTTTTGTTCGCCTATCTCAGCAAACAAATCTGAATGCATGTTCTGTAACTCTCATTGCAACTTATTTTGAAGCACACGCTCTCTCTCTACTAATATATTCACCCATTCCATAGCACAGGAATGGGTGGCAGCAATCCATCTGTCTTTAAATAAATTATCAGTAGGATCTGTAGAGTCAAAAGGTGTTGCTGGATTTTTAAATGCTCTAAGCCCCCTAGGGGCAATATTAAGTTCAGTATATCTATTTAAACCCAGCAAATTAAAGTGGCAGTGGGTTTCACGAAAAATCAATTTCTCAAAGTCATTCACAGTATCTTGAATTTCTTTAGGAAACATACCTGGGGCACAGCTTCCCAAACCCCCAAACGGGTTAAGGAACTTTCGTTGTCTCTCCTGCATAAATTGTAAAGCACTATAAGCTGGTCTAAGATTGTTATCATTACCAGCTGTCGCTGAAGCAGCAGGTAAAACTGTAGTAACAACAGCAGTAGCAGAAGTTGAGACTGGTGGGGCAGCAACAGCAGAATTACTCAAATCATTAGCTACAATATTACGAGCAGAGGCCAAAATAGATGCCCCTGGTAGTAGAAAATTATCCAAAGTTCTTTGCATAGAGTTACCTAATGCACATTGAATTCCCAAAACACCAGGAACCGGAGGGCTAATAACACCAGTCTGAGCAGAGTTGGAGTCATCACGAAACACTCTGGGAAGTTCCAACATGGAATCCATAATGAAAATAGTAAACAACCAGCAAAAAAAGGTCTAAAAAAGACCATAAAGAAAAAACAACGAAGATTCCACGTAAAAAAGTATTTATTCCATAAATCATGTCTTAGCGCCTTGGCTACCACAGCCTTCAATGAGCACATAAGTCATGGTGAAAATCCATTCCCTTATATACACAATAATGAGAGAAATATCAATTAATTAATTAATTAAACAAAATAACATTTAAAGAGACTCCACTCTCTCCATAGACAAAAGTACATACAAATCTCAGATAAAAAACATGTATAAAAATATTAAGCAGCAAAATATCTGCTATTAAAGTAGATATTTCCAATTCATTTCTATATTTAAACCATTAGGTGATAATGTATTATATTATAATGCCTATGAAAGAGGACAAAGTTTGGGTGATATGTTGATTAGAGCATATTATAAATGCCCTATTGACAAGTTAAAATTTTCATTAAAACCTTTTGGTACTATATCTTGTTATGGTTGCAATATCTGCTCTTTAATAAAGCTACATTTAATAAAATAAATAATAAAATATTTACACCAAACCAATATTTTTCTTGTTATACTGAGGGGGTTATTTACTGTCTCAAATGCCCTTGTAATCTTTTTTATATTGGAGAAACCAAAAGAAAATTTAGGGTTAGATTACAGGAGCACGTTCGTGACATCAGGAGGGGGGGGGGGGGCAACAGAAAATTCAGTTGCATTACATTTCTTAGAAACCCATAATAGTAATGTAGATTTGCTACAAGCTACTATTTTAGAGAAGATTTTTGTTAAAAGGTGATTATAAGTTATTAAAAAATATGTTATTGTATAAAGAATCTATTTTTATATTAAAATATAATACATTATCACCTAATGGTTTAAATATAGAAATTAATTGGAAATATCTACTTTAATAGCAGATATTTTGCTGCTTAATATTTTTATATATGTTTTTTATCTGAGATTTGTATGTACTTTTGTCTATGGAGAGAGTGGAGTCTCTTTAAATGTTATTTTGTTTAATTGATTAATTAATTGATATTTCTCTCATTATTGTATATATAAGGGAATGGATTTTCACCATGATTTATGTTCTCATTGAAGGCTGTGGTAGCCGAGGCGCTAAGACACGATTTATGGAATAAATACTTTTCTACGTGGAATCTTCGTTGTTTTTTCTTTATGGTCTTTTTTAGACTGTTTTTTGCTGGTTGTTTACTATTTTAGCCACCAATGAACCTTGCAGTCACTGGGGGCCCCTGTTCTTGGGAGGCCCTCAGCCACAGCAATTTATCTAAAAATTGATATTTTATATCATGTCTGTCATACCAACAAAAGCTAGTACAACAATCCTATATACTTACTAAACCAGGTGGGTAATAATAACTCTTATTTATATCTCCTTTAAAATTCAAATTCAAAGATATTCTGGCTACAGTAACAGTGTTTTATCAAGTAACAGGCTTTACAATTCCATTAAATATTTTACCACTGACATTGTGCCCCTAGCTTAGTTAAATCCTGCTGGAGGACATTGTCTCTCCTAAAATTAACAACATAGCCTGCTTTAGGTATTTGCAATACTCATGGCTGCAGGGCCCCTCTTAATTATCCTTGACTGTGTAAGGACCCCACAAATGCTGCTGCTGTTTGTGGAAAAACGAGGAGAAAAAATATACTGATGTCCTGATTATGCAATTTTATCTTAACAGGGCTGCAATATGAACCTTTCAGGATAAAGCTGATAAACATGAGAAAAGTAAACACTAGACAGATCAGCAAGCAGCCAATAGTGATTGATCTCAGTGCACACCTTGGATTTTGAAGAGCTGAAGCTTCCAATCTTTAAGAATGTTTTTCTCTTTCAGGGAGTTTTCTAAATACTGGCAGAACACAAGATACTATACAATTCAAGTTTGTTGCTAAACAGTTCTGTGCAATGCCAAAAATAGTTGTAGAATAAAGGCTCAAAATCAGGAACATGTTTTAAGTATTACTCTAATTCACTTAAAAAGTTAGTAGAATAACACCTTTTTGCATCAACATGCATTTTTTGAATAACACCTTTTGCATCAACATGTATTTTTTGGACAATAAGAAGTGTAAAACTCTGATGTCTGAATTTATTGACTGAAATCCTGCACGATTTACCAGCAAATCAAACTTTTTATAAATAGCAAAATTATGAGGCAAAATCAGGAAAGGTCTCTGAAATCAGACAAAGTGACAGGTATGCATTACTCCTCAACACAGACAGCCTTAGGCATAGGCCAACTAGGTGGCTGCCTAGGGTGCCACTGTAGCAGGGGAACTTTTCCAGTATTTATTTGGTGTAGGTAGACAAGGATGGGGGCACTAGGTGGTGTGGGGGAGGGCACCATGGAGCCCTTTTGCCTAGGGCACCAGTTGACTTAAGGCTGCTCCTGCTCCTCAATGAGGCAAATAATAGTGACTTATCCCTGTGACTGTTTGACGACTGCTAAACAGCCATTGATCTGATGTGGCAGTACCAGTGCTGCACAATGCATTGCTATTTGCTGAAACAAGTATGAAGCTAGTACTAATATGCCTAATGCTTTTGTGTGTGTGTGTGTGTGTGTGTGTGTAAAAAATATCACTGATTTTTGTCTGTGCACACACTCAGTAATGTCAGGATACATACATTATTCTTCTGGGTATCAGTAAAAAATGCAGCAACAAGTAATTATATTTCAAAGTAAGGCCTAAAATATATCACAGAACTTTCAGACACTTAGCTCTTCTAGGAGTCTGGTTGGCCCACTCCCCAGAATGTATAAATGGATACAGGGGGCCCCCTTAATCATCCTTAACTCTGTGGGGACCCACACAAAACTTGTTGCTGATTGTGGGAAAATGAGGAGGAAAACTGTAGTAACTTTCTGATTACACTTTTTAACCTGAGCAAAGCTGTGATAAGATCCTTTTAGGATAAAGTTGATAATGGTCTCTTCTCTTAACCACACCCATTTAAAAACCAGCCCTGCTGACATGTGTTAACAGAAAGTTGATGTAGGTTATGGGGGGGTGGGTGCTGGGGATTGTATGGTTATTACTACTTTAATTTTCATCACAGTCAAATCTTATTGGTGTGGTCATTATAAGTTGTGTTTGGGCTGGGGACAGTGTAGTCATTTTTTTTTTACTTTTTTCACAGACCTCAGAGGTGTACAAAGAAGGCTACTATATCTTGAGTAGGGGCAGTGTCCTATCTATGAGCAATACAGTGGCATACATGACTGTAATCATTGTGTTTTTTTCACTTTCACACATCAGGTACATATACAAGTGTCTGCCTTTGGGGGTTGGTGTGAGGAGGTATGCTATGGATGTCAGCAGACACTTGAAATACATGCATGTGGCAATTTGAACCTCTGCTTCCATCCCAATCTAACATCAGAGGGATACATAGGCATTTACTGTCTTTTTTGGGGGGATGAGGGAGGCAGACAGTATTCCTAGATAGGACCTGTGTATCCTCACAACAATTGTCTTGCTAGTTTATTATGAGCTACTATTTTGTCATCTTTGAACATTAAGCCTTTGTCACAACTTAGGTCTTTCTTGAAAGAAAAAAAACAAAGTCTTTTCTTACTCATGATTTTTATTTAGACCACTGTTGGATTAAAAGGTTGGAAAATGCTCTAAAACACATCACAGAGAATCTATGATCCCTATAGCTTCTGCAGGCACCTACTTAATTGAGTTATTTCTTACATTGTTATTACTCCTCTGTTTTAGACATGAAAGATGTGTTGAAAGCATGCAAGGAAAACTAAAGCTGAACCATACTGAATTTCTTTCCTTAATCATAATTTCAGCCATCACTGGATTAAAAGGTTATCTAAAAGTTAAAAAAAAAATATTAAAATGCACATTAGAGCACACAGAAAGTCATGGCTTCTTTTTTTTTCCAACTTATATTTTATTGCATTTTCAGATTTAAATGTTAACAACGATGACAAAAAAAAAAAAAACACTATACAATGAAAGAAAATGAAAAACATTATACAGACATTTAACACAAATCGCCTATATCATCCTGTCATGACAGAAGAAAAAAGAACTGGTTATCTACTGTATAGTAAATGACATTAGCCAACACAATAAGACATTTATCTAAATAAACTGAGGTAATATAGACATAATATTAGGAAACAAAAGGTGACCAGTAGATAATATAAGAAGTAAATTAAACCTTTGAACTCAACTATTTACAACTGTACAAATATTGCCACTAATAGTTGAGAGATAAACTTTTACTAATCATATGTTATTTCACAATGAATTACGCTGCTTAGAGATTTTATTTCAAAGTTATTAGAGAGAGGGTCTTCCATACCAAATAATGCAGGTAATTACATAGTTATAACATAGATATTTATTATTCGAATATGTGGTCTAAAATATTTTTCCATATGTTTAGGAATTGTATTCATTACTTTTTATCATTAATCATGAGTTTGTGTGAGATTATGTAAGTGTGGGCCATATTCGTAAATTCTCCCTAGTTTAATTTAGATCTGTCTATCCAGTTTTGAGTAATATATAATTTGACTAGTTCAAATATGGGGATCAGAATTCTTAAATCTGATGTGGGTACGTGAAGTGAGTTAATGTGTAGAATAGCAAATTCCCAGGATAATGTAGATTTCCCATAACCCATTTTGTCGAGTTTAATTCTTAATGAGTCCCAGAGGTTATGTGCAAATTTGCAGTACCAGAGGATATGTAATAAGTCTGCTATTTTTGATGAACAGAAGGGGCAGAAAGGTGAGTTATTCGGGAAAAACGTATTTATTCATTCTGGCGTGTAATAGGCATTATTGTTGACCATTAACTGGGTGTAAGTCAATTTCATGTAGAGAGTATTTGTTTGTATTAAACCATGCTTGTGAGAGCTGAGCATTAGTTATTTCTGGATTCTTGCCTTTCCAGTATTGAGCAGATGTAAAGGTGGACTGGTATTTTATAGAGGTGCTTAACTTGTATGTAGCAGACAGCATTTTTTTTGGAAGTTTTAAGAACTTGACTAAGGCCTGTATGTTTGTTACTACATTTTCTGTATCTTGTGGGATGTCCCTGAAGATAGATATCTTTTCCACCAATTGTCTCAATATTATTGTGTATTTGTTATTAAGGTTGAGATGATGTTTGATATCTTTTAATGACCTGTTTTTAAGTCTGTATAGATCCCAGACTGTAAGATCTTTGATTTGTGGATATTGATCTAGGTTGATCATTTCATTTCCTATTTTTAAATTTGGGTTCAAGTGTATTGGCTGTAATAGGGATAAAGCTCTTTTTAGTTGTAGGTCTGACAGAAGCGATTGAAAGGTTTTGATTTTGTGTTTAATGGAGGCATGAAGTTTTATATCTTTTAGGTTAGATCCATCTATAAATGGTATGGATTTAGGATTTATATTAGTCTTTAAAACATGAGCATACCATAAATTATCCCATTTTGGAAAGGATTCCGCATATTTTGGGATGTGGTCGGCTATTAAAATTAGTCTATTTGTGCATATTAGATCATAGTAGAGTTTAAAGTCTGGTAACCCCTGACCTCCTTTGTCTTTAGGGAAAATAAGTTTTGTTATAGCTATCCTTGGGTTTTTTGGAAAGCATATGAACTTAGTTAGTATTTTATTGATTTTTTTAAAGAAGTTGGTGGGAATAATAGCGTTGGTAGCGTTAAATTGGTATCATATTTTTGGTAAAATATTCATTTACTGCCACTTTTGACAGAACTGAAAGTTTCAATAGTTTCCATCTGTCCAAGTCATTTTCTATGTTAGTCCAGGTTTTAGGGAGATTATTTTGGTAGGAGTCTTTTTGGTTATGTTTGAAGTTAAGTTAATTCCTAGCTAGTGGAATGCTTTTTTAACTTTAATTTCTGTGTCTGGGAGAGGAAGGAGATTTTGTCCTAATGGGTTGATTTGAAATTTGGGGGATTTAGATGGATTTACTTCATAGTTGGAGGCTTCTGAAAATATGCTGATTGTTTTTGTACTCTTACCTACGTCCGTGTTAGGTGTTTGAAAATAAATGATCAGGTCATCAGCAAATGCTGAGATTAAAAGTTTATTATTAAGTATTTTAGGTATAGGGTGAAATGTTTTTTGCACCAGGTAGATGAATAGGGGCTCTATATATAGATTACAAAGATAGGGGGAAATGGGGCTTCCCTGTCTTGTACAATTTACTAGTTTTATTTTATTGGAGATAAGTTTATTTATGACCAATGTGGTGTAAGAAGACATATAGTGCTCTGATTTTTTCTATAAATGTATTTGGGATATTAAATTGTTTTAGAGTCAAGAAAAGGAATTCAAGGTTGACCCTATCGAAAGCTTTAGTAGCATCTATTGCCAAAAGGTATCTAGGAGATTTGTCTTTCTCAAGAAGATGTATGGCTGCATCGAGAGTCAGGGTGTTATCCCACGTTTGTCTCCTTGACATAAAGCCAGACTGATGTGGGGATATAATTTTAGGTAATAGTTTTTTAATTCTATTTGCTAGGACCAGAGAGTAGATTTTAATGTCAACATTTATGAGGGAGATAAGTCTATAATTAAATGGGTTGGTATTGTCCATATTTTGTTTATGAACAAATATAAGTTTAGAATTGTTTAGGTACAAATCTTGGAAGCCATGCTTGCTTATATGGTTAACGATTTTACATAGGATGGGGGTCAATTTAGAAGCAAATGACTTGTAAAAATTTGATGTGAATCCATCAGGACCTGGTGCTTTATTACTTTTTAGGCCTTTTATTGCTTCTGCGATTTCCTCTGTATTAAAAGGAGCTTTTAAAAGCAACACTTGTTGGTCTTTAATCTTAGGGAATTTAAGATCTTTGATGAAATTGTTAAAGTTCTCTACTGAAGGGGTATTATGAGGTCCATACATTTCCTTATATATTTTTTCAAATATCTGTATTATTTCTTGAGTATCTATGTACATTTCATTATTATATAAGATTTGTGAAATTGTTGTGGGAGTATGATATATGTTAATTAATCTTGCCAGACGTTTGGAGGGTTGTTGTGCCCAATGTGAATAGTTAGTTAGAAGCTACATTTCGTGGAATGATAAGTTCTGAGAATGGAGTGTGTATAGTTCTTTTTGTTGGGCAAGGAGATTTTTTCCAATTCCGGTGAAAATTTATGTTGGAGTGATACTTTCATTTTATGGATTTCATCTTTTATTGAGTTTTCTTTTTCTTTAGTAAGTTTTTTTAAAGTAGGAGGCTTTTTGGTTCAGTAATTCTCTAATTTTGGCCTTATACGCTGCCCATATAATGTCAGTTTTGATGACAGAAAGGAACTGATTTGAATCTAATTCCTCTAATTCTTTGTTAATATCATTTATCACTTCTTCTTTGTCTAAGAGGTTAGGGTTTAATGTCCAAGTGAAGGATTTTTCATTCTTTAATGGGTTGGTTACTGGGGTTATATTTATAGTTATCTTAGAGGGATCCGAGAGGAATCTTGGACAAGATGAGTATACAGTTTTATCATTGATTAAGGAGGTCTTATAACATGGAGAATAGTATGTGTATGTGCACATATTGGTGGAATGGGTTTTCTATAGTAAGGATCACACAGGCAATAGTCTAGCATCAAATCTTCTAGTGCTCTCAATGCTATCTTATTATGGAATTTGTTTTTTGCTAGTTCTGTCTTTTGCAGGGTCATTGACCATATTCCAGTCACCTCCTATTATATATTCATGATTTGGAAATTTTGATAGCAGGTTGTATAGTTGTATAATAAACTCGTGTTGATTGGCACATGGCCCATATATATTCAGGAAAATGGTAGGTCTATTTGATATGGAGTTGATGGTTTTAAAGTAGCACCACTGACCCTCTTTGTCTGTACCTAAATCTATTACTTTTTCTTTAAAAGATTTTTTAATCAGAATAGCTACTCTTTCTGAGTTAGTCTCCCTCCCTGAGGCAATAATTGAAGATATCCATCTTTTATCGCTGGCTTTATTCCAATCCACATCTAGCAAGTATGTTTCTTGTAAAAAGGTAATGTCTGAGTTAGACTGGTAAATTAAGTGTAATAATAATTTTTTTTATTTTTATCCTGTAGGCCTCTGATATTCCAAGATCTTATTTCACACATTTACATATTGTGAGTATAAGTTCTAGAAAAATAAATGTAATACTTGGAAGACTCTCTCTCCAATATGAATGTGCATATATACAAGTCATAGATTAGGATTATTGAATCTATTGCTGCCCTAGAGTCTCTCGTTACCCCTACTGTACCTAGCCACATACCTACTACATCCGAGAGACTATTCAAAAGAACAAACAGTATTCTAAGTACTAGAGCAGGAGCATATTGGTTTGTTTGATATAGTAGCAACTGTAAGAAAAAACATATATACATAATATACATAATAAACTCAGTAATACAAGATGTGAAACACCACTCCAAAAAAACACTCTCAACATCTTTGCCTCATTTATCAGGATAATTGATTTTTCCTGATTCTGGTATGGTAGGACCAGATTTTTCATATCTTGAAAAATAAGGATAGTTATTAAACAACGGCTGGAGTGCGGGGAGTGCCTTCTACGTGGAGTCTGCATGTCCTCCCCACGGTGGGGTGGGCATTTGAAAGACATGCGTAAATGGGAGTGCCTTTGTTAAAGGTTGAACGTCGAGCTGGCACCTCGGCTTTCGTGAAAATCTACTGCCAATCATTAGCAGACTGGAGTTCCTCTGTGGCGACCCATAACCGGGAAAAGCCGAAAGGAAAACAACAACAACAGCAACATTAAACAACATATACATTTATCTTATATCTATTGATAACTAGAAGTATTAATGTCAGATACCATATGGATTATGACCTTAGTAATAAGGGCGGCAATTATTTCATTAAGCAACACTTAATGACATTGTAACACAACTAACTAGACTAGGCTATACCATGCCTCACTTGTAAACCATGTTGTATATTCGTTTTGCAAAAACAGAAGCTGCATTCTAGTAAACATGCATCACAGCATCAGAAAGTTATGTTGGGCATATATATATTATCTATTATATGCCCAATAGTACCAATGACAGATAGCATATGGATTATGACCTTAGTAATAAGGTAAGCATTAGTTTCATTAGGCACCCCTAGTGACATTATAGCACAACTAACTAGTCTCGGGTATATCATGTTTCCTTTCTAACCCATTGTGTATATTCCTTTAGCAAAAACAGAAGCCATATTCTAGAGAACATGCATTACTATCATCATAAAGTTACTTTGGACTTAATTATTTATTATATAACTAGTAGAGAATTATACTGTAACCAATTTCAATTACTGTGTAAGAAGAGAAAGAGAGGGAAAAAAAAATATATATATATATATATATATATATATATACATATGCATACATATACACACACAAATATATATATATATATATATATATATATATATATATATATATATATATATATACATATACATATACATACACATACATATACATACATACACACACATGTACATAAATCTTAACTCTGTCTGATATATGGTATGTATTGTACAGTATTGGTCATGCTCTGTTTTGATTAATTGGCCTTACATATACTAATGTGGGAAAATACACAACCTGCTGATTACATTCATTATGCAGTCAGACATTCAGAGCCTGATAGCATTTGTTCCCACTTGTTACACTGCAATCAACATTCTTCTGTAAGATGTTTATTTCTATCAATATTAAAATGATTTTTAACACTTTACAAAAGCAACAGTGACTGAAAGTTGTAAGTTTTTACCTTTTTGATATCCTAATCAGAGAGAGAGAGAGAGAGAGAGATCAAAAAAAAAAAAAGCTGTGTTAGTTTATTGGCAGCTACAATAAATTACCCCACCTTCTTTTATTTTTGATTTCCATTCTGTTTCCCTTTATTTTCTTCAGAAATTAAGCAGAAAATAGTCCATTTTATTTTCTCCCAGTATAGAGCTCTGAGGATGCAAGTGGCAAGAAGTCAGCTTGAGAGGTGTGTTACAGTTAAATCTTTCCCCCATTTAGCCATAGATTTGAGGTAGGACCAAAAAGTTTAACTTTCTGTTTACATGAACATCTCAATTAGATGTTGCAATCCTTTCTTTGGAATGTTGCAACGATGGTTATGGCTTGATTTAGGCCTTCAAGTGGCTTCCAGCCTGTTTGAGATGGGTACCATAACTTCAGTGAGCTTTTTAGGAAACGAGTGAAGTGAAAATAACTCAAGGTTAGTTATGGCTCCTTTAGAATAGCAGAGAGTATATCAGAAATGTAAAAGTTATTATTCTGTTTTTCCTTTCTCTCTCTCTCTCTCTCTCTCTCTCTCTCTCTCTCTCCCTCCTCTCCCCTGCTACTTCTTTTCCCTCTCCTTCCTCTTTCTAATTTTAGAAGTTAAAAGCTTGGAAGTTCACCAAAAGCTTTAGAAAAGGCACTTTTAGCCTCTGTTGGTGTATTAGCAGTATATTTTTGCTCTTTATAAGTGAAACATAGTGCACTGGGATATCTCATCTGGAATTTTATTTTTTTTTTTGTGATGAGATAAGAGCAAAAGGGTGTAAGTGCTTTCAGTTAAGTCCAACCCTGTACATAAAGTTATTGTAATGTATCATGTTGCAGCTAAATGCCGTAACTGTGAATGCCCCTTTGTGAGATGGGCCAACATACTGTGATACATGAGCCTGTTGTACTGTAAGAGCATTGTAACTACAGGTCATTCTGTGTGTACTACTGCTAAAAGTTTGCAGCATGAACTAAAAGGTTGCTTAGGAGGGGTGGGAGTGACACGGTAATACTTAGACTGATTGCTTGGTGTAACTCATTCTAAGCCTTTTAGTTTAAGCACTTGGGCTTCAGACCAGTTGTTTTAAATTAGGAAGGTTTGTGGCCTGCACTGTGGTGGCAGGACAGGTAGCTTACATCCTTCTAAGTTGGGAACTGCTAATTGAGGGCTCAGTGTCTGTTATTCTAAAAGTGTATTAGTTCTGGTTTAAGCACTTGGGCTTCAGGCCAGTTATTTTACATTAAGAAGGTTCGTGGTCTGCACTCTTGTTGGAGGAGAGGCTGGACTCTGCCCTTCTGAGCTGGGAATTTCTGGTTAAAGGCTTATAGTGCCTGCATATTTGAACTGTTTCTTACTGAAATTGGTACACCTTGTTTGCTGTAGCATAGACTAGATCCAGGCTTGCTGAATCTAGCTTTGTTTGTATGCTTGTTGTTTGTTTGCTTGTTATTTCCCTGAAACGCTAATTCCACCTAAACCACGGCTTTTCAGCGCTTCTGTGGATCCCTAGTGATATCTGCATTGCTTACTGTATTTATTTCCTTGTTTCACTTGAATGAAAGTTACTTTTTGTTGTTTTTACATTTAAGTTACCTGTAGCACATTGCATTTAAGTTACCTGGCACTTGCTCACTAAAGCAATTATATAAGTCAGCATTAAAAAATTAAAAGCACTACACCCTCACAAACTCCCCTTGAGTACCTTGTTCCCCATTGGCCCTTTTTTTTCAATTATAAAGGAATTCCCAATACTATTCTAGCATGTCCAAAGGTCAGTTGTCAATCTCCTCTCTGGTCCAGCTGGTGAATCTGGGAATCTTGAGGCAATGTTACAACTGCCTCATGTACACAGACAACTCTCTCCTCCTCCCAACAAATTCCAACACATGTGAGAGATGCAACCATATAGCCAAACTGGAGGGTAAGCTCTCTCAACTCAGTACTGGCGTAACCAGTCAGGAGGAAAAGGAAACCACACTCACTACAATTTCAGTCTCACATAGACCTACCATGACAGCAAACCAAACAGATAAACACACAAAAACATACTCAGAGGCTCTAAATAAAAATCTGCCTAAGTAGCAGAGACCTCCAAAGCAGACACCCAAGCAACCGCTACCCCAAAACAAAACACGTGCAACACATAGCTCACAAAGCCAGTGTGCCGAACAGTCACAGCCCTTAAGGCTAAACAACACACCTGATACACTTGTAATAGGTGACTCTATCATCAGGCACACTGACGTCCCACTCACCAGACTGAACAAGGAGAAGGTCACGGTGAGCTGCCTGTTGGGCGCTAGGATCCGCCACATAACACAAGCACTCAGGTCACTCCAAGGCAAGTACAAATATGACTCAGTCATTGTCCATGCTGGTGTGAATGACCTGAGACGTACCTCCCTGGACTACATGAAAAGAGATATAGAGGAGCTCTCTGAGCATGTAGCCCAGGCCGGTATGACCCTGACCTTGAGTAGCATCTTCCCCTCACCAAGAATGATGCCACAATATGAAGACAAGATGATCAATTTCAACAACTGGCTTAAGTATTGGTGTCATTCAAAGGGGATCCAATGCCTGTCAGCCTGGGATGACATGCTCGACAAGCCACGATGCTTCGCTAGGGATGGCTTGCACCTATCACCCCTGGGCTTTTGGATATTGGCAAAGGCTCTTGCTACCCCCATAGTGCCTTTTTTAGGCAAGGCTCAAAAGACAAACCCACCTCCATAGGTATCAAAAGGGATAAGAAACTAAGAGTAGTGCTACTCAATGCCAGAAGTCTAAACCACAAGATGCATGCACTCGAAACTCTCCTTAGCATGTAGAATATCGATATCTGTGCAGTAACAGAAACCTGGTTCAATGCTCCCAAGAGCACCCCAGCACTACCAGGTTATACCTCATACCATGCTTTTCGGCCCCAAAACCTGGACCGAACCACAAAAGGAGAGGAAATATCAATATTCATCAAAGATACCCACACCTCCGGTTGGTGGCACAGCACGAAGCATCAGAGACTATCCATGTGCAACTAACAGTGGGTAAAACTGCCTTCCAGTTTATAGCCTGCTACAGACCACCCTCCCAAACCCAGGAACTCCACTTGGCCTTCCTGAGAACACTGGAAAATATGAAGGTCTCTCCAAACACCATTATATTGGGCGACTTCAACTACCCAAACATAGACTGGGAGCATTACTCTAGCTCCAACACCCTATCCCAAAGGTTCCTAGAATTTATAAACTCAAATGCTATGGAACAACTTGTTACCACTCCCACAAGAGGGGAACACATACTGGACCTGATCATCACCAACATGGGGACTCTATGCTCCAGACCAGAAGTGTATCCCTCACTGGTAAGATCAGACCATAAACTAATCTCACTGGATATTCACATCTCGACCCCACCCCTGCCCAGAAAACCACAGTGAAAAACTTCTCTAAAGCAAATTTCACACTCCTCAAAACCGAGGTGGAATCCTTCAAAGCCCCCGGGCCTGTGGAAAATATGTCCCAGACCGCAGAATCCTTTATAAACGCATTCTATGAACACCTTCAGGAATGCATGGATCATGCAATCCCAAATAAAACCAAGACCCAATCCTCCAAAGGCAGATGTCCTGTCTGGTGGACCCCAGCCATAAACAAACTATACAATAGAAGGAGGAAGCTACTACATGATAGAGCAAAATCCCAAAAAGGGAAGGCATCTCTGATCAGTATTAGCAAAAAACTACGGGCACTCATAAAATCGTTTAAGGCCAGCTTCGAGAGAAAAGTTGCACAGGAAACTAAGGATAATCACAAGGCTTTCTTTAGTTATGTTAGGAACCTGGGTGGGAATTCCCAGATATGCTCAGAATTAGTCCAAAATGACAAAAAATACACCAAACCCACAGACATTGCCAACATCCTAGCTAACAGGTTCAGTGCAAACTTCTCCCCCCCCTCCCCACCAAAAGGGCAAATATCTATCCCAGCAGAGTGCTGCCCCCCTGACATCTCAGATGCTCAGGTAAGAGCCGTCCTCTCCAAAGCAAAAAACACAGCATCAATGGGACCAGACGGTGTCCCGGGCTGCGTCCTACATGAACTCCAAGAAGAGCTAAACCCAAACATAAAACTACTGTTCAATCTCAGCCTTACTACAGGATATGTACCCAAAGAGTGGCGTACAGCAATGGTGGTCCCTCTCTACAAAGGTGGTGCCTCAACGGATCCTGGAAACTATCGCCCCATAAGCCTGACTTGCTAGGTCTGCAAAGCTATGGAAAGGATTATCATGGACCTTATAAATGAAGATATTGGGGACCTACAGACACTGGATCCTACCCAGTACAGCTTTGTTAAGGGCAGATCCTGCCTCTTAAACCTGGTCAATTTCTTTGAAACAGTCACCAAGGCCATTGATGAGGGGAAGGTGGTCCACACAGCCTACCTGGACCTCGCAAAAGCCTTCAATACAATATCCCACTCGGGCATTATAGATAAGCTCACCAGCTTAAATATAAACCCCTATGTCACTATATGGGTTGCAAACTGGCTCAAGGACAGAACCCATATGGTTAGAATTGCTGGAGCCATGTCAGACTTCAAACCAGTTACAAGTGGCATCCCACAAGGCTCAGTCCTGGGACCTCTCTTGTTCGGTATATATTTCTCAGAGGTACAGGCCAACACGGAAGGACTGTGGCTGACCAAGTTCACAAATGACTGCAAACTGGGCGCCATAATCGACTCTCCAGCCGACACAAGCATCCTCCAAAAGGGCCTCATAGAAACAGACAACTGGTGCCAGAGCCATGGCGTCAAGCTAAACCCAAAAAGTGTATAGTCATCCCCTTTGGCAAAAACGAAGTGCCCACAAATTACCACATAAGTGGTAATCCATTAAGTACGGAAGAAGTAATTAGGGACCTGGGGACCCAGGTTGATAGCAATCTCTCATTTGACAACCACATGGCCAAAGTGGTTAGAAAAACATTTTATATAGCCCACCTAATCATGAAGGGATTCACATCTAGATCAGGGGAGGTCATCGTGCCTCTTTACTCATCCCTCATCAGGCCCATAATTGAGTACAATGCCCCTTTTGGGATGTACCTTACCAGACACCTGCAGCAACTGGAAAGACCCCAAAAGTACCTCACCAAGAGGATCAAAGGGCTCAAACAGATGTCATATGCTGCCCGGTTAAAGAAACTCCAGCTCTACTCAGTGGCATACCACCTGCTCAGAGGCGATCTGTGCCTGACGTATAAAGGCATGTCCAACCCGGAATTAATGGACATGCTGCACCTCAGAAAATCCAAATCCCATCGATCTATGGGCTCAAGAGACTTGAACCTCAGCACTGAAATAAATAGGACATGCTGGAGGGACAGATTCATAACCCAGAGGCTCCCTTCACTCTGGAATAAAATCCCAGTCCAGGTTAGGCAGAGTCCCTCATTGACTCTCTTCAAGAGGAATCTTGATGAGTGGATGGGAGATCTTAGGTTTACCCTGGGTATCACTTCTGTGTCACTGTTAGACAGAGACACAGTATACTAACCTCGAAAAAGGGCACAGCAAAATTAATTTAAAATGGGTGGCGAAAGCCAAGCACCCTCTGGCTAGGCTTATAAATGCCCTAGGGCAGATAGCCTAGTATGAACCTATGAACCTATGAAGCTATGAAGCAACAGAGAAGAATAAAGGAATAAAGAGAATGGTGGAGTCCTCAGGTAAGTATAAAGAGTGTCCAAGAGAATACTTTTGTCTCACTAGTCTGTAGTATGTATGAGAAGCTTACAATGCAGGATTGAAATCATTATACTAATGTAAAAATAAAAGTGAAAGAAGCACTGTTTTACAACTGTTTTCTGTATTACTCATAAGGAAATATTGATAATACATTTGCAGATGAAAGAAATGCAAAAAATGCAACTGAAGGCTTTGCAGTTCAAACTAACTTTTAACCTGATTTTTAATCTGATTACCTGCAATAGTTATAGAGTATTTTTAGTTCTGTATTCAGTGTATTGCAAGTATATAGACTGAGAGAAACACACACCCCTTCAAGAAGTCAAAAGCCTTTACTATATGAATTCATCACAAGTATGTATAACTACTCATATCATTCTTCCTAAGTGGAAGTGTACATCCCAAATCACTACCCCCATTGTATGCATAAGCACTTCCTTTACACAAGTTTTACTTCAATAAAGATTTTAATGCAGTATTTTAATCATGTATAACATGGCATGTAAACAATATTGTGTGGATTTATTGTGTTTCTTGTTTTATGTCTCCCCACCCCTTTTTTCTCAGTTTTTCTTATTTTGCATATGCATTCCTTTCGCCTTTATTATTTTTTTTGTTTCTCTTCCATTTATTTCCTTTTTCACAGGTACAAATCTTTCAGGAGTAGACTGGGCATATAGCTCCCAGGCTAGGGATAGATTACCCTCTGCTTGTCTGGGGATGTACTAGCAGGGTCGAAGTAGAGGTGCCAATCCTGAAGGCACTCCAGCATGTGGCAAAATGGAAAGCCTCACAGAAAGGGGGCTTTGGAGCTTGGTTGTGGATGTACTGGCAGAGGCAGTAGACAGAAAAATTCAGCCAGTCAAAACCTCTCTTAAGTGTGTAGAAGACATGCTCCCTCAGTTGGTGCTGACATTCATACCAAACCAGGCCCTACCCCCTCAACATCTGAGTCCTCCACTGCAACACCATCTGGCAGTGGACATGCTTGAGGCTCTGTTGACTAGGATTCCAGCTGGTACTTCCTCAGCCATTATTCCCTAACCCTTACTCCTTCATCCTCTTACTTATTTCCCACCCACACTACCATCTCATAAAAATTTTGAAAAAAATAGCGGTGGTTAATCCCCCAACAAAAACATAGTGCCCATCCTCTCCCACCTCCTCTAATACAAACCTTCTGAATATTTTCCTTGTGTGTTTCCTCTTTGTTCTGTCTCTCCTTTTTCAAACTATCCTATCATCCTTTCAGTTCTTTAAATAAAACACCAGGGTATCCAAAAAGGATGCTCTTATATAAAAAATTATAAACCTCTTTTCTTTTAAAAAAAATCCCACAAGTGCTGCACAGTCTGCAGCTTTCCTAAAATGCTTTGAGCAAGACTATGCTCAGCTGTGCTTGCCCATGATATGCCAAAAAAATAACACTAATATTCATGATTTTGCAAAGTAATTTACAAGTTTGTAATGCCAAACTTGATACAATTTACTCTTTTGTGAAAAGTGGCCATGTTTTTGAAAAATATTTTGCTTTTCTGTATTCATTGCAAATGGCTTTCACTGACCTTATTTGCATATCCATGTATAGCCATTATTTGCAGATAACCATAGCTCATTTGCAAAGCCCTGGGCTATGAATACCAGCCTTAGTTTCATAGTAAAATCATTGAATGTAGGTATAAAATGCCACCCCCTTCTCTCACTCTCTCTCATACCCTTTCTCTCTTTCTGTCTTTGCAGTTTTTTTTATCTGACTTGAACAAGTCTATATACATGAAATTTTCATTTGGATTTTTGTCTTTATTGGTGTTAAAACTGCTGACACAAGTGGTGTCATTCCTGACACTTTTTCATTGATGTAGCTTATTCCATTTCACCTTTCCTTTTCTTATCTCTTGTCTTTATTGAAAAAGTGTTCTGTGTCATTGTAATAGTGGGCTACACTTTTGGATTAATGATTAATTTATTAGATAACACTCCCAATCACACAGTTAATTCAAATAATTTATAGTCATGTATTAAACTGTGTAATATTAGTTTATTTTGATCACAGTTCTCAGTTTTATATTGTATTTTAATTGCACAAGTGCTCTTTCAGCAAGCTAGGTAAGTAGAGAAGACATTCCTGCAAGGACATGAAACAATATACTTTCTTCATAATTATCACATTTTAAAGCATCCCTTCTTTGGTAATGTCTTATCTGTCTTCTATACAAATATTTTGCTGAAGGCTTTTCGAGGTATGGCTATATATTCACTCTTTCTAATATTTGTTCATTCTGTATATGATGATGTGAGGTAGTGCCAGCTATGCCAGAGTGATTAGAGCAGTACATGTGTAACATATTCTAGCATAGCTAGCTGGAGTTTTGTAAAGAATTTTATGTCATTCATATATCAAACTGATTAGCACAGACTCTTGGGTTAAGAATGTATTTGTAAAGCTGCTTGTGTTTAAAATGCATCAACTGTGGGTCCTGCTAGACAAAAAGAAATATACATGTATGTCAGACTGCATTGTGGTAATGTCTGAAATGTATATATGTTAACAGATAATGCAGGAAGGGAAAGGGTTAAGCCCAGCCCTGCTTACCTTAGGAAAAATAGCTTGAAATTAAATGAATTGGTTTAGGCCACAAAAATTTTATCTCACAGGCCTAAATGCAGCAGAGACACAAGGTCTGGTCTGGGATTCTGCTCTTATTGTCCTTAGTGGCAAACTAGTTGCTACTTTGGGGTGCCAGAGAATGGCTGGTTAGAAGGATGAAAGTACTGGAATTGTTTTACAGTCTCCAGATGACTTTGCAAAGCTCTATGTGTGTATTGTGACACACATGTACTAGATTCTGGTTCAGCTTCTAGTCAGGTGGGTTGTGTGAGAACCACAGAATCAGGTGACCAGATGTGATGTCATTCTATAGCCAGCAGAGAAATTATTTTAGATATTAGTGAGAGATGTGATAGCGACATGGAGCACTCTGTCCTGGACCTGACAACAAGACCACTCATCCACTTCATCTTGCCTTGCTTTAGTAACTAACCAGGGAATTGTAATTCTTCAGTTAGTTAGGAAAATAGTGAGATTAGCTAGAAGTATTGTTTTTCTGTATCTGTCTGAGTGTTTCCATCTGTGTTTTTTTTATATTTCTTGTGATTTGAATCTCTGGTGTTTATTGTAAATAGATATTTGGTATTTTCATGTTTTTTATTTGATTATTATTAAATATATCTATACATTTCAGGTGCGGGTGGTCTTTTAGAAAACAGTTTAATCTTTGAAAGAATTGCATTTATTTGGAAGCACTGTAGGCTTTATGCTCCTGAAAATCTTACTGTTTGACCAAAGATTACCTTTTGAATAAGTATTAACTTTACTGAGAGTAATTGGGTACCATGTTAAGAGCCTTAAAGTTGCTGGCTAGTGACAGTGAATCTACATTATAGTCTGGGTGGAGGCGGCAGAGCTTGTAAATCTGTGCCAGTCTTTCCCAGTGTGTGTGTGTGTGTGTGTGTGTGTGTGTGTGTGTGTGTGTGTGTGTGTGTGTGTGTGTGTGTGTGTGTTTGAAAATCAAATCTCAAAGAGTGTGTGTGTCAGCTACTTGGAACAGGGATACAGAGCACTGGTTTTGCAGAGAGAAAGCTGAAGTCTTATTTGGGGCCTGGAGGAGGAAGTCCAGCCCCAGGACTAGGTGTGCTCCCTGTGTGCTCTTAAGGGAAATTGTACTTGGTACAGAGAGCTGCATCTGAAAATGCTGTGTTTATTCATTTTTGTGTTCCAAGTGAACGTCCCTCACCGATGTCAGTGGTGAAGATTCAGGGTCCTTGATTGCTAGCCTAAAGGAGGACATCACATATTTGTAAGCAGTTGTCACTAAAGATGTATGTGCTTTTAGTAGCCACAAGGTAAACATACAGAGTTTCATTTTTCACAACAGTTGTATTTATTTTTGTTAGTTTAGTTTAGTCAGGGAAAGAAGGCAAAGATATAAGCAGCTGATTATGGCAAACTGACAGTGAATCCCTTTGCTAAGGTGCGCAAATCCAAAGGGCTGGTGCATGCCAACCTGACCAAAGAGTAAATGATTTTAGCCTTAATCGCAGCTGCAGCATGGACCATCAACCAGCAAGACAACCAGTCTGGTGTCGGGGATGTGAAGCCCTCAGAAACAGGACAGCTCACCTTTCCCTATGAGGATTTAAAAACCCTTATGGAGTTCAAGAGACTTGAACTGGAGGCCAAACATTTGGAATTAGAATTGGCACTGAGACAGCAGTCCTTGGAGGCCAAAGAAAATGAGAAACTGCTGCGCTTGGAGGCTGAAGAAAATGAGAAGCAGAGTCAACATGATGGGGACATGCTGACTCATTGACAAGAACATGGAGGTAATGGGAAAGGGAATAACTGAATCCCAGAAGCAATAAAGGTCAGTACATTTCTTCCACAGTATAAGGAAGGTGATCATTTTAGTAGTTTTATTCATATACTTGAAAGAGTATGTGGGCAATATGATGTTGACCTAGGGCTTTGGGTACAGTTCCTGACCCTCTTACTCCATGGTAAAGCTTTAACTGCTGTTTCTAAATTGTCTGATATTGAATGTATAAATGATGACAGTGTTAAGCATTGTTTATTGGAATGTTTTAAGTTAACACCTGAAGCTTACAGAAAAAAGTAAGACATATCATAGTGTATGTGATTACATTGCTGAGCTAAGCACTTATTTTCATAGTTGGGTGAGTGGGTGTCAGTTCACCTTCTTGAAAGGCTGGCAGACATTTTGGTAAGGAACAAGCCCTTAGCACTTTATCTGAGGATATGAGAATCTGGTTGGCAGACCAGGAGTGTAACTCTGCAGATGAGCTGTGGAGAAAGGGATATTTCTACTTGGCAGGCAGAGCACCACTGTACAAGAAGAGGATACCCCGTGCTGCTTGTGGGTCTAAGGGAACCCATGGTGGGCAGTCTAAACCACCTCAACAGTGTCCACCAGTAACAGGGGAAGCCACTAGTTCAGGTACACAGCCAGGATGAAGATTTAGATATTTTAAATGTAAACAGAGGAGCCATGTAGCACACAAATGTCCACTGAAGCAAGGTGGGGAACAAAGGTTGGGGGAGCCAGCAAGTGGGAATAACAGTATGCCAGTGGTAATTTGTTTGGAGACAACAGGTGTACCAGACTCTCACTGGAGTTTATAGCCTATCTTAGTAGCTGGAAATCATTCCACTGCTAAGAGAGACACAGTCTCTGACATAACCATTCTGAAGCCTGCAGTGGTTAAAGAGGAGCAGTACTTGCTTGGGCAGTCCTCTCCAGTCAGACCTTTAGGGGTGACCTCATTCCAAATGCCTCTGGCCAAGGTTCACCTTGAGTAGGCGGGTGGAAAAGGAAAGCAACCAAGTAGGTGTGTTTGAGGATATCCATGCAAATGTCTTGATAGAGAATGATTTTAATAATGAAGTACCTTGTGTGAATGCAGTTACATGCAGTCAGGCTTGGAGACAGGCATGTGGGTCTGGTAGCCTGGGGAGACCCAAACAGACCCCACACCCAAGGCCATGGCTGGAGATGTGGTTATTTCAGGGAGGGCGTTACTGTGTAGCAGTGAGCCTGAGGGTGAGCCACAGGTGCTGATAGGTACTGATGTTCCCTTGGACAGAGTGACTACAAGGTCAGAGGTGAATGGTAGTACCCAGGCTGACAGTGAAGTACCGCTGTCAGAAGATGCCAGACTTCCTGTGGAAGGGGAGCTGGGAAAGGTCACAAAGGTAGAGTTGAGACAGGCTCAGCTGTCGGACCCTACACTACGAGATTTGAGGGGAGGTAGCTAAGGACACAACTTATTATCAAGGAAAAGAGGAGTCTGCCTACTCGAACAAAGGGTTACTGTATAGAGAGTGGACCACTGAGACAGGGATAAGGAGGTAATACAACAGTTGGTAGTGCCCAGATCCTACCATCTGGCACTTCTAGCCACAGCTCATGACATTCCTTTTGCAGGTCATATGGGCATAAAGCGTACCAAGAAGCACATTATGCAGAACCTTTATTGGCCTGGGATTGCAAGGGAAGTAAGACGGTACTGCAGGATATCCATGCAAATATCTTGATAGAGAATGATTTTAATAATGAAGTACCTTGTGTGAATGCAGTTACATGCAGTCAGGCTTGGAGACAGGCATGTGGGTCTGGTAGCCTGGGGAGACCCAAACAGACCCCACACCCAAGGCCATGGCTGGAGATGTGGTTATTTCAGGGAGGGCATTACTGTCTAGCAGTGAGCCTGAAGGTGAGCCACAGGTGCTGATAGGTACTGATGTTCCCTTGGACAGAGTGACTACAAGGTCAGAGGTGAATGGTAGTACCCAGGCTGACAGTGAAGTACCGCTGTCAGAAGATGCCAGACTTCCTGTGGAAGGGGAGCTGGGAAAGGTCACAAAGGTAGAGTTGAGACAGGCTCAGCTGTCGGACCCTACACTACGAGATTTGAGGGGAGGTAGCTAAGGACACAACTTATTATCAAGGAAAAGAGGAGTCTGCCTACTGGAACAAAGGGTTACTGTATAGAGAGTGGACCACTGAGACAGGGATAAGGAGGTAATACAACAGTTGGTAGTGCCCAGATACTACCATCTGGCACTTCTAGCCACAGCTCATGACATTCCTTTTGCAGGTCATATGGGCATAAAGCGTACCAAGAAGCACATTATGCAGAACCTTTATTGGCCTGGGATTGCAAGGGAAGTAAGACGGTACTGCAGGAACTGTGAGCATTGTCAAAAAGTAAGCAAGGTAGGAGACAAGGTCAAAGCTCCTTTGATACCTTAGCCTGTTTTAGAAAGTAGCTATAGATATTGTGGGATCTCTGAATACCCCAAGTTCCACAGCAAAGAAATATATCTAGGTGGTTGTAGATTATGCTACTAGATACCCTGATGTGGTAGCTCTGTCCTCCATTGAGGCAGAGAAGCTAGCAAATGCTTTGTTGGAGATTTTCAGCAGGGTAGGTTTCCTGAGAGAAATACTGACTGACAGAGATGCCAATTTCATATCAGACCTGCTGGCTTGTCTGTGGGATCATTGTGGGGTGAAGCACCTAATGACCAGCCCTTACTACCCCTAGAATAATGGTCTTGTAAAGAGATGAAACTCTGCACTAAAGACCATGCTACAGGCCTTTGAAGACCAGTTTAAGAGAGAGTGGGATATTTGCCCCATCTGCTGTTTGCATACTGAGAGGTACCCCAGGAATCCACAGGCTTTTCATGCTTTGAGTTACTGTATGGACATAGGGTGAGGGGGGCCCTTGGATTTGATTCATAATGAGTGGGAGGATGAGTGTAAATCCCACAAAGAGCCTGTTGTGACATATGTCCTAAACCTCAGGACAAGGATTAGGGAGCTGATGGGCTTGGCCAAGGAGAAACTGGCAGGAGCCGAACAGCAGAAAAAGGTTTGGTATGCCAGGAATGCTCAAGCCTGAGAGTATGCTGTGGGTCAGCAGGCTATGTTGCTCATTCCTGTCAGACACAATAAGCTGCAGGCAACATAGGAAGGACCCTTCAAAGGGGTAAGGAAGGTCAGTGGTGTTGACGACATAACAGAACTCCCAGACAGTAGGCAGGGGCACAGACTGCTCCATATTAACATGATGAAGCCTTACCATGATAGGGAGGCCCTTGGGCTAAGTATTTGCAATGCGTGGCAGGAGGAGTCTGAGGGGGATCTACTGACTGATCTCCTTAGTGTGGCTTGGACTGACACCTCAGTGGAAGGGGTAGCAATGTCCCAGCGGCTATGCCCTACCCAGGTTTAAGAAATTCAAGGAGTATCGCAGGAGTTTGGGGGCATATTCACTGGGAAACCTGGATGCACACATCTAGTCCAGCACCAAAGTGGGGTCAGTAATTCCAGTGCAGATGGGATCTCAAGACAGGGTATGGCTTAATGTGTGCCCAGACAGGCTCATTCTTCTCAAGCTTTGTTTCTCCAGGGTCACTTGAGAAACTAGCTTGAGACTTCAAATGGGAGAGATGTGATGATGTAAAGTAGTGCCAGCTATACCAGAGAGAGTAGAACAGTGCATGTGTAACATACGTCAGCATAGCTAGCTGGAGGTTTGTAAAGAATTTTATGTTATTTGCATATCAAACTGATTTGTGCAGATGTCTGTGTTAAGAATGTATTTGTAAAGCTGCTTGTGTTAAAGATGTATCAACAGTGGGTCCTGCTGGACAAACAAGAAATATACATGTATGTCAGACTATATTGTGGTAATGGCTGAAATGTATATTTATGTTAAGAGAGGATGCTGGAAGAGAAGGTGTTAAGCCCAGCCCTGATTACCTTAGGAAAAAGAGCTTGAAATTAAATGACTTGGTTTAGACCATAGACATTTTATCTCACAGGCCTGTTTTAGCAGATACACAATGTCTGGCCTGGGAGCCTGCTCTTGTTGTCCTTAGTGGTAAAATAATTGGTACCTGGGGTGCCAGAGAATGGCTGATTAGTCTCTACAAGAATGATGAGAGTATTGGAATTGTTTTACAGTCTCCAGCTGCCTTAGCAAAGCTCTAGGTATGTATTGTGACACATCTGTGCTAGATTCTGGTTCAGCTTCTAGTTATGGGGGCAGTTTAGGAACAACTGAATCAGATGACCAGATGTGATGTCATTCTATAGCCAGCAGTGAAATTATTTTAGATATTAGGAAAATAGTGAGATTGGCTAGAAGCATTGTTTTTCTATATCTGTTTGAGTCTTTCCATCTGTGTTATTTTTTATATTTCTTGTGAATTGAAACTCTAGTGTTTATTGTAAATAGATATTCACTATTTTCATGTTTTCTATTTTCTTATTTATTATTAAATATATCTATACCCTTCATTGTGGCTGATCTTTTAGAAAATAGTTTAACCTTTGAGAGAATTGCATTTATTTTGTGCCGCTGTAGGCTTCATGCTCCTAAAAGTCTTGCTGTTTGGCCAAACATTACCCTTTGTATACATATTAACTTTACTGAAAATAATTGGGTACCCTGGTAAGAGCACTAAATTTGCTGGCTGGGGACAGTGACTCTACCTTATAGTCTGGGTCAAAATGGCAGAGCTAGTAAATCTGTGCCAGCTTTTCCCAGGTGTGTATGTGTGTGTGTGTGTGTGTGTGTGTGTGTGTGTGTGTGTGTGTGTGTGTGTGTGTGTGAAAATCAAATCTGAAAGAATGTGTGTGCCATCTATTTGGAACAGGGACACAGAACACTGGTTTTGCAGAGAGAAAGGTGAAGTCTTATTTGGGGCCTAGAGGAGGAAGACCATCCCAGGATTGGGTGTGCTCCCTGTGTGCTCTTAAGGGAATTTGTGCTTGGTGCAGAGAGGTGCATCCACTGTGTGTAAGTGAATGTCCCTCACTGGTGTCAGTGGTGTGGATTAAGGCTCCTTGATTGCTGGACCAAAGGAAGGATGTCACAATGTATATTCACAGAAAACATTAATTACAGCTGCACTTTTAGTTCACTGTTTATAGCTGTTACATTTATTTCTGACTTGGATAAAGTGTATATTCCATACATTGTATAAATACCTGTCTGTCCCTCATTGTTTCTTTTTCATCTTGCCTTATGCCTGCTACATTGTGTGGTTCTTTTCTGTTATACAGTGTCTGAAAAGTGTTATTTTTCATTATGCCTATCTCATGATTCTATGTCCTTTGTATTTCCATTTGGAGACATCTGCATTCATTACAATGTATTTCATTTTCTTGCACTCCATACATATTATGCATCTCAGTGGGTCTTCACCTTTGGATAGATATGATCACATCAGTATATGTAGAATATATGCAGAGTGAACAATAGTATCTGCATTTATTTCTATGTTAATCTCTACCTGGCAATTCATTAACAGCACCGTATGGCTCACACTGAAAGGCCCTGCTCCGACAATGTGGTGTTTTTTGATTCAGGAGCATACTAGCAGCAATGAGAAAAGACATCAGTATGGACAAAATTGCATGTTTCTGAATTTCATTACCTATCATGATATTCAGACCAGCACTTCCCACTGAAGGTAAATCTGGCAGCTCCGTTGTGGAAGCACAGCCATCCCCTTCCCTTCACTCACTCTCACTCACACACACACACACATACACACACACAAGTACACATTCAAACACACCACACAATCCCATTACCTCTGCCTATATTAACTGAATGTTCCCAATGTCTCCTTTCCCATCCCTAGGCCATGACAGAGCATCACAGCCCCAGGTCATATCTCTGGGTTCCTTGTTTATAGTGGTTTTCCCCACCAGACAATCCCCTTTTGTTTGATCAGCTATTATGGCACATGACACTAGTGTACCCCCTGGTGTCTACTGGCTCCCACCTCTCCTCTGTCCATTTATTATTAGTAGTGCCAGTATGGAACATGACATTAGAGTAATCCCTTGTGTCCAGTGACTCCCCCCACACTCCAATACCATGCTGCTATAAGTGCCATTCAAGCACAAGAGTAATATTCTTTGTGGCTATTGTTACTCCCCTGACACCCTTACTGGTATAAGTGCCATTCATGCTTGAGACTGGTACTCATTGTGGCTATTGTTACTCCCCTCATACCAGTACTGGCATAAGTGCCATTCAGGCATGAGAATAGTATCACTTGTGGCTATTGTTACTCCCCTGATATCTATCCTATATAAGTGCCATTAAGGCATGAGAGTAGTATCCCTTGTGGCTAATTTATTTATTTATTATTTATTAACATTTGTTTACTGGGAAAGTCTGACTTGAATGAGCCAATTTTCAGTGGAGGCCCAGGGAGAAACACTCCAGATGCATGTCTTTGTAACATAGGAGGAAACCAGAGCACCCAGAGGAAACCCACACAAATGCAGGGAGGACATGCAGACTCTGCACAGGAGGCACCCTACCCAATAATTGAACCAGAGAACCTCTTGCTGTGAGGCGACAATACAAACCGCTGCACCACTGAGCTATTATTACTCTTCTGATTCCCAAACTGGTATAAGTGCCATTCAGGCATGAGAGTAGGGTCTATATTATCAGATTGAAGGAACTGAAATGTGAATACCATTTCATAGACACATATGTGTCAGGCTCACAGGTAAATGAATGGCCAGATCGCCATTTTTTTTCCTAGGGAAAAAAATCGGTTGGCTGTCGCTGTGAATTTGCCCTTTTCTCCACTGTAGTGCAATCTCAGAGATAGTATATTTAGTTAGAGGAGTGTGGGGAGCACAGCCCCTCACAATGGGGGTTGTGGAGGGTGAAGCCCCCCTCTTTATAATGTTTGTACTGGTGTGTCATGTGTAGTTGACCTACTGATTTTTTTTCCCTTGGAAAAAAAATTGGTGATCTGGCTGTTCAGTTACCTGTAAGTTCGACACATATGTGTCAAAGAAATGGTATTTGTGTTTCAGTTCCTTCATTTCATTTTGCTAATATAGAAACCGAGAGTAGTATCCCTGGTGTTTGTTGTTACTCCCCTGATATCTATACTGGTATAAGTGCCATTCAGGCATGAGAGTATTATTCCTTGTGGCTAGTAGTTTGCCCTACCAATGCTGTTGACTCTGCTCCTTAGTCTAGAGGGTGTGTGGATGTATGCCAGTCATATAGATCCAGACATATACACATGCACACATGCACAAGCACAAATAGAGAGGCAGACAGCTAAAGAGACAGACACACGTGCACACACACACACACACACACACGCACACACACACGCACACACACACACACACACACACACACACACACACACACACACACACACACACACACACACACACACACACACACACACACACATGCACAAACACATACATGGAGCCCTCTACCGACTTGATCGAACTCACACTCTCACCATTCATACAGAATATACACACAGACGCACACACATGCACATGCCTACCTGACCACCACTAACTCCCCTACCATCACCTATTAGTGCGACAGATACTCATGCGCCCCTCACATACACTCATAAACACTTCTCCTAACCTTACCTTACCTTACCTTTAAATTCCCCAACACATACCTCTACCATGATGGATGACACAGCCACTACAGAGATGTGGTTGGACTGTCTGTGCTGATTTACACGTCTGAGCAAGTCCCTGAATTGCTTGGTGTGTGCGTGCCTTCCTGGAGGTGGTTTCAGGGGATGAAGAGCACATGGCTAGTTAGCATACACCTCCTTCCCTAGACTACCACATTAGCATGTAATATTGCCTGAGAGGTTACCTGATGTGGTGGTGTATGTCTTCATGCTACATTACCTTGTTAAGTCTGCCTTTGAATTAAAAAAAGCAACCATTAATGGTTATCTTTATGAATTCACCTGCTGGCATTATGGATTCATTTTTTTGTTTGTTTAATTTGTTTTACATTTAATAAATTTGTGAGTAAACTGATCTAAGAACTGTTTGCAGACATAACTTCAACTAAAATGGTTACTACAACTATTGAAATTGTCATAACAGATTGGCCCAAACTGCAGTCAAATAAAACAGCTTGCCATAATCTGACAAAGTAAGTTGACAAAGGACAATAAAATGGCCTGTCTTGCAATAATTAAGAGCAATAAAAAGACAAAGAATAAAGTTTTTGTAGGAAACATATTTCCACCAATGATTTAGCAGCCCTGTGACAGACAATAACAGCAGAGAAAAGATGTATCCCTTAATTATAGAGTTAGCATAAAGTATCAAGTCCCACACAAAGTGTGTTATGACTAGCTAAAAGGCTGACAGTCCCTAATAAAATTACACTTAGTATTTATATATTTACAGAGGTTGAAGTATCCTGCAGGTAAGTATAAATAAATAGTGAGAGGGAATTATAGTAATGATCCAGGTTATGTCAAATCAGACTGCGCTATTAAAGATAGGTGAGTATATACCATTTGATTAAACTACCCATGGAGAGCAAATCAGGTACAGTGGTTATTGTATAACATGTGTTTTTAAGACACATTCTAAATTTGCTTCTATTGTCACCATTCCTAATTTCTGAAAGGAGATTGTTCCAACTGGCAGGATTGATTTTAGTGAAATTTCTTTCATTAATGACAAGGATAAAGCTTGGCTAACACAGAACAGTCATGCCTTGGTTCCTCAGTGATTATGTCATGTTTCTGAGGTTTTGTTTATAATTGTGTCATAGGTAATAGCTGTAATTTATAAGTCTGTATGTTAACGTGTTTTAGGAATGCTTTGGACATATGCAGCCAGTCTGTTTTGCTTAGGGTAGTACATTGGCATTCACATGATGAACTCTTAATATTTTGATTTCTGTGATTTGAAGGCTAGAGTATTTTGTGAGAAGTGAAAGGTAACGATAGAGCATTGTGGAAATTGAAAGTTAACAATTGATAGAGCATATTCAAGATGGGGTAGGAGTGCACTAATGGCTATAGATTGTGTGACTACTAATGTGAGCAGATTGGAAATTTTATATATTATGTTCAGTTGTGCATGTGGATTGTGTGACTTCTACCTGAGCAGATTGGAAATTTTATATGCCATGTTTAGTTGTGATGTACTTTGCAAATTTGTCATTCTACCTGGGAGTGGATGGTTAGACATTGCTCTATGGTAACATGGAAGCACCTTTGTTGAGAAACTGTAGTTAAATTGTGGCTAAGAGAGTCTATCAAATGTTGTGGTTAGGAATAGGTCTTTGTGTGGTGCCAAGGAAGATAACTGTTAATTCTTGTGTGCCTGATGTTAACCTATTGTTTTAAAATAATTTCCAAAGGACTTTCAGATCTTTTGGTAGAGAAGTATTTAGTTTACAAGATGATTTATTTCCTCAAATGAGGTCTATGACATTGCCTTATTGTACACAGTTTAGTTCAGGTAGGACATAAGGTAAACCATTTATGAACAGTAAAAACAGTAAAGGTCATAAGATCAGTTCCTGTGGAACACCTTTGCTGCATATGCTTGTTTCTATTTTTTATTTTTTTGCATTTGAACGATATTGAAGGTTGTCTTCAAATAGTTAGGAAATCAGTTGCAAGTAGAAAAGTCAGCTTTCAGATTTTTTGTGTAAAGATAGTATGGTCAACAGTTTCAAAAGCCCTTTTTAAATCTATGGAAATGGTCCCTGTTAACTGTACTAATTCTATATCATTTAAGAGACATAATACCTATTCTTATTAAACCTTAAGCCATGCTGTCTATCTGAAAAGATGTCATGTGTTTGAATATATTTGAGAATATAAATAATTTTCTTAAGATTTTCGATACGTCTATGTTTGTAATGGGATAGTAGCTGGTGGTTGCTTTAGGATTTGGTACTTCTTGTACGGGAAGTAGTACAGCGTGATTAATATGTTTAGGTCATACGTTGGAGGAGACATATAGGTTTAATATATGAGCCAGGTATTTACAAAGTATACCTCTATGCATTCTCAATATCATATGTAAATGATGTGGGAATTGTCTTGGTATCTAGCATCCATGTTATTTATTTATTTGCATTTGTTTACCGGGATGGTTCACTGGGCCATAGTGAGCCCAGTTTTGTGGCGGTCCAGGGAGAAAAGCTCCACACTAAAATGAACAATACATGATATAAACAATACACAATACATAACATACAATACAGTATAGCAGATCTGCATGATCAGTACATACAATACAAGGATCACAGCTGACAATTGAAAAATCAGAGTACAGTATTAGAGTGCAATATCAAGGATGTACTGCAAGGATGTGCCACAGTCTAACTAATTTGCATAATTAGAATATGACAAGTTAGGATATAGCAAGTAATTAACACTTATGAAGTTATAAACTTGAATATAGGTGAGCAAACATAGCAGATAGTACCAGCACTGTAACTGAGTGTTTTGAAATAGAAGAGAGTTGTATCAGAGGAGTAGTAATAAATGAAGGTGGGGGTAGTATAGAAGAGGAGTCAGGTGTTGGGAAGTGCTATTTTGGCACATATGCACTGCCATAAAGAGAAAAGGTGTTGTCTCAGGGACTTTTTAAAGAGAGCTTGATTGCTGTAGCACTAATTGATGGTGGGAGGGTCTTCCAAAGTTTTGAAATGGTAAAGGAGTAGAGCAGTTGACCAGCTGATAGGTTTAGTTTTTTTTCTATGTTCAAGATCAGTTGATCTTTTGAACAGAGAGGTCTATATGGTTGATACTGCATAAGTAGAGAAGAAAGGGTGGGGCAATTTGATGGCTTGTATATAAATGTGTGTACAGTGGTTAATTGTAACTATGTAAGATAATGTGAGAGTTCTAGCCAGTTGAGTAGGCGTAATGAGGAACAATGGTGAGATGGATATTTTGCAGTGGTTACAAATTTAGCAATTTTATTGTAACACATGCCAAGTTTGGATGTCAGAGAGGATTGGATGTTGATAAGAAGAGATGGTAGCAGAAAGGAAGAGACTAGGGACAGTTGTGCAGAGTAGTTGAGGAAGTATTTGTGTCTGTAGAGGATGCCCAGTTTTTGATGTGTTTTTTTGATATTGCTATGAATATGCATGGCAAATTTTGGTTTTCATCTATGATAACAACTAGTAGTCTTGTATTTGGTACAACTTCAATGATAGTGTTATTCTGAGGATGAATAGTGACTTCATCCTTGTTTAGGGTGGTGTTTTTTTAGGGGTTAATACACAAGTTCAGTTTTACTAGGGTTTAGGACAAGATGATTTGTGGCCATCCAAGTTTCAGTAGAAGTGAGGGCAGTTTGGGTGAGTTGCTGTAGTTCAGATGTGGACCTGGCAGTGCAAATGACAGTTGAGTCATCTGGGCATTGGATGACAGTACCTTGACTAAGAGTGGTGTGAAAGTTGTTGATGAAAATGCTGAACAGAAAGGACTCAAGTAGGGATCCTTGGGGAATGGAGAGAAATAATGTTTCCACTTGGTAGATTATTGCCTATTTGTTAGATAGTTTGAAAAACAGTTTAGGGTTGGGGGTGAGATGCCTATGTTAGAGTGTTTAGTGAGAAGAATGGGTGGGAGACCATATCAGTGGCCTTAGAAAGGTCTAAAAAGAGCGAAGAAAATTATTTTCAGCATCTCAGCCAGGTTAACTGCATCCATGAAGGATATAAGAGCTGTAGTAGTACTTCTATGACCGGACCTAAAACTATGTTGATTAGGAGACTGGATTTGGTTATGAAGCAGGTAATTAAGAAGTTGAGTGTGAATGCATTTTTCTAAGATCTTAGAGATGGCTGAGATGATAGCAAGAGGTTGAAAGCTGGAAATGTCGGTATTGTTGTCGCCTTTATGGAGAGTAGAATATATATTTTTTTTCACACTGAAGGTATGTGGGACTCCTGAATAGATCTGTTAAGAAGCATGCTGATGGGGTAAGCAATACAGCTGGCTGATATTTGTAGGAGTTCTGGAGGTAGAGTGTCAGGAGCATTGGTACCTGGTTTGAGTTTAAGAAGCAGTTTTTTTTATAGTGGTGGTAGGTACAGGTGATAGAAAAAAGTTGGGTAATGAGGCCGTAGAGGTATTCTGTGTAGATGGATCTGGAGGGGTAGGTTAGTTTGTGGAAAGGTGGCTGTGAGGTTAGTTATGTTAATGAAATATGAATTAATGAGCAAAGCTATTTCAGTGGGTGTTTTATCCAGATTTGGACAAGGATTATTCTTTTGAGTCTGGATTTAGTAAGGAATTGATCTGGTCCTAGAATGTTTTTGAATTTTGCTTATGCTGGTTTAGTAGACTAAGGTAGTGTTCTTTTTTTATTTTTAATGACTAGACGCTTTACTTGATTATGAAGCTGTTTATATCTTGTGAGGTCAGGGGGATTTCTTTTTTTTTTTGCCATGATTTCCATGTCTTGTCCCTGGCAGTCATGAGTTGCTTACTGGGTTTGGTAAGCCAGCTGGCATGATTAGCTTTTACTCTCTTTTGACGGAGTGGGGCTAAATTGTTTAGGATCCTGAGAAATGCTGAGTTGATGAATCTGACACCCTCATCAAGGGGAAGGAATTTTAGTACATCCCAAGTGATGCTTTGTAAAGTTTCATTAAGGGTAGTTGGGCAGAAGTGGGTAAGTCTTTAATTTGCTTATATTCATGTTTCCTTGGGGTTTGGCAGTTTTACATAGTATAAAGGCAGGTAGGTGGTCACTAATACTATTAGTGAGTGTCCCTGAGGAAGAGATTCTACTTGGGCCGGAGACCATAATCTAGTCCAAGATTGAGTCATTGTCATTGTTTTTGTTGGGCCAAGTTATCTTGGTGATTAGCGGCCTAAAGTTATATAGGTTGATGTTGTTGGAAGGATGGTGATGGGAGCTATCAAGCCAGTTCAAATTGATGTCTCCCAGAATTATCGTTTCATTTTTTTATATTATTTGTTGTCCAGGCATGGATTTCTTCTACTATAAGAATGTTATTGCCTGGGAGGATATATACAACTACAGTACAGAGACTTTTACAGTTATTAATTTTTAGGAAGGCTATTAATATTTCAGCTGTGGAAAACCATGGGATAGACTTATTATATGGGACTATACTAAAGGCATTTGGGTATACCAGAGTGACACCTCCACCTTTTTTATGGGGTCTATCTGATCTTAGACAAGCAAAGCCAGGGGGAAGAAATTCTGTGTCTTTAATGTATGGTTTTAACCAAGTCTCAGTAGTGGCTATTATATCTGGTTTGTTATGAGCTATCCAGGCATGTAATTCTGGAATTTTGTTTCTGATACTTTGAAGGTTAAGGGCTGTGAAGCTTAGAGATTTATAAGAGTTCGGGAACTGAGAGTGGAGGAGATGGGACCTGGATCAGGGTGTACTTCACCACATTGGGGTAAGTTGGAATATGTATGTAGGAGAATCTTTGGTTGCTGTTTTCTTTTTGTTTTGTAATGGTAGTCTTGAGCAAAATTTGTGTTGTTGTTTTGTATGGAAAGGGTTTTTACTTTGGTATATATGACTATTCTGTTGCATACAGGCTAGAGGCTACTTCAGAGAAGCTGGTAAGCGATTGTGTAGATATTATAGATGTAGGTTTGTAATATATATAATCTGTTTGGAGTGATGTTAAGTGTAGTAGGAGGTAAAAGAATAGAGAGAGGGTGAAGAGTATTGTGTTAGAGATGAGACACTGTAGAACGGGGTGTGCTTGTGTTAGCAATGTAAAGTTGTTGTGATTAATATACAAGTAGTTTTAGAGGGAAATAGTTCTTTAGCTGAGATGGGGCTGGTTGATGTAGAGTTTGATTGGCTAGTTACTGGGTAATGAACCAGGGGTGAGGGATAGCAACAAGTTAAAATGGGAGTGATTTGAAAATGAGTGTGATTGGATGGGTTATAATGATGGGAGGAGATGGGGTGAGAATAAATGTAATTGAAATGAGGGAGGGTGAGAATGGAGGTTGGGTAGGCAAATGGAATGGGATGAGCTGTGAAAGGTGACTTAGCAGAAGATCAGCAAAAAACCTATCTGTAGTAGATTTTGCTTATCTAAACCCAGATTAATTAGATGGAGTATAAGCATTCAGCTAAGTTCACTTTAATTGTTACTTTTATCTCTTCTTATTTTGTTGTCTTATGTTAAGAGAGATAACAGATTGATTGTCACAAGTTATACAATTACCTACTGTGTGGGACAGGGGTTCTTTTAATAGTTGCCAAATATTTTAGGTGGTGGGGATAAAGCAATACGCGACCCAGTAAGGTGTATGTGCCACTAATTAATATGCAGTCAATAGTGAGAAAGAACTTATCCACTATTGAAAGTCAGATGAATGGTGGAAAGTACATACAGTTAATAGTTTAAAAAAGCAAGCAGTTTCCTTGATGTACTCATAGTTCAGCAGTGGTTAGAGGTGCTTATTCCAGGTATCTGTATACCTCTGCTGAGGGGAGCAGTCTCAAATGTGGATGTATTACTGCAGAAAAAAGACAGACAAAGTAGTAGTGGGGGAACAATATAGCAGGGCTCAGTATGGGAACAGAGAGACAAAAGCAACATGAGTGCTATGGATAAAACAATATGGCACCACCAAGTACAACAAGCAATAGGACTACCTGTTCAAACAGAAACTAGAAATTCCAGTTTATATGGAGTCCAACGATCACAGTTTTACAGTGCAAGCGCAGCAACTCTTTCTACAAAATTAATTTAGTTTATGTGGTGCGCAACCAAACTGTTTAAATATGCATGCACAATGATGCAAGAAAAGGTTGTTACAGCAGTCTTCTGATCCAGCACATTAATTTGGAAGGTAACCATGTACAAAGTGAAAATATTAGCCCATTCTCTGTAATGGCATTTGATTAATTGTTGAAGTATAAGTGAATTAGCACAGTGATATAACTGCTGAAGTAAAAGTGAATTAACACAGTGATATAACAGCTGGATCTGTGTAGCTGCCTAGAATTAACACTGACTATTGGTCTAAGTAACAGCACTTTGTATAGTACAACCAACAACTATGAGACAATAAGCAAAATAATAAAATAAGGAGACTCACATGGCAAGCACACCAGTTACTGGACACCCTAAGATCCTAGCTAACTTATGTTTTGAAGTGATAATTTTAACACATGTCACTGAAAGCAACCTGGGAATGATATTATCTTGGGCAGACTCCAATTGGCTAAGTGGCAGGCCACAGCTGAGCCACAAAAGGTGATTGAGCAGCAGATCAGTGAAAAAACTATCCATAGTGGGTTTTGCTTACTTAAACCCAGACTAATTGGACAGAGTATAAGCATTTGGCTAAGTTCACTTTAATTGTTACTTTTGTCTCTTCTTATTTTGTTGTCTTATGTTAAGAGAGATAACAGATTGATTGTCACAAGTTATACAGTTACCTACTGTATGGGACAGGGTTTCTTTTAACAGTTGCTAAACATTTTAGGTGGGGCTGGATAAAGAAATATGCGACAAGGTAAGGTGTGCATGCCACTAATATGTATTCACTAGTGAGAAAAAAACTTATCCATTATTGAAGTTAAGATGAATGGTGGAAAGTACATACTGTTAATAGTTTAAAAAAGTGAGCAGTTTCATTGATGCACTCATAATTTAGCAGTGGTCAGAGGCACTTATTCCAGGTGTTCGTATACCTCTACTTAGGGGAGCACTCTCAAATGTGCATGTATTAGTGGCAAACCCACCAGTTACTGGATGCCCTGGATGCCATTTTGCTTAACAATTCCTTTATTTCATTTCTACTGACTTGTCTAAAATATAGCAGTGGATATGGAAGGATTTCACATATGGGCTTATTCACGTTTGGTATGTTTTATGCAATATCGATTATAATGGATAGTACAAGTAAATTACTGGCATTCTTTGGTCTCATTTAACAATTTTAGGGTAAGTATTTTTGATTAATTGTTGTTGGAGAATATATTGTATACACCTAAGCGTGTTACTGTGTTCCAGCAGTTTTTAGGCTCTCCTAGAAAAGTTTCATGTAACTGTATACAGTAATTGGCTTTGGCTAGATTGGTATTAATTTGTGTAAAGTTTCTGGAATGTAGAAAGTCATGAGTTTGCCCTGTTTTTTTTTTATCTGATAGTTTATCTCAGACTTGCTGAAGAAGGCTATAAAAGATAGAAAGAGCTGTGTCAGGGATAGTGGTAGTATATAAAGGGGTCCAAACAATTGCATTTAGTTAGGTAAGCTGATTATTTATTCAGGATTTAGTTATTTTTATTAAGGTGTCTGTTGGTATTCTTATAGTAAAATAGGTCAAATTGGAGTTCTTTTTTGGTTTTAGACACCAAGCTGAAAGATCATCACTCATAGTATTGGGAAGGAGTTATAGAAACTATATTTTTGTGACAATTTTTTGAAATTAGATCTATTTTTTTTTTGGGCTTTAGTGTTAGTTAAAATACCCATTCCAGTCTAGGTCCATGTCACTAAGTATTATAGTTTATGATGTGTGATGTGTACTACAATATTGTAAAGTATGGAACTAAGTAGGGAACAGTCTGCAGGAGGAGGAATGTACACTGATGCAAGGTGTATTTCTGCATGGTTATTGAGGAGTGTGATGCCCCACCACTGGTCCAGTAATCAAGGAGCCTCAATCCTTACCATTAGCACCAGTGGGGGATGTACATTGATAGGATGACAAGTTACACACACAGTATCTCCAGATGCAGCATTCTGCATCAGGTGCAATGTCCCTTAAGAGCACACAGAGACCACAGTCAGTCTGGGGCTGGTTTCTCCCTCTTTCTCCAGATCCCCTATAAAACTCCCTACCTGCATAGTTATAGAATTGAGAACTCAGCTGAGTGGCCAAGCCAAGACCTCCAGCACCCTTCCTGTCCAACCAGTGCTTCGTGTCCCTGCCCAAGTTGCTAACACATACACACTTGGAGATTTGTTTTACACACACACACAGACACACACACACACACACACACACACACACACACACACACACACACACACACACACACACACACACACACGCACGCACGCACACATGCACGCACACACACACACCTGGGAAAGGCTGGCACAGGATTACTAGCTATTCCCTTTTCTGCCCAGGCTATAAGATAGTTATTACTGCCACCAGCCAACTATTTATCAGCTACTTTAAGGCCCTTAACATTGGGTGTCCAATATTACTGTGAAATGTTACTATCAATACAAATGGTAGTTTGACCAAGGGCAAGGCTATTAGGAGTGGCCTACACAGTGTCACCAAATACATATGCAAGTACTCTCTGAACATAAATAAGTCTCACAAATGTCAGCCACAATGAAAGGTTTAAATATAGTTAATAATAAAAGAATAAGGAATAGTATATAATCACAGTAACATCAGAGTTCAAAATCAGAGGAAATATTTAAAACAACATTGCAGGACAGTCTCAAATAAATAAAGAAAACATCTAAACTATACTTTACTATATTGCTGACTGAATCTAAGATAATTATTATACCATAGTTAACTTACTTACAGAGCAACAAGGCAGATGTGATGAGTGGATATTGATGTTGTCTAAAATACAGAATACCTAGTGTCTCTCTCAGAGACTTCTTAAATTAATATCTCAAATATTACTGCTGGAATAGCTTGCAGAATGACATCATTTTTTGTCACCTGACTCTATCCCATGTGAAAAACAACCATTGATGCAGCTGGTAGCATTTAGCATCTACCTGTGAAAATACACAGGCATGGGTTTTTCTTAGATCTAAGGCAGATGTTGGAAGTCATGAAACAACAAAATACTGCCAAGATAATACAGAAACCTTCTAGTTCTAGACATTGTGTATGTTACTTCACTGAAACTGAAAGATAACATCCTTTTATTACATGGCCATAAAGTAATTTAATTTCAGCTATTTTTCTGAAGTTAACCTCTTGTGTTCCAGTTTCCATATTTAGAATATATACATCTAAACAGTTACAATAGTACAGGAACATTTAGGTTCTAGTCCAGTAGGGTACACCGTGGTTACATCTTTAAACAGCACTTTGTAAAATACCTCTTCAGCACACAAGTGTACAAACTATGTTATATGACATACAGTTCTAATACATTTGTAACACAAGCATATGAGTCATATTGATATTCACAAATGACATATAATTATTTACAAAATTCCAGATAGCTGGGCTAGAAGTACCTCCTTTCATGACAAGGAGTACTTGTAATAGAGTACAGTTTGGAGCAATGTCTTTTGAAGTATTATATCTCACTTTAAACAGTAACGAAAGGTTAAGATCTTTCTTTGTTAATATTAGAACTTCAACACCTTTTCTTTTTCCTGTCCAGTGGTCAGTAAAAAGTGAGTAATCATGGGTTACTTCAGGAGGAATCCTTGAGTGATCCTTGAGCCAGGTCTCGATGTTAATATTTTGTGATTGTTTTGTTAGAGGCAGATAATCAGTTGTGCCCATGTGTTGCTGATAGTGACAATATTCCTGCTTCCTATTGTAAGATGTTTATTTTGTGGCAGTGTAAAGAATGATTTATGAAGAGTCCTGGGTTTAGGTGGATGTCACCTGCTTGTAGTATTAGTAGAGTTATCAGTATTAGTGTGAAGTTTTGGGTTTTTACAATGTATGTAGTGGCTGATATTCCTAACATAATACAGGCTGAAATAATAGCTATTTTCCAGTTAGTAGGATGCAGCTCTTTTGAATGTATTGTCCATCGTGGTGGCATTTCTACTTTTTGGTTCCCAAAGTACTTAGTTTTGTCCACTGCTGAGATATAGGTAATGTTACTGGGTTTCTTTGTTGGTAGGGAGAAATAGCAATTAAATTAATAATGTAAGAATATATATTTGATGTTATTTGATGTTCCATTTTAGTGTGTTAGGCTGTTAAACTGTGGCTGAATGAAGATTTAGAAGTAATGTCAATAAAAGTATTATTTGAAGTTTGCCACTATAATTTATTTGCCATGTTTGCATTATCATATAGAATTAGCTTGGTAAAGAAATGGTTAGAATGCACTATATAATATCTGTTTCGATTTTAGGAAGAATGGTTTCTGTAGCAGAATACAGGTGGGCAGTTTAATTTTGGAAGTTATAGACTGAGTAGTAAGTTAGGATATAATAGTCTCATATAGATGGTTTGCTTTTGACAAGCTTAGTTTTTTTTTTTCTATTTTAATTGTGTTTATTGCTTTTACTTTACTGCAGTAAAGTTTTCTTGTTTGCATCTCTGATACCTCAGGGGGTGATTCATAACAAAACAGATATTCTGCAACTTTTTTGGTTCATAGAATGCATTTCTTCAGACATTTCCTGGTGCACAGTTTTGTATCAATCCTCTGTCTTTTTCATGGATGCCTGTACAGTTGCAGTTCCCTGGCAGTAATTATGTGGTGTAGAACATGACAGCTTTGTGTTCTTGTATTGCTTTTCTGAATGTCAAATGGAATGTTTGTGTGGCTAGAAATACTTGTCCATCTGTTCTTGACCTTCTGCTTTATACAATTGGAGCACGATCACTAGAGAACTACTCCAGTGAATACAAATAATTAATTTACACACTGAAGAAAGACACAAGTCTGAAAGCTTTGTGACCTTGTGATTTGGATTTATTAAAGCCTTTTTGGATTTTATTTCTGTGTCAGGTGTTTCCTTCACTGGACTTTTGCTTCTATTTGGACTTTTGGTTGTCTCAGTGAAGGTTTACCTTAGTGCTTGTCCTTTCTACTGCTTAATACAACTAATTAAAAGAGCTAAATAACATTAAGTCAGATGGTAGACACTGAAAGCATTTTTTGAAGGGGGTACACACCTCACATAGGGTACAAGTCCATCCTACCTTAAACTTATTCATACCAGCTTCACAATTGCTTATAACTGGGCAAAGAAGAAACTTGTAAATCAGCACATACCCTCCATCTTCTGTCCAGTGGAATTAAGCAAGTGATTTGAAAAAACAGATGGCAACCTTTTCATGAACATCTTAGTTTATTATGAATCTGCCATTACTTCACACCTTCTGTGCCTTATGTGCACTCTGGGCAAGTGACTTAACCAGACAGTACTTCGAGGCTGAATCTAAAAAAGGTGTAGATCAGTGCTCTGTACCAGTTAATTAATACAAACAAAAGCAAGCAAACAAATAAATACATACCGTTGTGTACCTTTTCACTTGCCACATATAGTAGCTAATATTGACATTGTTAGTTATGTTCGGTGTCCTTAAACCTATTTCGTTATTCTGTTTAGTTATACTTTATTGACTGTGTGACTGTACTAGTCTCACTAGGCTTGTGACTTATTTTCAAAAGAGACCTGAGGTGGTATTTATACTGACCAAGAGAAATTTGGCCAAGGCATCAGCCTTTTCGCCATGCACCATGGGATCTTTTACATGCAACCTGAGCTGCCACCATTTAAGACAGATGGAGTTTGGTTTAATATCTTATCCAAAGGATGTCACATTCAGGAGTGCAGCATCCCCCTTATGCTGTGCTGAAATATGAAAAACAGAAAATGAATCCAACCACATTGGGTGGAAAAAGAACAATCAGACTTCTGATTTTCAAATTCAAACAGACAAGAAATTTACGGTAACATTTTGTTTTCTTATTTTTTTTTTTTCATAATTTGTTCTGCAACTGTTTCATATAGAAATGCTTTTAACATCACTACACAAAGGGAAGTAGTTTTATGCAAATTCACACAACTCCCGAACACAAACACTTTCGTCTGTGGGGAGCAAGATCTCTTATACCCTGTGTAGACCTTGCCACCCACACCCTCCTTCTTTATTATTCTTAACTCTGTGTCAGGTAAAGTCCAGTCATTCTAATATAAAAAGAAGAAAAAAATTGTCTCCATTTTTTTCTCCAAGAGACCTCAGTCTTAAGGAAAGTAGTAAATATAAACATGGAATAATTCACACACTGCTGAAACATATCCAAAACATATAAAAATGAGTTAACATATCACTGGCCAAATAATCTTGAGGAAACAAACCAAGCAAGTTCATAGTGAGCATCTAAATGGAAACCATTATCATCATGCCAGTTAATCTGCAAATTAGTCTTTATAGTAGATAGTTACTTCTTGGGTGGCCACGGTGGTGCAGTGGTTAGCATTGTTGCCTCACAGCCAGAGGTTCTCTGGTTCGGTCCTTGGCTAGGGTGCCTTCTTTGTGAAGTCTGCATGTCCGTCATGTGGGCTTCTTCCTGGTGCTCCAGTTTCCTCCCAAAGACATGCTGCAGGTGGATTGGACACTCTAAACTGGCCCTAGGTGTGAGTGCGTGTGTGTGTGTGTGTGTGTGTGTGTGTGTGTGTGTGTGTGTGTGTGTGTGTGTGTGTGTGTGTGTGTGTGTGTGTGCCTTCTGTGGAAGGTTGGGTGCTGGGCTGGCAACTCCACTGCCAATCATGAGCAGACAAGTGATCCGCTGTGGCATCCCCTAACCAGGAAAAGCCAAAAGAAGTAGATAGTTACTTCTTCTTCTTGTGTTCAGAACTGGGGCAGAAAAGTATATCTACTTCTGTTCAGAGCTGCTCACTTAGTTCATGTCGGGCATATTGAGGAAAGAGTGTGCTAGCAGTGAGTTCCTTGGCAGCAGATAAATAATGGTATGTGCTGGTGGATAATGCATATGCTTCACAGGCAAGTAAGTTAGAGGATAAAATAATTTTACTGTAATGAGGATCTCAGTGCTGATTCATTTGTTATACTTGTGACTTAATGGCCATCAAGCAGATTTATTGCTGCAACCTCATGCATTTTTTTTCATTTCTCTTATTTTATCAAGAATATTGTTGGAGGAATCTGATAAGAAGAGTTGATTTGCTTTCAAGGGGAAGCTTATTCCATAATCTTGGAAGGTATTGAATAATCAATGTATCAAGGTTTCTGCTGTTACTGGTGTTTATTTTTTTTCTCCCCACAGCTGACCATCAGTTGCTAACTGCTCCTTTCCTCTCCTCATTTACTGGGGGCTGAACAGATCTGTATTTGCCTCCCCCAGGCTCACCCTCAATCATATCTAGGTCTGGTAAGGAGACTGAGAATGCTGGTGCAATACCGTACTGCTTCTAGGGGGTGATCGCTGAATCTTACCTTCTTGAGGTAGCCTTCTGAGCTCTGGAATTGCTGCCCTGAGGAGGAACATGTGCACATCCATGCATGCACAACTTCTCAACTAATCTGTACACCACTTATGCAGAACAGAGTTTGCCAGGCTCATAATACTGCTTCACTGCAGCGAGCTTAGGCTACCTTCCTCCCCTTAGGGTGGGCAAAGCAATCTCAAATACTCATTCCCATCCTCCTCCTCCTGCAGCACCTCCATAACTCATGCCACTGTTTGAACATGAGTCATCTGAGGGTGCAGTAAAGGCTTTATCCCTCTGCACCAAGGGACTGTTACTGATGTTTATTTTTAGTGTTAGGTTCCATAATGTAGTGTTAGCTTTCCAAGCTGTGCATTCCAGCCACAGACTTTCAAGTAGAACCAGATCAGACATTGCCTTAGAAACCAGACAGATTTCACCAGTAAGTGACTTATAATAAACACAATACCTCCTGAAGGCATTCTAAATTGTTCAGGCTGTGCAACCCTTTCATTTTAGTAAGGAATCATAGTAAATGTTCAAGTTTCTTCAGGTGACGTGTTGAGGATTATAGGATGCTGTACAGCATTTTTGCATCAAAGTTTTGGTCTGTTTCTCATAAAATTTGCAATGTTCTGGAAAATCATTGAAGACTGAAGTCAATAAATAATGACAGACATTTGAGTTTCAGAGTTCATATCCTTTAGAAAATGCATACTGATGCAAAACCTATTATTCTAACAACTTTCTAAGTGCAATATTTAAAATCTGTCGCTATTTTTGGTTCTTTGTCACCACATTATTTTTGCCTTTGTCTAGATTTCATGTGCTAAAAGGTATTCATAAGTAAGTACTAGACTAACTGCCCATTTGGGCCATTTTAATCCTAGCCAATTTCAAAAAACCCTACACCTCTTGTCTAAGAGGTGAGCACCTTAACCATTATACGAGGAGTTATTTGGAACAGTGAGTCATGAAACAGTACAACAGGCTCCTCAAAATGACTAGATAGATCCTTTAGAATAAGGTGGACTACCACAAATGCTTTATGAGTTTGGTAAATGCAATTGGCCAAAGTATAAATTGTTATTAGGAACTTTGAAATAGATATCACCTCATGCTTTCTCTTTCTGGTTACAAAGTAACCTGCATGAAATAAGTATTTATATCTAATTGCTGAAATGAAAAAGAAGTTATTTGCAACAGATAATCAGAAATGTAAGATTCATTTAGACTACATTCCAGATGGTTCCTGAAATATCCAGGCCTGCTAGAACAAAGCTTTTATGCATTACAATCTATTTAAATAGAATATTTTCCAGAAGGTTCTTGAAATATCTAGTTTTGCAAGAACAATCCTTGTAGGGTATTTTATGAGCTACTTAAAAAATGTATTCATAAATCTTTACACGAATAAACTCAAAATGCAGAAAAAAATGTAAAAATATAGAATTAAGTACACGAACAGAAATATAAACTTCCCCATAAATGACAGACACAATAAATACATATGTCATTAAAATTAGTGTAAAATCATTGTAATAAATATTTAAAATGGAGTTCTTTATTCCTACCATATGAATATACTGTACTGTATTTAAAAGTCACTTGTGCTTTAACCCAGCTTATGGGAAATGGTGGTGATCAAATCTAGTTTCAATTAATGATACATTATAAAATAAACAAAATAATAGAATTTTCCTCACAAATTCTGGACAGAAGTAAAGTGGTCTGCCAGTGGGCTTGTAGGAGTATGATTATTTATGTTTTATTTATTTATTTATTTATCAATCAAGAATCCTAGTTCTGATTTTCTTTTTACCTGTCCTATATAGCAACAAGGACATATTTCAGGCAATACACCACTCATTCGGTATGACATACATTCCTTTTAAGTACATGGAAATGACCTCCATTGATGTAATCACTTGAAGAATTACAAGGTGCCCACACTTTTCAACCTCTTAGTGCAAGGGTCGGGGACAAAGCCAAAAACAACGAGGACAAAAGCCATAAAAGAGAGTGGAAGTTTGAAAACTGCTCTTAGAAACTTAGAAAATTGTTATAATAACAGGTTTTATGTTAATATGTATTTTTTGAGTGTAGTCTGAAAGTCAAATGTATAGCATTATTTTGTGATTGCAGTACTTAATGATTTTCCAAAAAAACAAACATTTTATGAAGGACAGACCAAAATTATTAGGCAAAATTCTTGATATTCTGCAAAATTCTGTATAGTTGAGAGGTATGGATACCTGAGGTGAGAGCTAGAGGCATGCAGAAAGGATAACAGATGTAGCTTTCTGTATAAAATTGCTTTCATCGATCCCATTTATTAATCATATTCAGTGTAAAAGAGGTCCCAAACTCATTCAACTGCAGTATAGAAAAAAATTTAAATTTTCTAGATAACCTATCCATGTAAATATATACAGGAAAAAACTTCTTGAAGTCCTGCAGATAACCTGAACACATAATGAAGAAATAAAGAAAGAAATACTTTCAGAAATACCCATTTCATGTGCCAGGCAGACTATCTCCTAGTAGAAAGAGCCTCAGAGGATATTATGTCAGTGAAGTGAATGATAAGTGCTGGGTTGCCACAGAAACTGTGTCACCACGACTTGATCAAAAGCCAAAAAAAAAGCCAGTACTTGTGGTCAGACTTAATGAGTGACGGTATCAAGTCCTACCTTTTATCCATGTCTATTCATTATGGTTAATACACTGATTATTATAAAACACTGTTGCACTGCCTTATTCCAGAGCTAGCTACAGTGTGCATCTCAACTGTCCAGAATTTTGCAAAATAGTAACATTTTTGCCTCATATTGTTGGACTGTATTTCATATAATTTGTATTTTTCTGGCAAATCATTAAACATTGCAGTCACCAAATAATGGCAGACATTTGAGCTTCATGCTTCATATCCCTCAGAAAAATGCTCATTAATGTAAACTTGCTATGAGAGCAACTTTCTAAGAGAAAGTTTTAAGATGTGTCCCTATTTCTGGGCCTTTGCTCCCCTTCCCCCATTATTTTTGACTTTGTCCCTGATTCTTAATCTAAGAGATTGAGAGATGTAAATTGGACTGTTCTGATATAATACTCTTACTCATCAGTGCTGCAATTCAACATATCTATAGGGACCCTACCTGCCCAAAGAGAAACTACACTCGTATATGTTACCATGGCTTGATGGAGAGAGATCAGATCTGCCTGCTGTAAATATGACCATAACACTAAACACTTCCTTTCAAAAAGTCAGACATTTAAAATACAACCCTGAATCAGTGCACTCAAAACAGAATACATATACTGTGGCCACTGCATGTAATATATTATGCCTACAATGAGTGCATGTATAAATGATCTACATGTAAGCCTCTTATTTAAATATTATGTTCAGTGATATCTGCAAAGTAGAGAACGTGTGCATGCAGAATCCACCTCTATTAAATCTGATTAATGACATGTATGTACTCCACTTAGATTTTATATAAAATATAGTCACTATGCAATAGATGTCTAATTTGTGATGTGGTAGGTATTCCTAACCAAAAGTGAACTACAGTTTGAAGCCACATTCAGTAAATAGTGGGAAAATGTTATGCAGAGAACCATCGTGATGATACTGACTCTGGTAACTACACACAAGGAGCTGGTACGATAAAAGCTACAGTTAATATGGAAGAGTGCTACAGTCACATGACCTTCCCACTGTTAGTAACAGCAACTACCATTTTTAACAGTTCATTATTTTGAATTGACTGTTCAGTATGTATCATCTTTTCAGCCACCAGCTTAGGGCTGTCAAAAACTAGTATTCTTCATATAGTCTTTAGACTTATATGGTTATTTTAGAGGGTACATCTGTTTGTTCTAAGAAGTAATATATAAAAGAGATACAGTTAGGCAGATGCTTTCTTTGCGGATTGTAAGATACCATTCTTCACTGTCAGGGTCCTTCTAACCAAGTTCTTTTCATGGAGTTTCCAAGGAAAGGCTGGAGCAGATCTTTCCTCTCACTTTTAAGCAGGCTGGCAGTTTCATTCCTTATTTGTGTGCTGTGATGAACTGAGTTTGCAAGTAGATTTTTTCCTTGATGCAAGTCTAGTAGCATGCACTTCTGTTTCAAATGAGAAGACAAATGCTAATTGCTGACAATACACCTTTATCGACAGTTGAGCTAGGAAGCAGAACTGATGGGAATTTCTGATGACTCAGAATATCTTAGCAACTGAGTCAAAATGTTTTCTTTTCTTTCCATGGAGTAAAGTATGGAGCTTTCCTCAACAGCACACCGACTTTTGCTGTCCTTAGAATAGCATCTTTGATATCTTAATAATTTAGTCAAAAGTTTTTCTTTCCTTTCCATGGAGTAAAGTATGGAGCTTTCCTCAATAGCACACTGACTTTTGCTGTCTTTAGAATAGCATATTTGATATAAATGTTTTATAATTGAAAGTCTGAAGATGAAATATCGCAGTATACAGCTATTTTTAGTTCTTGTCATGGTGCTGGATGCCTCATTGACCACTAGAGGATATGAGGCCTGTGGTAATTGCATCAAGCACTGCCACCTGGCCTGTAAGCGGTCTTTGTTTGATTAAACAAATCTAAATAAACATATAAATTAATAACTTCTTGTTGCTTACAATTAACTGGTTCTGCACCTTCCTTTCCCTCTGATGGCCCAGTCAGTTTCTGGTTATTATTTTAACTTCAGCTTTCTAATTTGTCTAACCTAGTACGAGATAATGTGATAGAAATGGCAGGTCCTCGGTTTGAGAAGAATGCAGATTTGATATTGGGCACTGTTCATGGAGCTCTAGTGACCGTGTATCTAGAATCTTTTCAATACTGAATACCTTGTCTTTCTAGTTGCTGGCTGCTGCCTTAAGCTATGCTGTATCTTGTGGACCCACATGCACAAACAGAGGTTAAGTAGCATGTGGATTCTAAATATTGATGGCTTCTGTATTTATAGTTGCAGAGTTGCACTGGTTGGAATTCTGGGTCTTGTGAAAAACATCTTTTAAGTAAACGACCACAGCTTGTCCATTGCTGCTTCTTTTAACAGACTGTATGAAGATATTACTTTTTTAATGATGTAGCAGAGTTGCATTAGCAGATGAAAAGAGTTCTTCATGCTTAGTACATCTTTAACTTCATTTGAGACTTGAGGAGCAGTGGATAAATCTGGCAGCATGGGCATTTTCCCATCCATTCCCATACTATGTTATTTATCTGTTTAAGTTACCTATCTAATTTTAGAAAAAAAATAACCTTTATTCATGAAATATGTTGTCATTTACAAATCCTAAACCCCTCTTCCTTACACTAGCAAATGCATTTAGTTGATCAAGTAAAGATTACAACAAATACAGTAAACAATGAATACTTTTAATCTATAAGAATCTAAACCAAAACCTGTTTTACCGAAGCCATACTAGATTTTGTATGCCATAAGCTTCCTAAAGTATAAGCCATAGTATGCCACTGCTATATCACCAAAAAGCAGAACAGTTCTCAAAAAATGCTAAGTTAGGCCAGTGACTGCCACTCTGGTGGCATTGAGAGATAAAGCCCTAACTATGGCCCAGCTGTATTAATCAATTAGTGGCTCGGGTGACTGATGGAGAGGCAGGGAGGGATGGACTTGTCCATGCTGGGGAGAGAGTGCTTGCTGGTGATGCTCTCTAAATGGAGGCATGGCCGAAGAAGGGAGTTTCCCTTGGACACAACCAATGAGCATTGGGGGTAGGGAAAAGGAAAACTGGGTGGGGTATATAAAATAAAATGAAAACACCAGACAGAAGCACAGATGGCTGAGCCCCCAGTAAGACTTAAGATCCACAACCAGCTCCAGCAACATCAGAGCAAGTCTGGGAGGGGCTGAAAGATGCTGGCAGACATAGTGTGGACATGGGGCACTGGGGGCTGGGGTGGCATAAATGCAGACTGAAGGGACCAAAAATATTTAGAACAAAAAATAACTATACCAGAGTCCATTATACTATAACCCATGCTACTTGATGCAGTTGTATCCCTTTATTAAAAAGGCAATCCACTAATCAGAATAAATAAAGTTGAAGCATTAATTAAAAAGCTAAACTGTCTGCTTGACAGTCTGGGTTTCAAAATCCTAAATTTCATATTTCTGTTTATCAGTTACCACTTCATAGCAGCTGGAATAAGCAATATGTACTCCACTGTGACCCAATGGTGTAGTTAAAATGTTCTATTTTCTACTTAGATTTTTTGCTAACCCTACCCCACTATAAATGCAATAAAATCTGCCCCCTTCACTTTGATATGCTCTCTCTTTTGTGTACATAAAAAGATTGTTTTCAAGGAGGCAGTTTCCTCTCTAATTGGGCTGTATATAGACCCATGTTATAAGGTGAACCTGAGTCAGCTGCAGATGTCTTCTAGCTTCTATATTATGAACACAGAACCACATTACCTGCTGTTTGTAGCTATAAAGTGTTTTATGCTTAATGTTTGAGTTGGAATAAAGAGGGAAAGAAGCTAGTAGTTGTAGTATCTTTCAATACTTAAGTGTTTAGTGCAATAGCAACAAATTGCAGCCTCACAGCAATTAAATGACTGTACCCCCCCATTCATGCATGTTTTCATGGATGCACAGTGTTGCCTACAGTCCTGATCACAGCAACACATCTTTGCCTAATGACATCACTGCACATTGGGTGTGTGGATGAGATTTGGGGTCGGACATAAAATAAAAATTCTCTATTGGCAGCAGTGGGATGCCTTTGAGAAAGGAGAAGTGTAAGAAGTCAGAACTGCTTCAGTGCTTTGTATAACACTTTTTGTTTGACAGGAGAATCCATCTTATTTCAAAATGGATCCTGACAGCATAGGCCTGACTTGTTTTTTTTTTTTCACTGTCTTCGCATTTTCTAGTACCAGTGCAGAAGATCGAAACATATGCCTAACAAGGAAAAGCTTAGATAAGGGGTCTATAGCTTTTTTATAAGCAGAACAACATAGAGGGGTTTAATTTAATTGATAAGTGGCTATAGTCTGATAGACAACAAAATGTTTGCTCAGAAGCTTTTAGAGTATAAAAATGTCCGTAGTTTTTATGTTCAGGGAGACAAGACCTTGATTTATTAGCCTCTCGCTTACATCTGTTCTTTAACAGTTAAGGAAATCTTTCTACTCTACTGAACTGTATTGTTTGAATTTTATTCTGTACCTTAACTCCTTTATCCCCTATCTGGCCCAAAGACTGATGAGGGTAGAAGGAGTAGTTGTTGGTGAGCATGGATGACCTAAAACATTAAAAGAGTAGAAGCTTCCACTAATGTGCATTATAGAAAACTCGACACCATAAAGGTGTAAAAGGGCTACTATCGCCAAGGAGGCTGAGCCTAACACATTTCTGGAAGAAGTGTATCTTGTGCCAGTTTCATGACATTTCAAAGGTACTAACAATTCTGATACTGCCACAGTTATCTGAGCTCTAGCCATAAGGGACGGAGATGCTCACTTCATGGGCAGAAGGTAGGTTGAAGATCTTAATTTAAATCTCTTCTCATTACTGTGCTCACAGATTCCCAGAGCCAAGCATTTATGCTACAAACGTAAAACAGGAGTCAAAACTGAAAATATGACAACAGCTACTCACAAGGCTGCTTGGCATTTCTCCTAAAAGTAAAATAACATCAGCTCTATTACCTTAACCTAAATAACTCAAGGAAAAGTATGTTTTACCTGGTCACATATGAGCTAATTGTTTTCGATGCAGATCCCAACATTTGTCTTTCAATCAACACACAGCTGTTTACTGCACATATTACAATGAAATGACCTGAAAGTCAAAATGAAATGATATGTACAGCACCAATACACAAGTATATGTACTTGTTGCAGGACTAAGGAGTGTTCATCCAGTCATACAACATGCTATAAACATGTGTGTCTAATATATAAGCTATGTTTCTTCCACCAGAAAATGGGAAGTGGTATGCAGAGTGATTTAATACACCAGCATTGGCTTGTTGTCAAAATTTCTTGTAATGTACACAAAGACTAATGTTTGCCCCACACCAGGGGAATATAAATGAATCATTTTTCCCTATAGTTTGAAATCTAGTAACAGAATTACGAGTTAAAATGGAGAACACAAAATTCTTCACTAGGAGTCGTAAATGGGGCCACTATTACTAAAGCAAACATGCTTCACTGTTAACACAGATTTAAACTGAATGGACAACAACCTTAATAAAAAACAGTATTGCATCTGTCATTAAAACCGAGGAGACCATACAACTTTAACAGTATGTATATGTTCAACCAGTTTTATTTTATTTTTTCTTCAGCATTTGTTTCTTTCGCTACACTGAACAAATGCTACATTCAGCCATCTCCTAAAATCTTCCTGCCTCTTGCTAAGAGCACTACACCAGCAAACTAAATTTAATGCTGCTAATGGGTATGCATTCCATCTCATCAAACACAGCAGTCACTTGACTTCACATGGTGTGATTTCTTTACAGCAATTGTATCATGTTACACAGCTCACCGTGTCACACATTGTAACTTCTTTAAAACAGTCACATAATATTGCATGGCCCCACTTCTGTCTCCATGATTTTTCATTATATGCATGTGTGTGTGTGTGTGTGTGTGTGTGTGTGTGTGTGTGTGTGTGTGTGTGTGTGTGTGTGTGTGTGTTTGTGTGGGGGTGTGTATGTGCCTTGAAGAAGAATATGCTGAAATTTTGCTAATTTTTTAGTGTATTTTTAAATGTTGTTTTGCCACATCACATTAAGCAAATGTGAGTAGCCACAAGCATGATGCTTTTTATTCAGAGGCACACCTACTGTTAGCAGCAACTGAAAGATAACACGGCTGAATGTGATGTATGCTAATGGCCATATACTGATATGGTAATAACAAAAATGATTAAAATGAGTATGCTGGTGCGTGCAGGCAAATCAAGGTGAAGGAGCAACTCAGAAATGAATAAACAGTGAGCCTTGAGCTCTATATGCCTCAGAATTGACCACCACTGATGCCTAGAGTTGTGCTATTACCCCCTAGAAGTTTTGCTTCTGATGTGAATGTGACATGCTAACAAAGCGAGTACTAAAGCTCAGTGGTTAGATATGCAACGTTATACATCCTTGGACTTAGCTGGAGATCAGGCAGGTGTTGTAATCGAATGACTTATGGAACTCAGTCAAAGTAGTGCTGCTCCATGGATTGTCAGTAGTGCGATGAGTACCAGAACTTCTCATTGCACTTATTCAAGTGTTCTGGGAATGGTGATTATGCAGATGAGTTTTCACATCACAGTCACTGGATAAACTTTGAGCTTTCTTCCTCACAGCATCATGAACATGCCTGGCCACCTGCCGGCAGCAGTTTACATGGATGGTTCATTTCATGGATCTAGGAGGATATCCACAATTTCAGACAGTGTATAGTGAGAGTGGAGTCACTCTAATTTACACTTCACTGCATCCATTTTCCTAGAAGCTGGGCTGCCATGTTTCACACCTCAAACAGCTATGTTCAGACACTGTCATACATTACTTATATTGGGCATCTCTGCCATAGGTCATGCGAATGTAATAAGTTCCATTGTGTTGCAGCTAGCACATATGAAAATGGGTGTAGTACCCCATTTTCAATGATTTTTCTCAACAGAATTTTTTTAAACTATGTTTTCTGAGGGAGAGTTCAAAGCTCAGAGGTGTTGTTCTGAAGAGTAAAAAATATCTTTCTGTACCTCCTCTACCAATAGCACAGGGCAGAGCTCCTTGAGGAAGGCTTCCAATGGCCTCAATATAAGGATGAGGCCTGGAGCAGCATGGGAAGTGAGCAATGCCATAACCATTATAATGATCTGCAAGGAGAAATCCTGACCTTCTGGGTTAATGGGAGGCTGAGATGATGCAGAAATTTCCAGCTATGTATTGTAAGTAATCCATGGTTTTAAGTTTCACATGCAGACTGCTTCTGTCTGCTATGCAAATGTCTTACTGACTCCTGTGTCTTTCTCCACTGTCCCTGAACAGATTGCAGACATTTTGCAGCTTCACAGGAGGCAGCTTGAGTGTCTGGCAGAGAAACTGGAATGAGTATACCTGTTATATGTAGTGCAGCTTCATGAGTTAACGTCATAGGCAGTAGTTAGGGCAGTTATGGTCATTTGCCAGTGTTGGCACATTATCAACTGTCCATAGTTCTGCTTTATTTTTCCATATATATATGGATAAATTGTTGCTATACAGGCAAGTTATACTGTACACTATTTCTTTAGGATCTATCAAATAACACCCTGTTGTTTAAGATGCTAAGGTAATAGGTTACTGTAAGTGCAACAGTTATAAAATATTTGCTGCTCTATGACTTTGGACCATTTGCTGTTTTGACAAACATAACTGCTCATATAGGGAGTTCAGCACAAAGGTAGGTAGGGTTAGACCTTGCTATATACAGTACTGGCACTTATCTTGCATATAAAATGTTGTCTGATTGCATCTATGTCAGAGGTTGCATGTGTCCAGACTTGTACATGTAACTCAACATATTAACTGGCTGTTGTTCTGCTGTTATGGGCCCAGTGGGTTCAGTTCTCACCATGGTAGACTACTTTGATAACAATTCTGTTTAGGGTTTGAGTTTGTTGTGTTTACAGTACTGCAGGTACTACATTTCTTGGGAAAGTATGTAACATCTGCAATATACATGACATTGTTTTCATTTCCACAAATCCTGCTTGATTAGTCTGCCTGAACTGCCATTAATGCAAGCTTAATGGCAGCCTTCAGTAAGACTGTGCAGGTAGCACAGCAGCTCAGGTCTTGAATTTCTGCATTAAATATGCTGATGGTATTGGGTTCTATTCTCAACCATTGCTCATTACTTCTGCTATTATGCTCAATATCCAGTGGATGTTTCATTGGTCCTTCTGAGAACATTGCCCAAAACAATGTGGCTAACACATAGGACTGAGGTATCTATTGGCAATAGTGTGGCATACCATTAGTGAGTATGTCATGAAGGACTTTTCATAAACTGCTGATGCAGCTTAAAATTTAGATGTGCTGAAGGCTGCGGTTTCAAGTGTACTGTAGGTTGTATATTGCCTTATAATTGTTACAGTGAGGTAGACTCGGGTTGTTTTAGCTGCATCTTTTCACTGCATTTATACTTTTGTTTCCCTACTGTCTTGTTCAGTATCATTTCCATTATATACCTTTATTTATTTTGTTTCTTTCTATTTATTTTACATTTATATGCAGCAGCATCCAGAATGGTACCTCTGCCACCATCCAGCCCTGCATACCCACCAGTGGCAGCTAAGACACCACTGGCACCTACATTGTACTGTATTCAGTGTCTCCAAATGCTGCTGTCATCTCCATACCACCAGCAGAACAAGCAGTGGCCAGTGTCACTGATCCGGTTTAGGACAGTGCTATAACATCTGCTAGCAACTATCATAGCGAAGGTGACACATGTCACCTGGTAGCAGCTGGAGGAAATAGTGTGGGGCCTTATTGACACGCAGCCTGATGCTTGAATCAGCTTGCTAGAGACCCTCCTCCAGCTACTCATGGAGTCACACCCCTGCCTGCACTGGCATTAACAACAATGACAGGGCCCATTTGCAAACGTGGCTCCCAGTGGGTCACAGCTGGCAGTAAGTGCATATGTGCATGCCATTCTAGCCTCCATTCCAGTGTTTACCTCCCTTTCATGTTTATGCACATCCCTGTTTGTTGTGTAGTCCTCCCCATCACCACTGTTCTACTACGTTGTCTTCTCCTTCTCTGATTATTTCAGCACCTCTTCTGTCAGTTTTACTAGTCTTCTGTGCTTGATTTCATACCCCTGCTATGTACCCTAACTCTCTTATCTTCACCTTACTCCCCCAAAGACCTTCCCCAACTTATCATCTTTATATATATATATATATATATATATATATATATATATATATATATATATATATATACACATATACACACACACACACACACACACACATAAATATATATATATATATATATATATATATATATATATATATATAGATAGATACATATATACAGGTCTACCATCATAATATCAGCAAGCACATCGTCGAAACAACATCCGCGAACTCTGAACTGTGACTCCTCAAAATTGTGAATGCCAATATTCTGAATCACAAAATATCTCCTCATGACCCATGGAAGCACTTGTTAAATGTATGGAGCAGTTGGAAATGTCAACGTTCGCTGTTTTGTTCGACGTTCTGATGTATCGGCAGTACAAAATTAGTGGAAACAGTTTGACCATGTGCACATTCAGGGATGTGCCTGCTGACATTATGATGGTAAACATATACACATCTGCATATAAAATAGGCACCTGACAGTCCCCCCCCCAAACTTCTCACTTTCCCTGTTTCCAACTTGCTAAAACTAATTGTTTACCATATGTTCTATCCACTCTTAATCCTCAGTTTGACTATCTTCCTATCTTCCCATTTCCAACCTTTAATTTCAGCAAAAAATAGATCTGCCATGTAACTTCACCTTCTTGCCACTACTGTACACATGGAATCATGCAAATCATCATAGAGGTATGTGTATGACTAATGAACTCTGCTGGAGCTTGTGTAGCCACACCATACTATTACCTGCTCTTCCTGCAGCCCCTGCTGCAGGGATAATATTTAATTCACTTTTGTTCTTGCATTTTCACTTTCATGTATTCATTCTTAATAAGCATTGTCTCTCAATGCACCCCCACACAGTAAATAGTAGACGGCTGCCCACAGTTGGGCCCACACTATTTCTGAATCTCAGGGTTTGTCCCATCAGGTCCAGATACCTTAATGCCTTTAATTCCTTATACCCCCTTCATGAGTAAGATTTCTGCAAACTTAATATTGGCCCAGAAAGTTAACTTGCACTTGAGGAAGATTCTGCACTATTTGTGTTTTTCACTGAATCATTTGAAAGTTAGACTGAGTGTCTATCTTTGTCACAAAACATCTCTCGTGGGTTTCAACTGTATAGGTGAACGTTCATTAATGCTCCCGTCCTAGTTTCTGATGATGGATTTTCTGGACACAAGGTCTGGAGACCAAAACATGCTAACATATCTCCTCAGCCAAATGCTTATTTCTTTGTGGAACATAAGTGGCTTTTGAATCCAGAATTGTGTGCTTTTTTGATATATAACCCTGCTGAATCCGGTGTAGGAAACTCTTCACCTCACATTCATGTTCACATACATTAGCATATTTATGTTCAGGCATATCGCAAAATAGATAAACAAATAAACAACAAGACTTAAACAGCAAAAAAGAGACACAAATAAATAATTAAAATGAAAGAGTAAAATGGCTGGGATTCAGAAAGTTGCTTATGTAGGTGCATGAGGGCAAACTAGCACAGTTAACGTAATGTAAAAGGGGAAAAGCAAGCAGAAAAACACATAGAAGGACAAGGGTAAATGAGTTTATGGAAGTAGGGTAGCAATGTTTTTTATTTTGTGTGACAGGTGCCCACTTTATTATATTTTCAAGTAAGATGGAGGGTAAAGATTACATAGGGAATTTGTGGATAGAAAGTAGGGAATACAGATAGCAGTAGGGACAGATTAAGTGACACAAAAGACAGACAAAGACTGACACTCACATAAAGGAGGGCACACAAGAGAAACACAGGCAGAAAGAGGGGATACAGTTTGTGATGCAGAAGGCTGGACAACAGATTGGAGAGGGAAATAAAATGCAAGCAAAATGAACTCCATAATGGTTGGGGGGGGGGTAGGGTGACAGCTGACTGCCACACTGTATAGTGCTGCACCCAACCTGAGGTTAGTCACCTCCATGACTTCCCTCATGGCTGAGCTCACCCACTGTAGGACCACTGGTCTGGGTCAGGCAGCTTTGTGACTCTGCCAGTTATGCAGGCTGCCAGTGTGGGTGTCTATCCTCTGACTCACAAAGGCCATCTCCAAGCCTATTGATGAAGAGCCTACATCGCTTACTGTGTGACCTTGAGCATGTCACTTAAACAAATATTACTTCGGTGTTGTCCCTGAAAAGGGACTGTGGGCATACCTGGTTAACACATGGGTATTGCTGTTGTTCTTCTCCTGTGGTGCAGTTATTAGGCAGGATCATACCACCCAAATTCTTTGTTCAAGAAATCTCAATGAAGCCAAAAATTAATGGAGGAACAAATCCCCAAAATCAGGAACATTTTTTGTAGAGTAATATCATTAATTCACTTAAAAAGTTAAAAGATCAAAAGGGCTTCCAATTTCAGAACAATAAGAAATATGAATCTTTAGTGCCTGATGTTATTGTCTAACTGTAATTCTCAGTGATTTACAAGCAAATCAAACGTTTGTCAGGGAAAGGACAAAAATGTAAATAAAAATCAAGAACAGCTGAGAGGAATAGATAGGATAATTGCCACACTATGTTAGCCATGTGGTTCTTATCTGCCTAGCAGCTCTGCGTTTCTGTTGAATAAAAGTGAATGAAGATGAGAGGATATAACATACAGTTTCAGAATACAAGGTACTGAGATAATTAGTGTTTTTTCTGCCACCTGGTGGCAGAAGTGAGTACTTCTATACAATACCTGCGTATCTACCAGTTTTCATAACAGTAATAATATCCAGTTGTACAATGCAGATTTTAGTTTGACTGTAATGTGCAATGACATTATTTGTTAGTCTTTCTTTGTCACACTGATAGATGCAAGCTGTGACATTGCTGTAGTTATTTCAATCTTTACAAAATCATGCTGGCTAAAAAACTGCAACCAAAATAAACTCAAGGCCAGAACAGACATTAGGAATTATACATGGGGCTTTTCTAAGTCAGTGGTGAAATCACTCTCCATCACATGTACTGAGAACTAAGTGCTTGATGTAAGATGGGAGTAAATGCACTCAAAGCCTCTTGCTTCAGAAGTCAAAAGCCCCACACCCCTCTAGAATCCAGAAACGTCTGGGAAATAAGTGAGCTTTGTTGGCAGGAGTTAAGCACATTGCTTCTATCATTCTTATCCTAATGGACTGCTATGACCTTCTAAATTCAGTTAATTTGTTTTTATTACCAGTTCTCTCATCGCTTTTAATCTCCCTTATCCCTTATCATTGTTCTTCCACAGACCTGCTGTCTTTCCACTTTTGAAAGACCCCTGGCAGCTCTATCAATAACATATTAAGTAAATCAGGCCACATAGGAGCAAATGGGGCTCACTTATAGTTCATAGCTCAGTCTTAGTTTCTGAAGATTTGTTGCCTTTATTTTCCCACTGAAAACATGTGTTTTTAATATGCCACTCAGTATTTGCATTTTCCTTAACCTTAGATATTTGCAACTGTCCTGCTAGTTATTAAGAAAGAACACATTTCTCCATCACTGATTTCTGCCCAGTCTCTCTCTCTCTCTGTTCAGTGTGACGGGAGAAAAACTGTATAAAAAGAAGAGCAAGCTATCAGTCTCCATGGTGACTTGCATGATTCACCAAGTAGATGTTTGTGAGAGAATACTGTAAATGCAGCTCTGAATATGCACACTTAATCTGCTCTAATGCATATTGGTGTATGTAAATGTGTGTGTGTGTGTGTGTGTGTGTGTGTGTGTGTGTGTGTGTGTGTGTGTGTGTGTGTGTTTGTGCATTCACGTGCACATATGCAAATGTGGGCACCTTTGTGTTTGTGTGACAGTTCATTGCATTAATGAGAAATTCTGGGCCTTTTACTCTGCATACTTTGAACCTTAAGGATCCTTCCTTCTTTTTGCATTGTTTTTCTTGGAGCGATGAATATTTCAGTCAAGGAGATTTTCTGTTTACTTTTCTTAAACACATTTGCTTTAATTATTCTATATTTACTTTAAATATATAACTATTAGTTTTACATATGGAGTAAAAGTAGTACTATATAAATATGATCATTTTTTTTCTGAAATTACATCACCTGTACTGTTTTCACTTCACATTTTTGGAAAAAAAAATATTCACTACACTCCATACTCCAAGTATTTTCTGCCACTCTTGAAAAAGATAGAAATTCGTGCCATCCCCAGTTCGTAAAGGAAAGATACATCAAAATGTCATTAAAATCTCCAGTATTTGCTTTTAATAAAATGTATTTTATATAAAGAAAGAAATGAATTTTTAATTTGAATTTAGATTTTGCCAGCTAATACCTGCACACCACATTAACACTGATATTTTAGGAAAATGCCTGACTTTACAAAATGCTAAGGAGATACAGTTTATGTTAAGAGTTTCTGCACGCTGCATCCAGTAGGAGATGCATACCATTATGTTGTATTATACAATGACCCCCGCGTTAATATTACAAAATGTGCACGCTGATTGGTCAGCATGCACATTGTAAATCAGACTTATACTAACGGAAAAACGTCCAGTCGCCCGGACTTTTTCCATTAGTACAAGTCTTTTTTTTTTACAGCAACGGAGAACACAAGCTCTCCGTTGCTTTTTAGACACTGTCTCACTATGTTAAAGGAGTTTAACATAGCGAGACAGCTTTAAAAAAAGTAACGGAGATCTTCCTTTCTCCGTTGTGTTTTTTAAAGCTGTCTCGCAATGTTAAATAGGTTTAACATAGCGAGACAGCTTTAAAAAAAGCAACAGAGATTCTCTGAGGAGAGATGAATGAGACGTTATTGTTAACCAAAAGATGAAAGGCTAATAATGGCAGCTCAAGTTAGTGGACTACATATGAGTTAGTTTACAAAGTGTATTAAAAAAGTGCAAGAAACAGACAAATGCAGATTCTATTATATAGAACTGCTGAGTGTGATGTGGGATGACTCTATACTGAAAGGCACAATAATGTGCAAGACTGTTGCATTATGGATTGTGCAAACACTATAATATGGAAGCAGCTGGGAAACATTGGAAACATGAAACTCAAAGCACTTTAAACAGCAATGGAGTTCAGATCATATGGGAGCACTCAGTACCAACAGATGAAAAAAATGATGCAAAAAAAAAACAGATATAGCAGTTTAAGAAAATAAAACAAAATAGCATTAATCATTGAAATTACTACACTCAGTCATAATGTCTTACATTGTGAGGGTCACAGACCCCGGGATTAAATAAAGTTTTTTTCTGTGCCAGAATAGTGCAGCAGCTCCTGCATTGAATATGGCTGCCAAGCGAGTCAGTAAACAAGGCTGAAGGCATGCATGAGCCTGCCAGCACTATTCTGATATGGACTCCACTGAATAATGCTAGTTACCCTTTTTGCTGGTGAAAAACATGCAAATGAGGTGAATTAGCGATTCAGTAAGAAGGCAGGCATCTTTGCCAGAACAGTGTCCATTGCAGAAATGTATTCGGTTACTGACTGTACATTTCTGCAAAAATCAAAATGGGGGCATGACAGCTCAAAGTAAAGCATGTATTATAATAATTAGGCATGCCAATGACCAAAAATATGGCCATTGGCATGAAAAACAGTTGCACAAATATAAAAAAATCAAAGTTTTTTTTTTTTGCCAATTTCGGCCATTTAAGCATAGTGCAAACACGATCTTGCTGAAAATAAAAAGATGTGAAAAGACAATTTTAAGTGAATCTGCATTTTGCCATTATAGTGTATAGCATGCAGAATCAAACCAATAACAGGTAACACTGGTTGCTAAGGAGAAATGCTCTGGTGTAGTGGTGTAACAAGGGACTAAGTGGGGTATGCAAATGAGCAAAATTTACTGAATCACAAAATGGGATACCGTTGTCTGGCTGCACCTAACTGTGTAGGAGCTGTAAGGCAGTGGTGTAAGCAGGAGAAGCAGCTGACATGAAAATGGTGTGTGTCATGCTTGGTGTACGTACATTGGAGCTTCATGGCTTCCATTTGAGCTTAGCTAAGCACAGCTAAGCAAGGGTGTGTGTCTGAAGCTGTATTTTCTAATTCCATGAAATGAGGAGCATGTTCACATCCAGGGGAGGGACATTTCTGCTTAAAAGTGTTTATATTAGGTAAACAGATTTACTCGGCATGCACTGGCTATTAAATAAAACAAAACAAAAACTCCCCCGGAAATAGCAGAACTGTTTACATTTGGGCAGTGGGTTTGTGTGGTGCTCTGTGGGGCTTAAAAGGGGTGGAAATGGGAAGGGAAAATCAAAAAAAAAAAATTAATGGGAAATAGCAGAATAAAAGCAATCAAGTACAGATAATATAGCTGGCAGGTGGACTGTATTATAGCTAGTCAATCATACAGGCAGCATCTGCAGCACAACAGTATAAACTATGCCAACATCTGTCAGTCTGTTTTTTCCCACAAACTCTGCACCATTGGTGTACACACTCGGGGGAATTTTAACTGAGAAAATGTTAGGGGCTGCTGTCGCTTTGATCCATCGGAATGTGCTAGAGGCTGAGGGTGGTGAGGAGGATAATGCTGGCAACTGCTCCAGACTGAGGAGGAGGAGAAGAGTGTTCAGACCCAGAGTAACCTACCAGGGCTACATGATCTGGAGATAGTAGAGCACTGCAGGGTAGACAGGGACATACTTCACAAACTCATTGAGCTGTGCTGGCCTCACCTCAGACCCAGAGCCAACATAGGGGAATGCTATGTGTAGCCTTAAGAATACTAACTACAGGTACTTTCCAAAGACCTACTGGAGACATCATGGGGGTCTCACAGGGATCTGCATCCAGGGTACACCACCAGTTCCTGGATGTCATGCTACCACATGCCGGTGACACATTTACTTCCCCAGCACCTGTGAGGAGAGGACCAGCAATATGCACCTCTTCCACTGTGTTGCAGACTACCCAGAGGTACTGAGTGCCATAGACTGCATGCACATCCACATCAAAGCACCACCTGGTGAATAGGGTAGGTTCTACATAAACCACAAGGGCTTTCACTCCATCAACTGCCAGGTCATGTGCAATGCTCAGTGCATTATCATTAATGTGTGTGCTGGCAGCCCTGGAAGCTATCACGACTCCCACATCTGGCATTCCTCAGCTGTATCAGGGATTTGCCGGGAGGACATCCCATATAGTCATCTGGTGGGGGATGCTGGCTATGCTGTGGAGCTGTGGATGATGACTCCCATCAGAAATGCACACACACCCACCCAAGAATGCCATAATGAGGCACACACACAAACCAAGATCATTATAGGGTGTGTGTTTTGGATGCTCAAGTCACGGTTCCGCTGTCTTGACATATCTGGTGGAGCCCTGCCATACTCTCTAGCCACATGTGCACACATGTTCATAGTATGTGCCATGCTACACAATATGATCCTGCAGTTTCTGCAGCTGCAGCAGGAACAGCACAGGGAAGGGCCATGCAGATCCCACCATTGGCTAGGTCCCCACAGGCACAGAGGGACTCGGAGGAGGAACCCCATGAACCAGCTCCTATAGGCAGACAGAGGCATGCCCAGTATGCCGTGGCCTTGGCAAAGAGGCAATGCATAGCACACAGACTGACTCTGTAGGGACCCAGGAACAGACACCTCTCTCTGACTTGCATACACAGTCAAATGGATGCCACACTACCTGCACCTTACCATGTATAGGCAGTGTACTACATGCATACAACATTGGCAGCCCTCAAGCACCATCCTCACAACTGCCATAGGCACAAGGTAAGTCAGTCTTCTTCACAATAAATGAATGGATTAGTATGTTCTGGTAGCATATCCAATGTATTGCCACATGTATGCATGCAAGGGAATGGGGTGGCCTACTGGGATAGCAGCAGACAACTGACAGCTATGTAGGACACTAGAAAATGTTTGCCCAATACTGGCTTCCACACAGTATGCAGTAGTACCCAAGGTGACAAATCCCACTACAGTATATGTGGGGGGCCAACTAACTGGGGGGTCATAGGTCACAGGCATGGATGTCAGTGTGGGGTCCCATACTCACCCCTCAGCCTCACCCAGCAAATCAGCTTAGAAAACCATAAAGAAATATCTGGCAAAGGCCCACAAATGGCAACAATGATGAAATACCCCCTACAGACTTACACAGTGATAGCACAGCAGGTCTTGCAGTAGCCAATAAGGCTCTGAAGGGTAAGAAGTCTGAAATGTAAATGTATGCCATTACAATCTGACCAGTGATCTTTAGTGATATGTCTCTAGTCTCCAAGACAGGGCACAATACTATGCTAAATGGAACCAAAATGTAAAGCAAATATCAGCATAGTCTGTGCAAATATGTACAGTTGACAGGTGTCTCCCCACACACCCCATATTCCCATAGAAATGCAGTAACATGTATGTTTGCAGGGAAATAGCAGCAGAGTACACATTTGCAGGGCTTTCCCAATCAACATGATAACTTGTTGCATGTCCACAATATGTAGAGGTCAATGAGCATATATATGTCTGGTTAATACTGTCAGGATGTGGCTAGTGCTTACTCCTGGCTGTTGTGTCATACTGGCCTAGGTATAGTGCTGCCTTTGACAGGGCCATGTTCCAAGGAATGTAGTGCCAAGTATTCTGCATGTCAGCCACACCTATGGTAGGAGTTGTGTACACTGTTCAGATGTCAATATTGGTTAATGCAGGAAAGCTGTACAGGTCATGGACAGGGGGCCAGACATATGGACAGTACACAGCTTGGAGTAACCTACACAGTGCCTACCATACCTGCCAACTGTACAGACCTATTGCAGAATATCCAGAGGTTTGCATCATAATTGTGGTCTGTATAACATGAAATAGTGGTTGTCTGGCAATTCATTGGCAAATCACATAAGACTAAGGTCAGAAAATAATGACAGATTGTAGTGTCAGACCTCAAACCCTATAGAAACATGCATGCTAATGAAAAACCTGTTATTGAATCACCTTTCTAGGTTTGTAAGGCCAATACTTAAAAATGGTCCCTATACTTAGGCCTCTGTCCTCCAATCACGTATGGCTTTGTACAGATGTCTGACTCTCAGAAGTTGAGAGGTATGGTGCCTAGTAGGATAGCAGGTACCTGAAGGTCAGTGTAATGCCAGTGTATAAAAGGCTGCCACCTTTTTGTGTCAGCACTGACAATATGTCACTGGCCAACAGCCATACCCCTAGAATGACACAGGTTGTCACAAAAGGAGCACAAGTATGCCTTGTATGTCCGTTCTGCTTGTCCTAACATTGCATTTGCCTGCCAACTATTTGCAAAACAAGAAAGGGTCATGTCAAGACAGCAATGGCAGACAATAGGGAAGCAGAAGTCAAACCCATAAGATCAAACAAGCAATTACCAAACCAGTCTCCCAGCTGTCTATGTTTGGCAGAACATTATTAACACCCTGTCTCCGTGTGTGGACCTTTGTCTGACTGTCATATTTGGGCCTGTCCAGATGTCAGTCTGTGATGGTATGAGAGCGAGGCCCACATGTAGCCTCATAATAACATATAGCAACACAAACTATCTAAGGACCACAGCAAATAGAGTGGTGCAATGATGGACAACCTGCTAAATAGGTACACTCAGAGGTGTGTAGTCCCACAACCCTGTGTGCGATGTAATTCCATGTACCCTGCCTATGTCAGAATTACAAATACATAGCAGCCATTGTGGCCAATGCCTGTGACTGGAATACAGAAGGACAAAGAGACACACATAAGGGGAAGGGAGACCACTGGCCAGACAAATGGAGAATGTGCACACCAGAACAGATTGTGCAGTAACATAGGTGTCATGCAGTGCAATGAGTCAGTAAACGTCACCTGCAAATACACAACACACACCCATGTAACAGGTGGTCTGCAATAAAACAAAACCCAAACAATGGACACCTCAGAGGCAAAATCACATGAAAACTCCACAAACCTACACACCATAGACCATCTAGGCTCCACACACCAGGGTCAGGCAAACACTAAGGCCTTATCACAAACCCCAAACACCTACCATACACAGATAGGCTAACAGCACTGTCCCTCTACCTCATTCCATACAGACTTTGCTGAGGCGACCCCTGTCTGGCATAAAAAGCAATCCAGACCCTGCCTTGATGGGACTGTTGGACATCTGGAAATCAAGGCCCATGCCATTAACCTGTAGGCGCAGCATCAACCTGGGCTGTGATATCAGTACGGCTTCTTGGTGTGACAGATACATGTACCACACACTCCCCCATCTGTGAATACACTCCCTGTCAACAGCAAGCAAGTGTCTCAGTACCCCTAGTGATGTGCTCCCTGTATAAGTGCATAGGAAACACAAAACACAGTCCTGTGATCCAACCTGTGTCCCTGCTGGACATGGCCTCTGTGAGCTGACATGTTGTAACATGGGCTACAATCTCATCTGCATGGCTTATAAGGGCTTCAGGGCCAATACCCTACTAATGTGATAGCAACCTATCAACCTATACACAACTGTCTGTCAGTGGTTCACCACATTACTCTGTACTGCTCTTCCACTGACATACCTGGAAGTCACAGTGCTATGTGGAATATACTACACATATAATGGACATTTCTGCACAGTAGAATGCACTCCGTACCCACACCCATACCTCCCAACCTTTGACAGCAAGACATCTAGACAAGGTCATAAATAAAAGTGGGACAAAGGCACAATGATAGGCATGTGATGTAAATATTGCCCTTACATACTGAGAAAGTTAGTAGGCTAAGGGGTTTTGAATTAGCAGGAATTGTCTGAAGGTTATGAAGTCTGAAACACTGTCATTATTTCATAATGTCAGTCTTCAATTATATCCAACTAACTTGCCATAAAACACAAGTTTATGTAGACTGGACAAAACTTCTAGACAAACACCTGGACAATCTGCCAAAAAAATGCACAGTTGAGAGGAATGGCCACACCAGGATATGACTTTTCAGGTAAGAGGAATACCACGCAAGCAGGAGATCCCCAGCCAGTATATCACCAAGTTGCTGGACTGTTTAATTAGCTTCATCAGTCAACTGGCTGTAGCCACACCTCTCAACTGTCCTTTTTGGGCAAGAATGTATATAGTCGGGCTCATAATATTGGTCTATGCATCATACATCTTGTATTCCTCTGGTAAAGCACTATGATGATCTGAGGATGTCTGTCACTAGGTAATGACACAATACATTGCAGTGTCAGACTTCAGATATGTCAGAAAATGTCTGCTAAAACAAACCCAGTACCTCTATGAAAGTTCTGTTTACTTTTGAGATGTATGGCTGTAGCACACAAAACCACGAACTGGAGTACACCGGTCTCTGGAATGGAGTCCTACTCTCACTATAGAAGGTCATACTGGGCATGCTCCAACACTTAGAGATTCACAGGCCATGTTGGAACTCACATTGAACTATATAACTGTATTGTGCATATATGTCTTTGCATACAGACAGCTATTTACACCTTAACTGTCCCTACACACACCCATCAGACAGGATTACCCTCAGCTAGCTGTAGATGGCCCCTATGTGATATATCTGCATCTGTTGCATGTGATACACAGACATATATATGGGCAGCAGATAATATGTCAAGCCTACACACATATAGATGTGGGGAAGAGAGAGATAGACAGTTATATATATATATATATATATATATATATATATAGAGAGAGAGAGAGAGACAGACACAGGGGGACACACAGAGAGTGAGTCATGGATACCTTGAATGGCATAGAGTGATGTCCTGCTGTGGACAGTGGCATACCGGTCATAACCAATTGCATATGCCAGCATGAAGGCGAACTCCATTGTGTAATAGTACTGAAGTGGATGTTATAATATCACATCACCTGCCTGTCTCTGTAGGTCTAAATATTAGGAGGCTGTTCCTACTCAGTACACTTCCCATTGCCCTACTTCGCAAGATCTGCTGCTGTCATTCACCTTAAAAGTACCATTAGACACCACTCAGCTCTATAAACTCTGCAGCACATGCAATAATTGTGTAACACTAGTACAAATAACTAGATAGGCAGGGGTTCTAATCTCAGTCCTGGTAAGTGTGCATGTGTGTGTGTTTGTTTGTAGGTGAAACAGTTTTAGGCCATTCCCACACAGTGCACTTCCCAGTACCCCACTTTATCAGTCCTGCTGATGTCATTCCCCTTAGAAGTACCTTTGCACAGCCCTATAAGCTCCATGGCATGTGCAATAACAATGTAACAGTATATTATAAATAACTAGACAGGCAGGGGTTCTATTTCCAGTTATGGCAGGTGTGTCTAAATGCGTATGTTTGTAGGCTGAAGAATTTTGAGGAGAAGTGTTACCTGCTCTTAATGGTATAAGAGTTTGATGTTTTGCTGTTAACATTTACTGCAGAAGTTATTATTTTTTTTTATTTTAATAAATCAGTCTGTGTACAAAACTGAGTGAATTAATCTGGCCTGGAACTTGTGGTGTGAGGTTTGGTTTGTTCTACACTGTGGTGTTTCAACTATGTAACAGTGTAGTCCAAATAACTAGATAGGCAGGGGTTCTATTCACAGTTTTGGCAAATGAGTGTGTGCGTGTGTGTGTGTGTGTGTGTGTGTGTGTGTGTGTGTGTGTGTGTGTGTGTGTGTGTGTACATTCATAGAATGAAGTATTTTGAAGACTTTTCCACCCAGTACAAATCCCAGTGCCCTACTTTAGCACTTCTGCTGATTTCATTCATCTTAGAAGTACCTTTGTGCACTTGTCAGTCCTGTAAGCTCTGTAGTGTGTGTGATAACTGCTTAACACTATAGTATAAATAACTCGATAGGCAGGGGTTCTATTCTTAGGTCTGACAAATGTGTGTGTGTGTATAACTGTGTGTATGTCTTTTTGTTTGTAGGATGAAGTATTTTGAGGACTTTCCTACAAAGTGCCCTACTTTAGCAGTCCTGCTGATGCCATTCACTTTAGAAGTACATTTGTGCACTTGTCAGCTCTGTAGTGTGTGCGATGACTGTGTAATACTATGGTACAAATAACTAGATAGGCAGCACTTCTATTTACAAGTCTGGCAAATGTGTGTGTGCGTGTATAAGTGTATGTACAAGAGTTTGTAAGTGTGTATGTTTGTAGGATTTTGAGGACTTTCCCACCCACAACACTTCCCAGTGCCATACTTTAGCAGTCCTGATTATGTTATTGCCCTTAGATGTACCTTGGGAGAGGGCTCAGCCCTGTAAGCTCTGTGGCATGTGTGATAACTAAGTAACAGTATAATACAGGTAGCTCGATAGGCAGGGATTCTATACCCAGTTGTGCCAAGTGTGTGTGTGTGCGTGTGTGAAGGTGTTTGTAAGTGTGTATGTTTGTAGGGTAATATAGTTTGATACTCTTCCTACCCAGTTCATTTCCCATTGCCATACTTTACAAGGGCTCTTAATGTAATAACCTTAGACATACCTTGCAACAATGTTAAATCCTATAAACTTTGTGGTGCATGTGAAAATTGTGTAACACTGTAGTACACGTAACTAGATAGATAGGGGTTCTAATCTCAATACTGGCAACTGTGATACGGTGTGTGTGTGTGTGTGTGTGTGTGTGTGTGTGTGTGTGTGTGTGTGTGTGTTTGGGTAAGAAACATATCTTTTGGGGGTGTGGGTTATACCATTTCGAGGCAGGTACCACCTAGTACATGTCCCATTGCCCTACTTTACAAGGCCTGCTGATGTCATTCACCTTAGATGTACCTGTATACACTTGTCAGCCCTCTAGGTTATGTGGCATGTGCAATAACTGCATAATACTATAGTGGAAATACTTAGATAGGTAGGGGTTCTAATCTAAATACTGACAACTTTAGTAGTGTGTGTGAAGCATATCCCCTGTGTCTGTTGTGTGTGTAGGTTATACCATTTTAAGGCCTCTTGACCCCCTACCCATGACATTACTTTAAAGACCCTGTTAATGGCATCTGCCTCACTTGCTCCATGTAACACTATACAGCCCATACCAGTCATCTGTACAGATGTACATGGGGTATCCACATGTTTGCAACCTATATGTGGTCTGCGTCCCCTGACAATGAACATTCCTGTGATAGCATTGCTAAATATGTCACAGTTGCCGTAGTGACACATGTCAGCATCAGACATCGTACCTGACTGATACATCATGCTGATGCAAAGTCTGTCACTCTATCACTTGTGCAGGTTTGTAGGAGCAGCAGATGAGACCAATCACTATGTTTGGTGGGTTATTCCACCATCCATGAAGGCATTCTCAAGATTACCTGTTGTAAGAGGTTGTGTGTTATGTCACAGGCATATAATCTATATGAAGCATGTCATGTGTAAGCAGCATTATAGTACATAGAAGTGGATACATAGGTTATTAATATGTCTATTGGCAACTGTGTATGTGTTTCTGTATGCCCAGCCCCTGTAGCTGTCTTCAGTGTGTATATGTGATGGCTATACCATTTTGTGTGCTTCTTCCACCCTGTGAATGCCCCCATTGCCAACCTAGTGTCAGCCCATACAGATGTCATCCACCGTACAAGCAAAGTTACACAGTTTCTAACTCCAAGCTACTGTGGTGCATGCAATGGTCATATCACTGTGTATTGTACATTAATAGATGGGTAGATCATCTACTCTAAGTTTCACCTCCGTGTACATGTGTGTTTCAATGCATGTCCCCATGCAGCGGTGTGTGTGTGTGTGTGTGTGTGTGTGTGTGTGTGTGTGTGTGTGTGTGTGTGTGTGTGTGTGTGTGCGTGTGTGTGTGAGTGTGTCAGATGGCTCTAACATGTTAAGGGGTTCTGAACCCACCATTGGCAATCCAAACCACCCCTGCAATTGTCACCCACTTCAATAGTAGTGGCAGACACTGCCACACTTTAATAGTAGTGGCAGACACTGCACACTACAGTACCACTGTGCTATCTGTGTTATGTATCTAGCGCTATCATTCATAAGACTGTGCAGGTAGGTGCTGTGCTCAGCCCTTCATCAGCTGCCCCATGTACAGGACTATGACTCTGTGTGCACTACCAGCATGAGATGCCCAACATGCATATAAGATAGCAGACACACATGCTGGTGATTGTCAGGTTAGACTAACACAGGCTGACCTGTGTCAGGAATACACACCCCAATCCTGTCATATACAGTACCAGGCATACCCTCATCAACTGTATGAGGGTTGAGTGGATGTGTCAGAAATGGCAGGGGCAACAGGTGCTGATAGCTGAATCTGTTGCAGTTAAAGTAATAGCTAAGCTTGTGAGGGACCTAGTGCCAGTACTCAAGTAACCTCCTCTGTATGTGTGAGCCTGCAATCCTACAGAACACTCAGGTGACATGTATGAAGGCTAGGTGGCTGTGTCAAGGGTATGTATGCAAGGCCACACTGTCTGCCACAATTGCCCCTCACACACTGTTGCATGTAAACACACCTGGTAAACATGTACATATACAGCTGTACCTTGGCTATGAAAAGGCACTGTGTTTCCACTCCGCCTTAATCATCATTGTTACTGTCAGCAGGCCCACAGCCTGCAGACACATAGACACCTGGAACACAACCAGAATACAGCATGTGACACTGCAGTCAGTCAGCAGTACTAATAGCAATAGTGCATCATGGCTAACAAGGTACATACTCCTCGATATGTACCCATAACTACTGCCAGCAGACAGCACCTTACACAACATGACATTGCTACACTGTACCATAGTGCATCAGACCCATATGAGCATGTCTGTGCATCAATGGTATGGATAACAGGGTTGTGGCACAAGTATCACATGCACAGAGTGTGGTTTTAGATTGTCAGAGGCCTAAGCTGGGCCATATGGCTGACATTGTGTGTGTGTGTGTGTGTGTGTGTGTGTGTGTGTGTGTGTGTGTGTGTGTGTGTGTGTGTGTGTGTGTGTGTTTGTTTGTCTGGAGGAGTGATGTTCATCTGGGCCATGCAGAGAAGCTGTGCATGTCTGGTGATGACTGGCCTTTGATAGGGATGTGTGACTGTCTGCACACCATCAAGTGATGTGGATGCCTGACACAGGGCTGTGATGGACAGCCGTGGACCATACGTGGTAGGATGTATGGTTCACCGTCTCCTGGCAGGGATGCGGTAACTGGTTCTGCCAGGACCATTACTGGCACTGCCAGGCCCAAGGACAGATGCAGTACTATGGTGACTGCTGTCTGCTGGTTCCACATCCCTGATGGGACTGGCTAGGACAATGTGCCTATGACCTGCTCTGGTGTGGTTTGGGCAGCACCCTCCCTTCGGTAGTACAGTTGGTACTGCCACCACAGGACTGTGAATGTGCATGGCTATATGTGCTCACAGCTGATCATGTTGCTGACCTACATTCACCAGGCCAAAGCCCTACTCCCATCACAAGCTCAAACATGGACATTGCACAGTTGAGCAGTGACAATGTCTCACTCCACTGTCTATCCACGGCATCAGCAAGATGCCGTATGGCATCACAAATGCTGTGGAGGTAGTCATGCATTGCAGGGAGCACTGCATTCATAACTCTGAGCATCTGTCTGGTGTTGCAGTCAGTATGCACCTGTGCATTCATGACAGACTGTAAAATCATTCTGGTGACACCTGCTGTGGAACTTGCGACAGTGGCTTGATGAGCAACAGTCCTCTGTCAAGCACCCCTGTCCATCTGCCTGTGTGTGACCTCGCCTGCTCTCTGCCTATGGCTGGAGTCTACATTCCCACTCGCCATACTCAACACATTAGCCTGTTCCATGTCACCACCCTTAAACTGTCCATTATCCGTGGCTGCTGGGGACTAGGTATGTGTGGGGACATGGTGGGTGAAAGTGCGATACCAAACAATGGCCCAGATTTAGACACCAACATCCCCACCTGTGCCTCACTATGGCCATCATCATCATGTGAGTCTACTAAGACACTGACATCAGGATGTGAGAGGGAGGGACACCAACCCCTGTGTTCACCTGTGAAGGGAAGACAACATATGTAAATTAATACCCTGCTGTATTATGTTTGCTGATACACACACACACACACACACACACACACACACACACACACACACACACACACACACACACACACACACTCTCACACACACACACACACACACACACACACACACACACACACACACACACACACACACACACACACACACACACAAACACACGCAGTCTGGTGCAGCTGTGACACCTATGGGCCCTTCAGGGCACAGCTTACAGTAGTTCTGCCTGCCGCAATCCATTTCTTTCACTGCTACTGTAAGGCCCACAACAAAGGGTGACAAATCCTACTGTATGATGCGCCTAGTAGTAGAATGGTAATTGTGGCCCAGACCAAGGCTATTGGACTGAGCTATACAGTGTCACCAAGTATATATGCACATACTGTAAGAGCTGACTTACTGCTATACAGACCACACACAATGACAAGGTGTAACAATATGTGATGATAACTGATGAAGGCACAAGACTATACACTATCACTGCAGTACCTACACAGTTCATGGTCCTGATGGAGAGATGAAAAGTCAGCAAGCAAAGGAGTATAGTAGTGCTGAAATTGAATTCATCCTCAAGTCTTGTTGAGTACCTTTGCGAGGTGGACTCTGTTTTTCACAAAATCTCACCAAGGTGACACTGATATATAGACTGTATTTATATAGCATATATCATGGACAGAAGTAAATTAAAAATAAAAAAAGATAGCTGGGTGCACAAGACCCAGGATAAAAAAGTGCCCAATTCTGGTAGGCGCACTGGTACCAGGACTGGAACAAATGACAGTGTAGAATCCTCAAAATACAGAAACAATCCTACAACTGGGCCAAGCCAGGTTCAGGGGGAGGATGGATGCCCCCCCTGTTGTAAAAGGCAGTAGTAGTTCACAAAAACTACACAAATCGATTGGCCAAATAAGAGCCATAAAGATGACAGAGTGGACTACTGAGGATAAGAAAGAAATGATGTATTGTTACTATTATGTAAAAAGCCCAGAATTTCCAGACTCAAGATATACAAAATGATTAAGAGAGAAATTAGAGGAAAGAAAAATACTTCCACAGGAAAAACTGTCACAAGCTTCAAATAAAAATTTGCTTTCATTAATACAACAGATTTTTGAAAAACAGTTTATAGATTAAGCAACTTTGATCTCTTTGGAAAAAGAAGCCTCAGAGGAAGTGAGAAAATATAAACAACAAAACCTAGAGATATTTGAAAAATATAAAAAAGAAATATGGACGTGGGAAAGAAAGAGAGATTTGATATGGTGCAATATTTATGCAAAGGAGAAAGACAAGTTAACTAATATAGAGAAGGCAGTTTCAAAGATATTCGAAAAAAACTACAGGCAAAGGCATCCAGATATGGAAAATTTCATAATAAAAAGACTAAAAGCACAAAGATTTAATGTAGAAAAGATGATTAGTAAAGTAGAAGTTAAAGAAATAGATGTTGAAGTTATGGAGTGCCTGCGAAGTGAAGGTTTTAATGTAGAAGGTCTAAAACAGACTACATCACAGCATGATGGAATAAGTCCCCAGAATAAGGAAAAGCAAGAAGATCAGGGGACATGTGAAGAAGAAATATGGACGGGGAAAGGAAAAGAGATTTAATATGGTGTAATATTTATGTAAAGTAGAATGCAAAACTAACTAATACAAAAAGAGCAGCACCAGAGATATTTGAAGAAAAATATAGGCAAAGGAATCTGGATATGGAAAACTTTACAATACAAAAAATAAGAAGACTAAGAGGAAAAGTAGAAAAAGAGATTAGTAATGGAGAAGTCAAAGAAATAGAAACTGAGGTAATGGAACAGCTGCAAAGAGAAGGATTCAGTGTAGAAAATCAAACGCAGAAAGCACCGCAACAGGATAGAGCAATGGATATCCAAATTAAGAGGAAACCAGTGGAACAGGAAGCAACAGGTCAGGTACCATATCAAGATATTTTGGAGCCTTCCACAGGAAACCTGTATCAAAGTTTACTTGAAGCTAGACAGGAAGGAAAGGAACAGGAAACTGTGGAAACTCTGATGCAGTCAATGTTGAGGAGTGATAGGCCAGTGATTTCCCATATGACAGAACAACAGATGACACAGGATGAAATTGAAGAGAATGTGCCACAAGAAGATGTTATAGAACTTTCTATAGAATGCCCGCAGGAAATGGAAAACAAGGGATGTGCCCTCAGTATGGAAGAAAAGGAGTTAAGAGAAGAGTTGCTGGATTTAATCGACAAAGACAGATATATCAAGATCAATGAGAAAAATAGACTGCAGAAGATTAATAAAACCCCAAAAGTCAGAAGCTTGATAAAACAAATGAACACGGTAATTAGGACTGTCCATAGAGATCCATGCGATATAACAGAAGTAAACAGAATATATTACTGTGCTGCTAAATTAATAACTGATAAAATTCTACCACAAGAACATAGGGTAGCAAGGGAAAAGGGGCGGTGAAAGAGAATGCCATCATGGAAATATCGAATAGAGAAAACTATAAAGCAGCTAAGACAAGAAGTGTCATTGCTAGAAGATTATAGAAGAGGGAACAGATCAACAAAAATATTAAGAAAGATAGATGTGATAAAAGTAATGTGCAGTATTAGAACTGACCAGGCTCTATTATGCACTATTGGAGATAACAAACTAAAAATTTCAAAACAGGCGGAAAGACTCAGAAGATACACAGATAAATATAAGGGAAAAGCACAAAATAAGCAATTTACTGATGACCCAAAAAGTTTTATAGATAATTGGTAAATAAGATAAAAGGAATTGATAGACCGCCAAAAAAAGAGGAAGTAGATATATTTTGGAGAATTATCTATGAAGATCCTGTGGAACATAACAAAGATGCTAAATGGATAGAAGAAGTAAAAGAAAGAATAAGAAGTTTAAAGGTACAGGATATGAAATGGGATGAAATAACAGCCAGAGAGATTGAAACAAAGTTGAGAAAAGCCTCTAATTGGAAAACCCCCGGCCCAGATGCAGTACCTAACTTTTGGCTTAAAGTATTAACTTCTTTACACGAGGATCTAGCCATGAGTAAGAACTATTTATATGAACACCCCGAATAGACACCGCACTGGTTAACAACAGGAAAAACAATGCTCTTACTTAAAAGTGAACCTGCAAGCTACCCTAAAAATTATAAACCAATAACTTGTCTTCCGATGACGTATAAACTATACACGGGGGCTGACGCCGACAGAGTTTATAGTCATTTAGAAGAAAACTCAATTATGGCAGTAGAACAAAAGGGCAATAAAAGAAAGTCATATGGAACAAAGGATCATTTGTTGTTAAAAAAGTTATAGTGGAGAACTTAAGAAATGGAAGAATCTAAGTATGGCATGGATTGACTGTAAAAAAGCATTTGATAGTATCCCACATTCACGGATAAAAGAGTGCTCAAAAATGTATAAGGTACATCCTACACTGATTGATTAGATTACAGTAACCATGAAACAGTGGCAGACCACTTTGTAATTAAGTCATGATAAAGGACAGATTATTATCCCAAGGATAAAAATCCAAAGGGGGATATTCCAGGGTGACTCCCTGTCGCCATTGTTATTTTGCTTTGCCATTAATCCATTAAGCTGTTTACTTAACAGCTTAGGTCATGGCTACAATTTGGCTTCTAGAAAACAACAAAGTCTACTGACATCTCTTCTCTTTGTTGATGATTTAAAACTGTATAGCTGATCAGATGAGGAACTGAAAGCACAGCTGAAGGTTGTCAAAACTTTCTCAGATGATATTGGAATGTCATTCGGTCTTGATAAATGTGCAAAAGCAACCTTTAAGAAAGGAAAACTGCAGCACCAGGAAAATATCAGTTTGGGACAAGAATGTGATATAAAAGAGCTTGAGCAAGAGGAAGTGTATAAATACTTGGGAATTGATGAAGGATCAGCAATAAAACATGAACAAATGTGAATAAAGCTTAGCAAGGAATACTTTTGAAGACTTAAATTGATCCTGAAAACAGCATTGACATTTAGGGACAATATCCAAGCCATAAATCAATTTGCTCTTCCTGTCCTAGTTATAGTTTTGGAGTGATTGATTGGCCCCAAAAAGTGTTGGATAGACTGGATATTAAAACAAGAAGGATGCTTCATGTTCACCAAATAATTTATAAAAATCAATGTATACCAAGATTATATATTCCCCGTTCTGAAGGAGGTATGGGCCTCCTTGAAATTGATTACATGTATAGATCTGCAGTCATGGGACTTCACACATTTACTGACCTCACAAGATCCAAATGTAGTGAAAGTTTTGAAACATGAGGAGAATAAATCTAAGATGACATCTCTGCATAATTTAGCAGAGCATATCGACATCAATCAGGAATGGAAATCAAACCAGAAGTGGATAAAAATCAGGCAGCAACTGAATGTTCTAAAAAAAAACAAAAGAAGGAATATAAGGTGAAGGACTAGATGAGAAGGCAAGAAATTTGGAAAAAACAAATATAGTTGCAAGGATAAAAAACTTCTGGAAGAACCTCATGTTGATTAAGAACAAACGCAGGAATGGTTAAGGAGAGGTGAATTCACATCAAGAAATGAAAGGTTAATATTGGCAGCCCAAGACAGTGGGTTGCATACACTCTGGTTTACAAAGTCCATTGAACATGTGGGAGAAACAGATATATGTAGGTTTTGCAAAACCGAATTGGAAACAGTCATACGCCTTGTTGCTGGTTGTGACGCACTAATGGCAGAGGGACTGTATACTGAAAGGCATAATAATGTGGTGAGACTGTTACACTGCAGATTGTGCAAACATTATGGTATCTAAGTGGCTGAAAAACACTGGAAACATGAGCCACAAAGAATCATAAAAAATTATGACGTTTATATCACATGGGATCACCCAATACCAACAGTTCAAAAGATAGATGCTAGAAAACCGGATAGAGTAGTCCAAGAAAAGAAGACAAAAGTAGCATTGATCATTGAAATCACCACACCCAGTGACTACAGTGTCTTGCATATAGAGAGAGAGACACAAAGTCATAAAATACATTGATCTGCAGGTGGAAATGAGAGCCATGTGGAAGAAAGATACCCAGACAGTTCCAGTAGTAATAGGAGCAACTGGTCTTATAAAAAAGAATTTACAATTGTATTTAGAAATGTTACCAATTTCTGTAACACTATACGAATTGCAGGAGGAGTCATTACTGGGCACATTGCGGGTGCTGCGAAGAGCACTTTTGTCTAATATCAGAGTGAAACAATACTAATTTCATGAACTTTAATTGTACTTTGACTTAGGAATGGGGTCAATTCCCATCATGGTATTAGAAACCCAAACGTCTTGGAGAAATTAAAACTTCAAACTCACAGCCATACCTCTCAACCTCTTAGAGTAAGAAATCGGGACAAAGTCATAAAAAGTGGTTCAAATAGGGACAATTTTGAAATATTGATCTTACAAACTTAGAAAGTTGATAGAATAACAGGTTTTGTATTAGCATGAACTTTCTGAAGGGTATGAAGTCTAAAACTGAAATGTCTGTCATTATTTTCTAACTTCAATCTTTAATGATTTGTCACTAATTTGCCAGACAGCCACAATTTTACGAAAAATGGACCAAAAATAAAAGGCAAAAATCTGGACATTCTGTGAAAATCTGTATAGTTGAGAGGTATGCTCACAGGGATTCATTTCAGACAACATTGCAGGACAATCTGCAATACATGCAAGAAACATGTAAAGTACTAGGTACATAGCCTCATAAGATGATACCAGGCTATTGGCCCTGATGCCCTCATAAGCCTGGCCCAGACTTTTGCGCATGTCCCTTCCAAGCCAGCACTTGTTTCCCCTGTCCAGCTGGGACACATGCAAGATCCCGGCTGTGTCTCATCCATTTCCCATGCAGTCGTCCAGCCTCTTCTTCAAGAGGGCTATACACGTTTTCTGCTAGACATGGAGAGGGAGTGTATTTTACAGACAGTGTATTGTGTGGGACACTACACTATCTCACCAACAAGTACTATACATGTCACAGACAAAGTGAGGTCCTTGCTTGCATGATGCATGAGTGAGGTTTGTCTTACAGATATGCAGAAATGCCATCAAGGCTAGTTTGGGAAATGGCCTTGTATGCCAGACACAGGTCACCTCTGATCAGTCTGCAAGAGACTGAGTACAGGGACAGGGCTTTCAGCCTACCTGTATTGGATAGGTGTTACAGACCCTGGATTTGCCTAGTCAGAAACCTCCGTGGTCCCTACAACTGCTGCATTTGCTTGGCAAGGTACATGCCAAAGGAGCCATTGTACTTAGTAATGCATCTGATAAGGGTGGAGTACAGGGATGTTCTGGCCTCCTGGTTCCCAGATGACATACCTGTATTTGTGAGGTGGGCTATGTAGACAGCCTTCTGTACAATGGTTCCTACATGGCGGGAAACTGTCAGGTTGCTACAAGCCTTGGTGCACAAGTTGCCTCACACTTGATTGCATGCTCAGTACATTATTACTGTCATAATTAGTGTGGATGACATTTGCCACAGCAGTTTGCAGAAATGCTCCTTGCACAAATCATTAATTGGGTGAGGGCCTCTTGGGGGATGCTCACATCAGTAGGGGAATGTAAGAAAGTGGCCAGCTTGCAAGCATCTGTACACCTGGCCAGCCACAAACAACTGCTTTTGTCCTGTATTTCAGATACATATATCTCAGACAGTATAGGCCCCCAGACTGATCACTGAGGTACACCGCCTTGGAAGTCTCTACTACTAGAGGTGGGTTCCACTACTTTGACTGAGTGGGTACTATCATTAAGCCAGTTTTGCGACCCATTTGGTAACATACAGGTTGATGCCTAGCTGTGTAGGCGTATGTATCTTGGCCGCCTGGGGATTATTGTCAGCGAATTGGGCTAGGAGAAGGTAGGCATTGTTCACCATCTTCCCCTCATCCTTGTGTTTGACCACTTCAGAGAGGTCGACTAGGTTTAACAGGCCTGATCTCCCTTTGACAATACCACACTGTGTGGGCTTAAGCATTTTGAGGTTGCCGATGTCCCTGTTCATAATGTCCTTGATATTGCCTTCCATGCCATTTAAAAGCAAGCTAGTTAGGCTGATGGGCATATGACTGGCTGGGTCAGTGGATTGCTCCACCTTTGTATACAGAGATGACAGTGGCTGTCCTCTGTGCAGATGGGATGACACCGGTGCTCAGGCTTTGGTTGACTACAGTGCATAAAGGATCTGAGAGCTCATGTCTGTGTTCATGTAGGATGCAGCCAGGGATGGCATCAGGCTTATGGAGACTTCTGTGTGTTGCCTTTGAGAGAGAATTATGGACCTGCTTCCTGATGATGAGGGGCGGGGGACAAGTGCTGTGCATGCACATGTGTACCGATGAGGGGACGGGGGGGTGATGTTTACACTTCACCTCTCTGCAGCAGGTTGCCTATTTCTATGCTGTATGTGTATGTGGTGTTATTGACCACTACTACAGAGCAGATTTGTGTGTTGCCTCTGGGATTGTAGACATATATGTGGAAGGCCTAGTGATTGACCTTGGTGGATGTGTCCAATTTGCACTCAAAGATAGCCTTAGGGTAATTCACCTGTGACCTTATTTGCTTGTGCAGACCAAAGTGACATTGCTTCCAATAAGACACCTGTTCCGTCTTGGCCCTGTCCAGCAATTATTTCCACCTATTATGGTATTTGTGTATTGCCGCTGTCCACCATGGATGTTTACCCTACCTTGAGGGAGATGATGATGTCCTGTCAGGTATTGCTGAGTCCATACAGATATATAGGTGCTCATATAGTATTGTGTATTGGGCCTGGGCACTACTGCTAGTTCCAGCTGATGGAACTTTGGCTGTAAAGCTATATCTACCTGTTCTGCAGAGATTTATAGTCATAAGTGAAAAGTTAATTTTGTTTGACCCTGACAGGGGGGGGGGGGCAGGGGAGATGGTGGCCTGAACAGTGATGACTCTGTGGTCAGATCTTACCAAGGAGGATGATACTGTAAGAGTACTACAGTGGCTACTAATGTTGGTTAAGACCAGGTATAGGTTATTTCCACCTGTCATAGGAGTGTTGACCAGCTGATCCACTTCATTGCCATTGACAAAGCTGAGAAATCTATGTCGTTCATGTTCAGGTGGCATAGGTCATGTACACTATGGTTGGGTAGTTGAAGTCACCCAGAAGCAGGGCAGAAGATTAAATCCTGACAGATTACAGCAAGTCCCAATAGGTGTGGTGGGCATCCATAGTCATGGTTGGAGGCCTGTAGCTAGCTATGATTTGAGTAGGTGTCTTGTCAACTGTTAACTGCACACAGGATGTCTCCTATGTGTCATACTGTTTGGCCAGCCTGGAGGTGTGTATGTGTATGATAATATTTAACACTCCACCTCTTGTGGCTTTGCAGCCCTCCATTTGGGGTCTAAACGTATGATGGGATGAGTAACCTGGCAAGGTTATTGTGCTCTCCACAGCTGCAAAGCAGGTGTCAGTGACTGCACAAATGTCAGCATCCTACAGGACAAGGTACACTTGCATTGACATGGGTTTCATGCTAAGACACCTAGCTCCTGTTAGAGCAAGATCTCTGCACAAAGGCATACATCACTGGTGGGCAAAGGCTGGAAAATAGTGTCACTTTATGAATGTAGCTGAAACACACAGTTGCCAGCAAAGACGGTGTCACATTCACAGCTCTACTCCACAGAATATGACATCTGACAATCATATGTATGATATTATGTTATGTCTTTAGTCTTTAATGGGTTGCCAGTGATGTGCCACACAATACACAACTGTATGAGGCCTTGACTACAAATATGAGGCAGATATGTGGTCAGTCTGCAAAACTCTGGACAGTTGTCAAGTATGGGCTCAGTATATCACATACAGTTCAACATACACTTCTGTGCCAGTTGTATACTATGCACATACCCTATATAAGTCTCTTACATTTGTAAGACAAGCATATGTATCATAGTAGCATTCACAGGTGACATATGAATATTTACAGCATCCAAGGTAGCTGGCATAGCATTGTCACAGTCAGTACTGGACAACAGACATTCCAGTAGTAGTCATACATGAGCTGACCTTTTCTGGGGTGACTCAGGGGGACAGAGATGTGGTCCATGTCACTGCAGACAGGTCAAGCAGGAATGGCCATAGGTGTTGGACAGCAGCATGTGAGTCCAGCAGGTCTTGTGACCTAGTGTTTAATTTCTTATTTGACATTATTGCATCCCCCTTCTGCATTCCATTACAAGCTTACATGATTGACATACCTGTTATAGTGTTGAAGAGTTTCCTCAGAATAATGCAAATGGTTAGGTTTGTGTAGTCACAGTCTGTCTTTGTGTAGATGGGTTCAGACCTGTGTTGCATAGGCAGCAGCTTACCTTTTGTAGGTAATGCTCATGAGCAGGTGATGGCCTGTGCACCAACTGGTGTCTCCCACTTGCTACTTGCATCCAGAGCAGCTGTGTTGTCTTTCCATTAGCCGATGCATTAGCAACACAGTGCTATAATTAAGTCCTTAATGTGGGCCTTGCCCCTTTTCCTTGCCTGTGTGGAGGACATTATGGAGGTGTGGGGGCTACAGCTTCACAGACGTTAGGTGGAAATACCTCTCAGGACAAGACATGTATAGACAGCCCAACAACATGGGGGAAAAGCTCCAGAATTGAGTAGAGATTGTAAGTATTGCTGTTACACACATAGAGGATTGCTAGATTAACAGGGTTTGTCTGGAGATGCATTTTCTGCTTGACTTGACGTCTGACAGTGATATGTCTCTGACATACCTCTCAACTGTCCAGATGTCCACAGACTGCCCAGAGGTTTGCCTGTTATGTTTCGTCTGTTCCTCAGACAATTACTTTTTTTGAGAAATCAGTAGGATAATGTGAGGATTGTAGTCAGTAAATGTTGACATCCATTAGTGTTTCTGATATCATATCCTTCCAGGATGTTATGTTAGAACAGACCCTATAACACCAGCAACTGTTTCAGTTTGTAACACCATTATGTGAGATATGTCCCTCTTTTCAGCCCCCTATCCCCCAATTATGTCATGCTTTGTCTAGATGTCTTGCAGTAAGAGGTTCAGAAGTATGGTATATCATTATTTAGTGCCTGCACTACTGATATAATCCCAGTGACTTAGGTTCATAGGTTCATAGGTAGGTACTAGGCTATCTGCCCAAGGGCATGTATAAGCCTAGCCAGACTGAGTCGGCTTTCGCCACCCCATTGATTAATTAACTGAGCCTCTGTCAAGCAGAGCCAATGAAGTGATCCCAAGGGTGTATTTTCTGTTACCCATCCACTCGTCAAGGCTTCTCTTGAAGAGTGTTAGTGATGGGCTCTGCCTAATGTAGTTAGGAATTTTGTCCCAAAGCATTGGGAGTCTCTGTGACAGGAATCTATCCCTCCAGCATGTTCTATTTATTGTTGTGGCAAGGATTAGCTCACTAGAGCGCATGGCTTGCAGTGACTTGGATTTCTTTAGGTGGAGCCTGTCCATCAATTCTGAGTTGGACATGGCTTTGTAAGTCAGGCAGAGATCACCTCTGAGTAAGCGATATGTCACTGAGTACAGTCATAGTTTTTTTCAGTTGGGCTGCATAGGACATATGTTTGAGGCCAGTAATCCTCTTGTCTTGGTGAGGTGCTTTTGTGATCTTTCCAGCTGTTGGAAGTGTCTTGTGAGGTACATCCCAAATGGGGCATTGTACTCTATGATGGGTCTGATGAGTGGCGAGTAGAGGAGCACTATAACCTCTTTATTTCTAGATGTGAACCCCTTAGTAATTAGATGGGCCACATAGAAGGATTTCCTAACTACTTTGGCAATATGATTGTCAAAGGAGAGATTACTATCTACCTGGGTCCCCAGATCTCTTATTACCACTTCTGTATTAAGGGGGCTGCCACCTATGTAGTAATTTGTGGGTGTTTTTCCCAAACGGGATGACTATGCATTTTTTGGCATTTAGCTTGAGGCCATGACTTTGACACCAGGTGTCTGTCTCAGTAAGGCCTTTTTGAAGGATGTCCTTGTCAGCCGGAGAGTCAGTTATGGCTCCCAGTTTGCAGTCATCAGCGAACATGGTTAGCCATAGTCCTGCTGTGTTTGCCTGTATTTCTGAGAAATATATGCCAAACAGTAGGGGTCCCAGAACCGAGCCTTGTGGGACACCACTTGTGACTGGTTTAGAGCCGGACCTGGAGCCCGCTATTCTTACCATGTGAGTTCTGTCTGTAAGCCAGTTGGCAGCCCATCTTGTGACGTAGGGATTTATGTTCAAGCTGGTGAGTTTTTCTATAATACCCGAGTGAGGAATGGTGTTGAATGCCTTGGCGAGATCAAGGTAGGCTGTGTGAACCACCTTTCCCTCGTCTATGGCCTTGGTGACTGTCTCAAAGAAATCAACCAGGTTTAGTAGGCATGATCTTCCCTTAACAAAGCCAAACTGGGTCAGGTCAAGTGTTTGGAGGTTCCCAAAGTCTTTGTTAATGAATTCCATGATGATGCACTCCATAGCCTTGCAGACCAGGCTAGTCAGGCTTATGGGGCGATAGTTTCCAGGGACAGTTGTGGCCCCTCCTTTGTGGAGTGGACTAACCATTGCTGTGCGCCTTTCTATGGGCACGTAACCTGTGGAGAGGCTGAGGTTGAACAGAGAGTTTAGGTGGGGGGTTAGTTCATTCTGTAGTTCGTGCAAGATGCAGCCTGGGACACCATCTGGCCCCATTGATGCTGTGTTTTTGGCTTTTGAAAGGGCTGTTTTTACTTGTGCTTCTGTGATTTCCAGGACACTACACTTTTCCGGTATTGTTGTGGGCCCTATTGAAGGTGAGATGGAGGTGAAGTTTGCACTGAATCTATCTGCCAGGATGCTGGCAATATCAGTAGGTTCAGTATATTTTGTGCTATTTTGCACTAGCTCAGAGCATATCTGTGAGTTGCCACTTAGATTATTGACATAGCTAAAGAAGGCTTTGTGGTTATCTTTCGAATCCTTGGCTATTTTTCTTTCAAAGTTAGCCTTGGATGATTTTATGAGGGACCTTAGTTTCTTACTGATTCTGATCAGGGATGTCTTTCCTTCTTGGAATTTGCTTTTTTTCTGAACTAGTTTCCTCCTTTTGTTGCATAACCTGTTTATGGCAGGGGTCCACCACACTGGTTTCCTTCTCTTAGGGGAGTGAGTCTTGGTTTTGCTAGGGATGGCACGATCCATGCATCCTTGTAGGTGCTCATAGAATGCAATTGTAAAGGATTCTGCATCTTGGACAGTGTTATCCTTTAGCGTGGGGGCTGTGAAACTTACCACCTCTGCCTTAAGTAAGGTGAAGTTTGCTTTAGAAAAGTTTTTCACTGTGGTTTCCTTGGTTGGGGGTGGTGGTGGAGTGTGGACATCCAGGGTGATTAGTTTATGGTCTGATCTAACCAGTGACGGGTTGACCTACGGTACGGAACACCTGTCGCCCATGTTGGTGATGACCAGGTCCTATATGTTGTGGCCTCTGGTAGAGTAGTTTACCAGCTGATCCAGGACATTTGAGTTGATAAATTCCAGGAAGCGCTGAGCCTGGGAGTTTGTACTCAAGTAGTTTTCCCAGTTAATGGTAGGGTAATTGAAATCACCCAATATCAGGGTGTTCGGTAGGACCTTCATGTTTTCCAATGTCTCCAGAAAGGCAGAGTGGTGGTCCTGGGTCATGGAGGGTGATCTGTAGCAGGCCAAAATTTGCATTGCAGATTTGCCCGATGTTATCTGCAATGGATGATCTCAGAGGTATCATGCTGCACCACTAACCTGGAGGTATGGGTATCCTTGATGAATATGGATACACCCCCTCCTTTTGTGTTTCGGTCTGTGTTCTGTGGCTGAAATGTGTGGTATGAGTTATAGCCCAGTAATGCTGGAGTACTCTCTGGAGCCTTGAACCAGGTTTCAGTTACTGCACAGATGTTGACGTTCTCCATACTTAGGAGTGCTTCGAGCGCATGCATTTTGAGATTTAAACTCCTGGCGTTGAGTAGCATAACCCTCATTTTTTTACTTGTGCTGTTTACAGAGGTGGGTTTGAATTTTGAGCCTTGCTTAAAAAAGGCACTATGGGGGCAGCAAGAGCCTTGGCCAGTATTCGAAAGCCAAGGGGTGACAGGTGCAAGCCATCTCTTGTGAAGCAACACGGCTTGTCGAGCATGTCATCCCAGGCTGACAGACACTGGATCCCCTTTGAATAACACCAGAAGCTTAGCTAATTGTTGAAATTGATCATTTTTTCTTTATACTGAGGTATCATTCTTGGTGAGGGCAGGATGCTACTCAGGGTCAGGGTCATTCCCGCCTGGGCCACATGATCAGAGAGCTCTTCCATGTCTCTTTTCATGTAGTCCAGGGAGGTACATCTCAGGTCATTCACACCAACATGAACAATTACAGAGTCATATTTGTACTTGTTCTGGAGTGACCTGAGTGCTTGTGTTATGTGACGGATTCTGGCTCCCGACAGGCAGCTAACAGTAACCTTCTCTTTGTCCAGGCTAGTGAGTGGGGCATCAGTGTGCCTGACTATTGAGTCACCTATTACTAGTGTGTTAGGTATGTTATTTCACCTTAAGGGCTGTGATTGTGTGGCACATTGATTTTGTGTTTTATGTGTTGTCTGGTTTGTGACGGGAGGTGCAGGTTTTGTGAATGTCTGCTTTGGAGCTCTCTGATGCTTTTGCAGGTTTTTATTTAGAGCCTCCGAGTATGATTTTGTGTATTTATGTGTATTTTTTGCCAATGCTGGTTTAGTAGGGCCATGTGAGGCTGGAGGTGTGGTGCAAGTGTTAACCTTCTCCTTATGACTGTCTGTTCCAGTCTTGGGTGGAGAGACCTTAGCCTCCAGTTTGGCTGCATAATTGCATCTCTCACATATGTTAGTGTTTTGTGGTAGGAGGAGAGGGCTGTCTTTGTACATGCGGCAGTTGTAACATTGCCTCAGGATACCCAGATTCACCAGCTGGACTGGAGAGTATACCTGAAGTTGCACTTTGGTCATGCCTGAATAGTATGGTGAGCTGCTTAGTCGCTTGGCTGGTGAGGGGTGGATAAAGAGCCTTGCCCTGCTGGGCAGTCAAGTGTCAGGGTATATTAGTGCTTGCTATTAGGTCTGAGCAAGTGCTGGACTGTAGGATGCTTTTTGAGTGCTTAGGTTGAGAGTTAGACCAGTTTCAAGTGAAAAACTGAAGAGGAGACTTAGTGGAACCGGGAATAATTTAACCCTAGCTAACCGGTGCTGCCCGGTGCACAAAACCATGCAAACGCATTTTTTTAAACTACTAACTTCTGGGCTGGAACCACTCCTCCAGGAACAGATGGCTGCTCAAAGTTCCCTCTCTCACAGGTGAACAGAGAAACTTCCCTCTATCCAAGTAAGGTATGGGTAACTCAGAAACTTGTAACACAGCCCTGAATTCAGCACTAACCTGGAAACTGGACTATACTAGCTTAGAAAGGCGGGAAACAAGAATTTTTTTTTTTAAAAGAGAAGGCAAAAACAGTAAAAAGTACACTTAAAACAGCTTTAAATGACTACAAGCGATCAGAAAAGGCTATCACACTTTAGTTAATAGTTAAACAATTTATTTAAACAAAAAACAACTTTTTAAAAGTGCAGGCAGTCAAATAAGTACAATATGTGAAAGAAACAAGCTTTTAAATCACAATAAGTGCTGGAAAATCAGCGTTTAGGTGGAAAACAGTTAAGTACAGCAAGAAAATACAGAAATCGGATAATCGCTCCAAATCTCTCTTTTAAGCGAGAAGGCTTGTATCAGTTTAAGGCTTTCTAGTGCTTTCCAGTAGGTTAGTTAAAGGAAAGATGGGAAACAAGCGCAGATGTGATCTTTTAAACTAGAAAGTTGAAAGAGATGGACAACTTCCTGAATGATCAATAAACTACAATTCCTGGGCCAAGAACCACTCCTCCTATGGTAGACAGGCTACCTAGTACTTAACACTCCCACTGATAAGCTAGAAGGCTGCACTCCAACACAAAGGCTTGGGGGCTCAGAAGCTTACAAACAGTCCTGGATACAACAAATCTGTACCTGGACTAGACTAGTTATGGGAAAGGTGGGGATCAAGCGCAAACATGGGCTTTAAAAACCAGAAAGTTGAGAGAGATGGAAAAAAACTGCCCAAACGGCCAATAAACTACAATTTCTGGGCCAGAACCATTCCTCTTGTGGTAGCTAGGCTACCTAGTGCTTACCACTCCCACTGATAAGCTAGAAGGCTTCCTTCCAACAGAGAAAGGCTTGCAGGGCTCAAAAGCTTACCAACAGTCCTGGATACAGCAACTCTGTATCTGGACTAGACTAGTAACAGAAAAGGTGGGAAACAAGCACAAGTGCAGCTTTTAAACCAGAAAGTTGAAAGAGATAGGAAAAAACTGCCCAAATGGCCAGTAGCTACAATTTCTGGGCCAGGAACCATTCCTCTTGTGGTAGATAGGCTACCTAATGCTTACCACTCTCACTGATAAGGTAGAAGGCTTCCGTCCAACACAGAAAGGCGTGGGGGCTCAGAAGCTTACAAAGAGTCCTGGATACAGCAAATCTGTACCTGGACTAGACTAGTAACAGGAAAGGCAGGAAACAAGCACAAACACAGCCTTTTGAATCAGAAGGTTGAAAGAGATGGAAGAGCTTCCCAAATTGCCAATAAACTATAATTTCTGGGCCAGAAACCTCTCCTCCTGTGGTAGATAGGCTATCTAGTGCTTACCACTCTCACTGATAAGCTAGAAGGCTTCCCTCCAACACAGAAAGGCTTGGGGGGCTCAGGAGCTTATAAATAGTCCTGGACACAGCAAGTCTGTATCTGGACTAGATAAGTTACAGGAAAGGCAGGAAACAAGGTAGGATTTTTTTTTTACAGAAAAGCAGCTAAAACAGCAGTAAATGCAATTCAAATGCAGTGCAGTGCAGGCTAGCACATGTCTATTAATATTACGGCAAATACAGTTTAATTAAATGTAATTAAATTAACAAATGACTAAAAAACAAGTGTAGAAGGCATTAAATTAGAAGGCTACTAACAAGCAGTAATAAGTGCAGAGTAAGAACAACTGAACAGATAGCATGCAGAACAGCAACTAAGACAGCTACAGTAAGAGCAGCTGAATATATATATATATATATATATATATATATATATATATATATATATATATATATATTTTTTTTTTGAGGGAGGGAACACAGCAGGATTAAGAGGCTACAGGGGTTGTCCTTCTCAAATGCTCTCTTTGTACACAGTAGGAGTGCCTGAAATCAGAATATGATATCACTGCACTCAGTTGAGTGAGCAAATGAGATATGTCCAGAAGGAGTATCCATATACAAATTTACAAGAGGGGCGGGCAGTTTCAAAGCCACCAAGATTAACACCAAAACAAGAACAGGGTGTTTTGTGGGAAAAACACAGTGGAGACAATAAGACACAGAAACAATACAGCACCACTATAAATAATAGGCAAGTGTATAAATACAGCAAAGTGCAAATCAAGTTGCAAAAAGTGTACTTATCAGTTTGGAGTAAATTCCAACTTTGCAGCTCACAGCAAATCTATCAGCTTTCCAGCAGTTCACAGAAATACAGTCTGTATTGGAATTACAATGAAATACACCACAGGCAATGACTAACAGCTAGTATGTGGGCCGGCTCAACAACCCCCTCCCTGAAACTAGCTTGAGCTTCCCTGAGAAAAAAAACACAGTTTAGACAACAAGACACAGAAACAATACAGCACCACTATAAATAATAGGCAAGTGTATAAATACAGCAAAGTGCAAATTAAGTTGCAAAAAGTGTATTTATCAGTTTGGAGTTGATTCCAACTTTGCAGCTCACAGCAAATCTATCAGCTTTCCAGCAGTTCACAGAAATGCAGTCTGTATTGGAATTACAATGAAATACACCTCAGGCAATAACTAACAGCTAGGATGTGGGCTGACTCAACAACCCCCTCCCTGAAACTAGCTTGAGCTACCCTGAGAAAAAAACTTAGCAGACTCTTGAAAGTGGTATGCGTCAGTGGCTATAAATATGGTGCCGCACCCTTGACATTGTGTGGAAATCTGTACAGTTGAGACTTATGTATATCTGGCCATTGTTAACAGACTGACAAGACTGTGTAGCAGTGTTTTGTGTAAATCTTTGTTGGGCTGAGTAGGGTGAGTAACAGATGTGAGTGTCCTAGATCCTTTTCTATCTGATTGTGCATGATGCTACAGTTGCTGGTGGTCTATCAAGTGTATATGTTTGTAGGGGCAGACTGAGAAATTTCCTGTAACACCTCAGGATTCCCAGTAAACTGTGAGTTGGGCCAGTATATGTCAATGTAGCATGTGACTGGCAATCAGGATATGTTTGTTCAAACAGTCGTTCTACTCAGGAGTTCACTTGGGGTACTGGTATGTTGCTGTGGCTGTGGGGTACTGGTATATTGCTGTGACTGTGGTTCAAGTGGTTGTGGATGGACAATTTCTTACCAATATCTGCTTTTCCCTGGTGTTCCATCCCTGTAGTGCATTATATATTTGGAAATACATGGGTAATTCCCCAGAGCTGATTTGGGGTAGTGCCATGTTGGTCTTACTGTGTTTCAGAAAGTGCAGGGTGAAATGGTTGGCAGCTCTCAGTGTTTATCCTTTTCTGTTACATGACTGCAGTGATACCTTTCCACTGTCCAGATGTCTAGACACTGTCCAAATGCATGGCTCATATGCTTGGTCTGTTCTCCATAACAGTTGTGGGTTTCTGACAAATCACTGGGATGATGTGAGCATTGACATCAGTAAATGATGACAATCATTTGTGTTTCAGACCTGGAATCTGTCTGAAAAAGTATGATAAATCAAACCATGTTACTCTAGCAGACTTCTACGCATATAACAGCCATATTTCAGATATGTCGCTATTGTTTGCCCCCACTTCGTCAGGCTTTTTGCAGATGTCTTGCAGTAAGAGGTTGGTTATATATGTATGTATCTATATATATATATATATATATATATATATATATATATATATATATATATATATATATATAGGAGCCGTTTATAATCTCGAAATACTGAAATGTCGAATTTCAGTAGCTTGAGACTATAAAACCGAATGTTTAAAAAAGCAAAAGTTCATAATCGCGAATTCGAATCTCTGAAATTTGCAGTTATAGCCTTACGCTATGTGTGTGTAGATCTAGGTGTTTTGTCAGGTAAGTGAGTGTTTTGTCAGGGATTTGAGTGGGAGTTAGAGTGTGTTTGAGTGTGCTGATATGTTTGATGTGTGTGTGAGGGACTGGAGAATGTGCGTGTGTGAGTTTGCGTTTGTTTCCTGTTTGTGCAATCTTAGAGTTAGTATATATAAGTGGGGGGTGTGGGGTGCAGCCCCCCACATGGGGGGTGCAGGGGGGCTTGCCCCCTGCTTATGTGTGTATGAGTTGTGTATGTATGTAGTTTTTGTTTGTGTATGTTGTGTTGTGGGTGTTGTGTATGTATGGTGTAGTGTATGCGGTTTGTTCGGTGTTTTGAATTTCATGGTTTTGGCTTGGGTTTTGTAGTTTCGGTGTTTTGTGGATTTGGCTTCATAGTTTCGAGATTCTGAAATTCGATGTTTTAGTATTTCAAGATTATGAAGTGAATATATATATATATATATATATATATATATATATATATATATATATAGGTTCATAGGTTCATAGGTTCATACTAGGCTATCTGCCTTGGAGCAATTATAAGCCTAGCCCGATTCTGTATGGCTTACGCCACCCCTTGATTTGAGTATACTGTGCCCTTTTTAAGGTTTAGTTTACTGTGGCTCTGTCTAATAGTGACACGGGAGTAATCCCTGGGACAAACCTATGATCCCCCATCCACCTATCGAGATTCTTCTTGAAGAGATTCAGTGAGGTGCTCTGCCTCACATGAACTGGAATTCTATTCCAGAGCGAAGGGAGCCTCTGGGTTATGAACCTGTCCCACCAGCAAGTTCTATTTATTTCTGTGCTGTGGTTCAAGTCCCTCGAGCGTGTGACTCTAAGGGATTTAGATTTACTGAGGTGGAGCATGTCCATTAATTCAGGATTTGACATAGCTTTGTATGTCAGGCATAGATCGCCTCGATGTAGACGGTATGCAACTGAGTAGAGCTGGAGTTTTTTTAACCGAGCAGCATATGGCATCTGTTTGAGACCCTTGATCCTCTTGGTGAGATACTTTTGGGGTCTTTCTAATTGCTGCAGGTGTCGGGTAAGGTACATCCCAAAAGGGGCATTGTATTCTATGATGGGCCTGATGAGGGATGAATAAAGGGGCACGATTACCTCTCTTGATCTAGATGTGAAACCCTTTGTGATGAGGTGGGCTATGTAGAAGGTCTTTCTAACCACTTTGGCAATGTGGTTTTCAAAGGAGAGATTGCTATCAACTTGGGTCCCCAGGTCCCTAATAACTTTCTCTGTACTTAATGGGTTTCCGCCTATGTGGTAATTTGTGGGCACATTGTTTTTGCCAAAGGGTATGACTATACATTTTTTGGCATTTAGCTTTAAACCATGGCGCTGGCACCAGTTATCTGTCTCTGTGAGACCTTTTTGAAGGATGTTTGTGTCAGCTGGAGAGTCGATTATGGTGCCCAGTTTGCAGTCGTCTGCGAACTTGGTGAGCCATAGTCCTCCCACGTTTGCCTGTACCACGAAAAAGTATATACCGAACAAGAGTGGTCCCAGGACAGAACCCTGTGGGATGCCACTTGTGACCGGTTTCGAGTCTGACATGGCTCCAGCAACTCTCACTCTGTGGGTTCTGTCTTTGAGCCAGTTTGCGACCCATCTTGTGACATAGGGGTTTATATTTAAGCTGGATAGCTTATCTATGATGCCCGAGTGGGGTATTGTGTCAAACACCTTTGCAAGGTCCAGATAGGCTGTGTGGACTACCTTCCCTTCATCTATGGCTTTGGTGACTGTTTCGAAGAAGTGAACCAGGTTCAAAAGGCAGGATCTGCCCTTGACAAAGCCGAACTGGGTAGGATCTAATGTCTGTAGGTCCCCAATGTCTTTGTTTATGAGCTCCATGATGATCCTCTCCATAGCCTTGCAGACTAAGCTAGTCAGGCTTATGGGGCAATAGTTTCCAGGGTCCGTAGAGGCTCCACCTTTGTGGAGTGGGACCACTGTTGCTGTACGCCATTCTGTGGGCACATATCCTGTAGTGAGGCTGAGATTGTATAGCTGTTTTATTTGAGGGATTAGTTCCTCGGAGTTCATGTAGGACGCAACCTGGGACGCCATCTGGTCCCATGGAAGCAGTGTTTTTTGCTTTGGAGAGGGCAGCCTTCACCTGAGCATCAGAGATGTTTGGGAGGCAGCCCTCTGCCGGGATAGATACTTGCTCTTTTGGGGTGGAGAAGTTTGCACTGAACCTGTCTGCCAGGATATTGGCGATGTCTGTGGGTTCAGTGTATTTTTTGTCGTTTAGAATCAACTCAGAACAAGTCTGGGAGTTGCATCCCAGGTTCCTAACATAACTGAAAAAAGCCTTATGATTGTCTTTGGTGTCCTGTGCAATTTTTCTCTCGAAGCGGGCCTTGGAGGATTTTATGAGGGATCGTAATTTTTTACTAGTACTGATCAGAGATGCCTTCCCTATTAGGGATTTTGCTCTATCATACAGTAGCTTCCTCCTTCTGTTGTACAGTTTATTTATGGCAGGGGTCCACCAGACTGGATGCCTGCCTTTGGATGATTGGGTCTTGGTTTTGTTTGGGATCGCATGATCCATGCATTCCTGGAGATGTCCGTAGAATGCGTTTATATAGGATTCTGCAGTTTGGGCCGTAGTTTCCACTGGCCCTGGGGCCTTGAAGGATTCCACTTCAGTTTTGAGAAGTGAGAAGTTCGCTTTTGAGAAGTTTTTCACTGTGGTTTTCTGGGCTGGGGGTGGGGTCGGGATGTGGACATCCAGTGAAATTAATTTATGGTCTGATCGTACCAATGAGGGATATACTTCTGGTGTGGAGCACAGATTCCCCATGTTGGTAATGATCAGGTCTAGTATGTTGTCCCCTCTTGTGAGAGTGGTGACTAGTTGTTCCATAGCATTTGAGTTTATAATTTCCAGGAACCTTTGGGCTAAGGTGCTGGGGCTTGAGTAGTGCTCCCAGTCAAGGTTTGGTTAGTTGAAGTCGCCCAATATAATGGTGTTCAGAGAGATCTTCATGTTCTCCAATGTTTTCAGGAAAGCCAAGTGGGATTCCTGATTTTGAGATGGTGGTCTGTAGGATGCTATAAACTGAAAAGCAGTCTTGCCCACTGTTAGTTGCACATGGATCGTCTCTGATACTTCGTGCAATGCCACTAACCTGGAGGTGTGGATATCCTTGATAAATATGGAAACTCCCCCTCCTTTTGTGGTTGGGTCCGGGTTTTGGGGCCGAAAAGCATGATATGAGGTATAGCCTGGTAGTGCTGGGGTGCTCTCTGGAGCCTTGAACCAGGTTTCTGTCACTGCACAGATATCGATGTTCTCCATACTGAGGAGAGCTTCGAGTGCATGCATCTTGAGGTTAAGACTTCTGGCGTTAAGCAGCATTAATCCAAAAAGGATGCACGGAAGGACGCTGCACGGCAAAAAACAACCACAAAGTCAAACAAATAAAGCCAGCAGCTGTTGGTACCAAAGTACAAATAATTTATTTGATCAGGACTGAGAGACAAATCCCTCAGATATCCAATATACAGACCGGTTTCGGCTCAACAGAGCCTTCTTCAGTGAAAAAATTTATATGTATGCTCATGAATGCTCCAACACAGTATATATATATATCACAAAATGACAAAAACCAATCACAATGTGTGATTAACAAATCATGATTAACAAATCACAATTGATCATTGAGACCAGGTGGAAACATTGCCCCAAGTCTAATTATCCATTTCCTCTCCTTAGAAGTCAGCATATCATGCCACTTTAATTTATCTTGACATTTACCCCTAATATAATCAATAATGCAAAACATAAAACTAGCTGTAGTATGTTTTAAACTATGCTTATATAATGCATTATTACTACGCTTGTTTTTAATGTCACTGATGTGTTCACCAATTCTAAGACGGAAAGCCCTAGAGGTCTGGCCAACATAGAACGCAGAACAAGTGCAGGTCACCAAATATATAACCCACTCTGAACTGCAGTTGGCCCAAAAATTGATCTCAAAAATGTCAGGTGTATTCTGACTGCTAAATTCCCGAGTACGTGAAACTTTGTTACAAAATTTACAGTGCCCACATGGAATGCAACCAACCACTGGAACCCCTGTGAAAGTTGATTGAATAAGGACTTTGGAATCAGGCAAAGACTTCTTATAATGACTCAGATGTGACCCAATAGTACGTCCCCTTTTAAAGGAAAAAGAACATCTGTCTCTAAGAATATTGTGCAATCTATTATCCGCCAAAAGAATATTCCAATGTCTATCAATAATTTTCATAAAGCCCCGAGTATTACGTCCATAAGTAGTAACTAACCTCAGCGGCTGCTGCACCCCATCTCGGTTATGATCTTTATAACGCAATAAATCAGTTCTATCAAATTTTGAAGCCCACTGTTTAGCCATATAAATTGTCCCTGAACGATACCCCCTATCCTTAAATCTAGCGGCCAAATCATCACTAGTCTTAGCATAAGACCCTTGGCTGGAACAAATTCTCCTGGCTCTTAAAAATTGAGACTTGGGAATATTCTGGATGATATGTTGTGGGTGGAAGCTGGTGGCATGCAATAAGGAATTATACTCTGGAAATTTCCTGAATAGGGTAGTAGAAAGAGTATTATCCATATTCCTATGAATTTCAACATCTAAAAAAATTATTTTAGACCTGTCAAAACTCATCTTAAATTCAATACCCCATATGTTGTTATTGAGATAATCAAGAAATTCCATGAGATACTTGTCATCAGCCTTCCACACCAACCAACAATCATCCAGATATCGACGCCACATGTCCATCTCACACATGTAAATGTTGTGGCTGGCGTCATAAATTATTATCTCCTCGATATATGCCATAAATAGATCTGCATAAATGGGTGCAAAAGATGCACCCATAGCAGTTCCCTTAATTTGCCAAAAGCATTTATTTTGATAATAAAAAATGTTACTAGTTAGCACATATTCCGTGAGACAAACCAGAAAAGTATTAAAACCTGGTTTATATAAACCAGATCTAACCAACCAATAGTCTAATGCTTGTAGGCCTGCCCAGTGTGGAATATTGGTATAGAGGGACGTAATATCAAGGGTACATAATAACCATTCGGGCTCCAATTGAATGTCATTAATAATATCCAAAAATTGTGTGGTGTCTTGGATTCGAGCTCTGATCAACCCTAATAATGGTTTTAAATGAAAAGTCAAATATTCCGATAAAGGTTCCGTCAACGACCCATGTCCAGAAACAATAGGTCGGCCAGGGGGATTACTAACATTTTTATGTATTTTTGGAAGCATATAGAGATACTGTTTTTTAGGGGACGACACCATCAATTGTTCCTTGGTAGCCTGCTTAATAATACCCTCCTCTACTGCTGATGTAAGAAACTCATCAATCTTACGCTGTAAATTTGAGGATGGATCCAAAGGCATAGCCATATAATGATCTCTATTCTCCAGCTGTCTCATGGCCTCCCGATCATAAGAGTCTTTATCTTGAATCACCACAGCCCCACCTTTATCTGATTGTGTAATCACCACATTTTTGTTTTGAGCTAGCTCATCCAGACTACACACTTCATCCTTGGATAAATTATTGTAAGACAAAGGAAAATCCTTATAGTAATAGTGTAGATCATGTAATACATTCCTTTGAAAAACACCCACCAATTGAGTCATAGGTGGACTAAAAGAAGATTTCTTGAATCTGAAATCCTGAGATTTATCACTACCGCTATCAGCAAATAACAGTTTTAGATTTAATAATCTGCAAAAATTAACTACATCCAAGGCTAGAGACTGTTCAGGTACAAAAAAACCCGGGACAAAGTTCAATCCTTTATTTAATAATTGACTCTGTGTAGTGGTTAACTCAGTAGAAGAAATATTATGAACATTAGAATGGACTATTACTGTGCTGTCATCAGTTTCAGTAGTGCCTCCATACTTTGTTTTGGCGTATCCTTTCCTATGTTTCCACCCCCCTCGTCTGTAAGTGCGGCGGAAGGGTGTGACAAGTTGTCACGTTTTGCATTTGGCAAAGCATCTAACTGGTTCTCCTCAAATTCACCCTCTGTATTAGATGAATTTTCATCACCTGAAGTAAAATTGGAAGATTCAGAAGTGTTCTTAAGAATAGATTTTGGTCTTTTTCTTTTTGGGGTAGAAAATCTCTTAATCCCCCTATCATACTCTCCAGGTACCCTAAACGAAACATATTTAGAGCTTTCAAAAGGTTTCCCCTTTTCATAATCCCCAACATCTCTAAAAAATTTTTTAATTTTCCTCTCTTTAAGTATCAATTCCATCTTGGAGAGATCTGATGTTAGTTTCTTAATCTGTGTTTGAAAAGAGTCACAAGTTTCAAACTTACTAGCATCAACAGAAGTGGCATGATATGCTGACTTCTAAGGAGAGGAAATGGATAATTAGACTTGGGGCAATGTTTCCACCTGGTCTCAATGATCAATTGTGATTTGTTAATCATGATTTGTTAATCACACATTGTGATTGGTTTTTGTCATTTTGTGATATATATATATACTGTGTTGGAGCATTCATGAGCATACATATAAATTTTTTCACTGAAGAAGGCTCTGTTGAGCCGAAACCGGTCTGTATATTGGATATCTGAGGGATTTGTCTCTCAGTCCTGATCAAATAAATTATTTGTGCTTTGGTACCAACAGCTGCTGGCTTTATTTGTTTGACTTTGTGGTTGTTTTTTGCCGTGCAGCGTCCTTCCGTGCATCCTTTTTGGATTTATGGTTACATTTTTTGGATGCTGGGGACTTCTGTTGGTTTCCGGTAGCTATTTTAGCTATTTTTTGTCAATTTTGTCTATTTTGGTCGGTTCGTGAAAGCTTTCAACACAGTTGCTACAGTGTTGGGATTTTTTACCGGTGGATGCATTGCCGGATATACGTAACTTCATTTCCGGCTTGTTTTCAACTTGTGTGACTGTAGCATCACGGAGAGCGAAGCCATGGCCTCAGCGTTCTTTTGAGGCGAACAGTTGGATGTTCGGTGTGTTTTCTGAGGTTTCTTGCCTTATGCATCGAGATTTACGCTAGTGTGCTAGCGGCTTTTTAGAGGTATATCGCTGGATGTCCGGCGTATTTTCCCTGAAGTGGACAGATATTCCTGTTCATGGACTATCTAAGGACTTTCTTCATATGGTGATGTTCGCCGTTGTTTGTGGATCGCCGTATGGTTAATATATACATGACAGTGCATGGTCTTTGGGATTTCAGGACTTTGGACTATTGTGGCCTTGAGAGAGGTGAATTTGTTTATCTGCTTGCATTTCTGTAACAGGTTATATGCAACAGCTATCTCTATATGTGTGTCATTTTTGTGGCTTTGAGAAAGTTGAATTTGTATATCTGTTTGCCTTTTTTTCAATAGTTTGACTTCCCCTTTTCTGGGGTTGTTAACATTTAGATGTTACATTTAATAGCTTTTTTCATATGTGTGTCATTTTTATAGTGGTTATTGGGAATTAATTTTTCATCAGATGTTATTATTTATTTTTTCACAGTTGTTGGGATATATGTACATATGTTTTATGGACTTTATGCTGTGCTGGTTGCATGTTGCATTTTCTGGTTCTCTTCAGTTACATCCATGTTGTTCTTATTGGACACTTGGTTAATGGTGCCGGGTAACTATTCTTGATATCATATCCATCATCTTTAATTTGATGGGGTTGATATCTGATTGGCAGGATAAGTAGGAGAGGTTTGTGTTTGGTTGATTTATGTTTTAGGGTCCCTTACTATCTGAGCCTTTATTGCTTTGACTACTCTTACCATTCTTTGTGCATTGGACTCGGTTCACATATATATATATATATATATATATATATATATATATATATATATATATATATATATATATATATTATTTTGACCATTCCACGATTGCATTTCAGTTAATTTTGGGGTTACTTTATATGTTTGATTTTGGATTTTGGACTTATTTGTTCATTGCATTTTAATATATTTGTCTATGCAAATACGCAGTGTATTAATTTGATTTTTTGGCTGCTTATTGTATTTGTATAGACCAATGAATGTTAACATTCATTAAGCTTATACACAGTGGGAAGCATTAGGTTATGTGCTTTATGACTGTTTATGGTATTAGGTTTCTTTTTGCATATGAACAGGTCCAAACCAAATATCAACGAAGTATTGTTGTATTTATTAGTGGACACCCCTGGTTACTTTGATGCTTGGGTGGTGGTTGTATGGTAATAGTGGTTACCTATAATATATATATTTTTTTTGTGTGATTGAGTCCTCTGCTCTAAATTATGGCATTATCACCTCTTATTCAGGGATTAGCATCCGACATGGATGATTTATCGGTTTTTGGCTTGGGCCCACTCGGTTCTACACATGTTTCTTCGTCTAGTGCATCTAATAGTGAATGTGATATGTTTTTTGGTTTACTTAGTAAAAACATGAGAATGGTTAGGACTAATGTCTGGCACTTACGTTTATTAAAAGCATATCAACGTAAAAATATCACCCCACGGGGCCTTAGAGTTAAGGTGCAACCTTTGGTCTCTGATATTGATGATAAATTACTAGAGGATTGGGGACAGGTTCAACAGTTGGCTAGTCCTAAGTTTGTTGATGTACTGACTGCTTTTTACGAACGGAAAGTACAGAAAGGGGTTAAAGACTTGGAAACAATATGTGTTGATGCTAGTAAGTTTGAAACTTGTGACTCTTTTCAAACACAGATTAAGAAACTAACATCAGATCTCTCCAAGATGGAATTGATACTTAAAGAGAGGAAAATTAAAAAATTTTTTAGAGATGTTGGGGATTATGAAAAGGGGAAACCTTTTGAAAGCTCTAAAAATGTTTCGTTTAGGGTACCTGGAGAGTATGATAGGGGGATTAAGAGATTTTCTACCCCAAAAAGAAAAAGACCAAAATCTATTCTTAAGAACACTTCTGAATCTTCCAATTTTACTTCAGGTGATGAAAATTCATCTAATACAGAGGGTGAATTTGAGGAGAACCAGTTAGATGCTTTGCCAAATGCAAAACGTGACAACTTGTCACACCCTTCCGCCGCACTTACAGACGAGGGGGGCGGAAACATAGGAAAGGATACGCCAAAACAAAGTATGGAGGCACTACTGAAACTGATGACAGCACAGTAATAGTCCATTCTAATGTTCATAATATTTCTTCTACTGAGTTAACCACTACACAGAGTCAATTATTAAATAAAGGATTGAACTTTGTCCCGGGTATTTTTGTACCTGAACAGTCTCTAGCCTTGGATGTAGTTAATTTTTGCAGATTATTAAATCTAAAACTGTTATTTGCTGATAGCGGTAGTGATAAATCTCAGGATTTCAGATTCAAGAAATCTTCTTTTAGTCCACCTATGACTCAATTGGTGGGTGTTTTTCAAAGGAATGTATTACATGATCTACACTATTACTATAAGGATTTTCCTTTGTCTTACAATAATTTATCCAAGGATGAAGTGTGTAGTCTGGATGAGCTAGCTCAAAACAAAAATGTGGTGATTACACAATCAGATAAAGGTGGGGCTGTGGTGATTCAAGATAAAGACTCTTATGATCGGGAGGCCATGAGACAGCTGGAGAATAGAGATCATTATATGGCTATGCCTTTGGATCCATCCTCAAATTTACAGCGTAAGATTGATGAGTTTCTTACATCAGCAGTAGAGGAGGGTATTATTAAGCAGGCTACCAAGGAACAATTGATGGTGTCGTCCCCTAAAAAACAGTATCTCTATATGCTTCCAAAAATACATAAAAATGTTAGTAATCCCCCTGGCCGACCTATTGTTTCTGGACATGGGTCGTTGACGGAACCTTTATCGGAATATTTGACTTTTCATTTAAAACCATTATTAGGGTTGATCAGAGCTCGAATCCAAGACACCACACAATTTTTGGATATTATTAATGACATTCAATTGGAGCCCGAATGGTTATTATGTACCCTTGATATTACGTCCCTCTATACCAATATTCCACACTGGGCAGGCCTACAAGCATTAGACTATTGGTTGGTTAGATCTGGTTTATATAAACCAGGTTTTAATACTTTTCTGGTTTGTCTCACGGAATATGTGCTAACTAGTAACATTTTTTATTATCAAAATAAATGCTTTTGGCAAATTAAGGGAACTGCTATGGGTGCATCTTTTGCACCCATTTATGCAGATCTATTTATGGCATATATCGAGGAGATAATAATTTATGACGCCAGCCACAACATTTACATGTGTGAGATGGACATGTGGCGTCGATATCTGGATGATTGTTGGTTGGTGTGGAAGGCTGATGACAAGTATCTCATGGAATTTCTTGATTATCTCAATAACAACATATGGGGTATTGAATTTAAGATGAGTTTTGACAGGTCTAAAATAATTTTTTTAGATGTTGAAATTCATAGGAATATGGATAATACTCTTTCTACTACCCTATTCAGGAAATTTCCAGAGTATAATTCCTTATTGCATGCCACCAGCTTCCACCCACAACATATCATCCAGAATATTCCCAAGTCTCAATTTTTAAGAGCCAGGAGAATTTGTTCCAGCCAAGGGTCTTATGCTAAGACTAGTGATGATTTGGCCGCTAGATTTAAGGATAGGGGGTATCGTTCGGGGACAGTTTATATGGCAAAACAGTGGGCTTCAAAATTTGATAGAACTGATTTATTGCGTTATAAAGATCATAACCGAGATGGGGTGCAGCAGCCGCTGAGGTTAGTTACTACTTATGAACGTAATACTCGGGGCTTTATGAAAATTATTGATAGACATTGGAATATTCTTTTGGCGGATAATAGATTGCACAATATTCTTAGAGACAGATGTTCTTTTTCCTTTAAAAGGGGACGTACTATTGGGTCACATCTGAGTCATTATAAGAAGTCTTTGCCTGATTCCAAAGTCCTTATTCAATCAACTTTCACAGGGGTTCCAGTGGTTGGTTGCATTCCATGTGGGCACTGTAAATTTTGTAACAAAGTTTCACGTGCTGAATTTAGCAGTCAGAATACACCTGACATTTTTGAGATCAATTTTTGGGCCAACTGCAGTTCAGAGTGGGTTATATATTTGGTGACCTGCACTTGTTCTGCGTTCTATGTTGGCCAGACCTCTAGGGCTTTCCGTCTTAGAATTGGTGAACACATCAGTGACATTAAAAACAAGCGTAGTAATAATGCATTATATAAGCATAGTTTAAAACATACTACAGCTAGTTTTATGTTTTGCATTATTGATTATATTAGGGGTAAATGTCAAGATAAATTAAAGTGGCATGATATGCTGACTTCTAAGGAGAGGAAATGGATAATTAGACTTGGGGCAATGTTTCCACCTGGTCTCAATGATCAATTGTGATTTGTTAATCATGATTTGTTAATCACACATTGTGATTGGTTTTTGTCATTTTGTGATATATATATATATACTGTGTTGGAGCATTCATGAGCATACATATAAATTTTTTCACTGAAGAAGGCTCTGTTGAGCCGAAACCGGTCTGTATATTGGATATCTGAGGGATTTGTCTCTCAGTCCTGATCAAATAAATTATTTGTACTTTGGTACCAACAGCTGCTGGCTTTATTTGTTTGACGTTAAGCAGCATTACCCTTAGTTTCTTGTTCCTTGTGCTGTCTATGGGGGTGGGTTTGACTTTTGAGCCTTGCCTAAAAAAGGCACTATGGGGGTGGCAAGAGCCTTTGCCAATATCTGAAAGCCCAGTGGTGACAGGTGCAAGCCGTCCCTAGCGAAGCAACGTGGCTTGTCGAGCATGTCATCCCAGGCTGACAGACACTGGATCCCCTTTGAATGACACCAAAATTTTAGCCATTTGTTAAAATCGATAATTTTGTCTTTGTACTGTGGCATCATTCTAGGTGAGGGTAAGATGCTGCTCAAGGTCAGGGTCATACCAGCCTGGGCTACATGATCAGAGAGCTCCTCTATGTCTCTTTTCATGTAGTCCAGGGAGGTACGTCTCAGGTCATTCACACCAGCATGTACAATGACTGAGTCATATTTGTATTTGCTTTGGAGTGACCTGAGTGCTTGCATTATGTGGCGGATCCTAGCACCGGACAGGCAGCTCACTGTGACCTTCTCTTTTTTCAGCCTGGTGAGCGGGACGTCAGTGTGTCTGACAATAGAGTCACCTATTACAAGAGTATCAGGTGTGTTATTCAGCCTTAAGGGCTGTGGCTGCTTGGCACACTGACTTTGTGGGCTATGTGTTGTGGGTGTTTTGTTTTGAGGTAGTGTTTGCTTGGATGTCTGCTTGGGAGGTCTCTGTTGCTTAGGTAGATTTTTATTTAGAGCCTCCGAGTATGTTTTTGTGCATTTATGTGTTTGGTTCGCTGAGTGGTGGGACTATGTGATACTGGAATTGTGCTGTGTGAGGTTACCTTCTCCTCCTGACTGGTTACACCAGTTTTGAGATGAGAGAGCTCAGCCTCCAGTTTGGCTAAATAGTTGCATCTCTCACATATATTTGAACCTGTTTGGAGGAGGAGAGGGTTGTCCGTGTACATGAGACAGTTGTAACATTGCCTCAAAATTCCCAGATTCACCAGCTGGACTGGAGAAGAAACCATTGACTGACCTTTGGACATGCTAGAGTAATATAGGGAAACTGAATTTAAGACGGACCAGTAGAGGACAGGGTAATCATAGAGAGTATAAGAGTAAGTAGTGCTTATGGTTTAATAGTGCTAACTTGTAGGATTACTTAATTGGACTAGTGAAGGGCCTTAAAATGAGAATATGGTGTTTAAATTGAGAGATAGAGCAGTTCTATGGGGAAAAGTGAAGAGCAGACTTTGTGGAGCCAGGAATAGTTTAAACCCAATTAGGCGGTGCTGCCCGCTGTTGCGCTATGCACAAAAATGCGCAAAACCGCGCAAAAGAGAGTTTTAAGAGAGGAAGATGAAGGAGTTTGGAATTGACCCAAAATGACCAATAAAACTACAGTTTCAAGTCAGTAACCACTCCCACAGGGGCAGGCAGGCTGCTCAATGTTTTTCACTGCCACTGATCAACAGAGAGACTTCCCTGTAGCCCAAGCAAAAAATGGCCTCCAAGAAACTTACAAACAGTTCAAGAACAGCAAGCCTGTAACTGAACTTTTTTAAATCTCAGAAAAGTGGGAAAAAGCAAGATTTTTTGTTTTTTTTTTTCAGAGATAGCAGAGGTTCACAAGTGTCAACAAGTTATAACAGTGCAGTAAATGACCCCACACAAGAGTGCTAGGCCAAAGACAGATAAAATGCAAGTTTTGAGAAAAAAACGATTTTAAAAATAAGTGCAAACAGGTAATTCAGTAAACAGCTCTAGGTTGTGCTCTAAATACAGTTACTAATGCAGAAATCAAGTTTAACAAGCCAGAAAATGCTCAAAATAGGTGGCTATGCAGAAAAACTTAGCAAATAAACAGAGGAAAAATACTTAAAATCTCAAAAGTGGCTCCTTTCTTCTCCCAGCATTTTCTCCTCTTGGTGGGTGCTTCACCAACAGCCAACAAGCCTGAAAAGACACCAAAACCACGAGGCAACCAGGTTTTAAGAGAGGAAGATGAAGGAGTTTGGAATTGACCCAAAATGGCCAATAAAACTACAGTTTCAAGTCAGAGGACTATATATATATATATATATATATATATATATATATATATATATCGTGCCATCCCAAATAGAACCAAGACGCTCTCCTACAAAAATAAACAAACTATACAACAGAAGGAAGAAACTGTTGCAGAAAGAGGAAAATCCCAGGATGCAAAAAGCTCCCTTAACAGCCTCAGTAAGAAGCTGAGATCCCTCATAAAATCCTCCAAAGCTAGTTATGAAAATAAAATTGCCGAAGATTTCAAAGACAACCACAAGGCATTCTATAGCTATGTCAGGAATCTAAATGGCAATGCTCAGATCTGCTCTGAGCTGCAATAGAATGGCATTAAATATACTGATCCCAAGGACATTGCCGATATGCTGGCAGACTGATTCAGTGCCAACTTCACTCCCCTCTCACCCCCTAAATGGCCCATCTCAATACAGAAAGATTGCCAAATTCCAATAATCATGGCCACACAGGTAAAAACCACACTTTCCAAAGCTAAGAATACAGCATCCATTGGACCAGACGACATCCCGGGCTGTGTACTACATGAACTACAAAATGAACTGGCACCTCACCTAAGTGTCATGTTTAATCATAGCCTCACCTCAGGCTTCATGCCCATTGAGTGGTGCACAGCTGCAGTTATCCTGCTCCACAAAGGGGGATCCACCTTGCATCCTAGGAACTACCATCCCATCAGTCTGATGAGCCTGATCTGTAAGGCCATGAAACGTATTATCATGGAACTTATAAACAAAGACATTGACAACCTTCAAACACTGGACCCCACCCAGTTTGGGATTGTGAAGGGCCGATCCTGTCTCCTGAACCTGATTGACTTCTTTAAATCAGTCTCCATAGCCGTGGACAAGGGTAAGGCAGCCACACAGCCTATTTGGACCTTGCCAAGGCCTTTAACACCATCCCCCACTCTGGAATCATAGATAAACTTACTAATCTGGGCATAAATTCCTACGTCACTCGATGGGTTGCCAACTGGTTTACTGACAGAACCCACACTGTAAAAGTAGCCGACTCCAAATCCAGCTCCAGACAAGTGACAAGTGGAGTACCTCAGAGTTCAGTCCTGGGACTGTGACTGCTCTTGTTTGGCATCTACTTCTCTGAAGTACAGACCAACACTGAGAGACTCTGGCTAACAACGTTTGCAGATGACTGCAAACTGGGAGCCATTATTGAATCCCCAAAATGATGTGGATATTCTAGAAAAGGGCCTTACAGAAACAGATGCTTGGTGCCAGAGCCATGGGCTCAAGCTCAGTGCCAAGTAGTGTATAGTTATCCCCTTTAGGAAAAACCATGTACCCATGAATCACCACATAGGTGGCAGTACACTAAACACCGAAGGTGTGATAAGAGACTTGGGAACACAGGTGGACAGTGGTCTCACCTCCAATAACCACATTGCCACAACAGTCAGGAAATCCTTCTATGTGGCACACCTCATCACTAAGGTCTTTTCATCTAGAAAAAAGGAGGTTATTGTCCCACTGTACTCATCCCTCATTAGACCCATCATAGAGTACAATGCCCCATTTGCTATATACCTTACAAGACATCTGCAACAACTGGAAAGGCCACAGAAACTCCTCACTAAAAGAATCACAGGCCTAACGCAGATGCCCTTTGCTGACTGACTAAAGAAACTCCAGCTATACTTTGTCTCATATCGTCTACTCAGAGGAGATCTCTGTTTAACATACAAGGCCATGTCAAACCCAGAGCTGCTGGACATGCTCCACTTAAAGAAATCCAAATCCATCAGAGCCACACACTCCAGGGACCTAAACCTTGTCATCACAATGAACAAAACATGCTGGAGGGATAGGTTCATGACCCAGAGACTTCCCATACTCTTGAATAGACTGCCCATACATGTCAAGCATAGCACCTCCTTGGCCCTCTTCAAAAGGAACCTTGACGACTGGATAGGAGATAGGAAATTTACCCCAGGGATCACATCAGTCACCCTGCTAGACAGGGGTCCAGGGAAATAAATATTGTGGGAAGAAATAACTGGGGAATTGTTATGGCTAGGCTTGTATAGACCCTAGGGCTGATAGCCTAGTACCAACCTATGAACATTTAAATATATATACATACATATTATATATATATATATATATATATATATATATATATATATATATATATGTATTTGTATATGCATATACATATGTATATCAGAGTACTATGGATATATATTCTTCCCTCATGTTACATGACTGTAGTGCATGATATGTTTGTAAAAACATTACAAATTCCTACAGCTCAGGTGTGTATAGGTACGTTGCTAAGGACTGTAGTGCACAGGATCCTGGATTCAAGACTTGGAAGTGATAACTTTCTTTCATTAATGTTAAATGACCAGAATGCATGATATGTTTACAAAAGCACTACAAAGTTCTACAGCTGAGATGGTATAGTAGTACATTGCTGTGATTGTAGTGTTGGTATCCTGGGTTTGAGACTTGCCGGGCCTGATTATTTTGTTGTTGGGCAGAACAAGTGCTAATGGAGACAGAGTGATTAAGGCAGTTTTAAGTAATTGCAAGCAGGTTTGCATGGTTTTGCATGGAGCTACGTGATGCTAACAGATGATTAAGTCCTCTTAGCTTTACTTAGCACCACTTACACCCACATTAATTTTAAAGAAAAGAAAAAGGGTGATAGGAAAGTGGTGAAATTGGGGCAACCAGGGGGTAAAACATTATATATATATTAGGAAAAGCAGTTAGGGATGTGCAGGATGTTTGTAGGAAAGGACCATAGCTCTACATTTCTTCTCCAGCAACAGCTGTGATTAATATGTAGAATTTGGAATTTACAGCCTCACTCCATACAGGGAGGGATGTTGGTGACAGACATTTGTAGAATAATTTATGGGTAGATTCATTAACTTCACTGTACGTGGTGGTAAAAATGTAGATCTATGTATGGAGCAATGATTTTTTTGTGGAACAGATGCCACTATTTTTTTTAGGTGAGAGTGGAATGTTGGGGAAGGGCTGTAGGCATGTTTGGGGAGGTAGGTTGTGTAGGATAGGTAGCATTTGCAGACAGACAAGACACACAAGACAGCAGACAGAGACAGTATATGACACATGAGGAGGGTAAACACCTTGGACAGGGAGGGTGGTTGGGAATCATAGGCCCATGAGCCCCCAAATGGATACAGTGGGACTGAGGCCCCCACCTATGGGCAGTCACCACTGCACCTTCATGGCCCTGAAGGTGGCTGTACTGGGGGCTGGACAAGAGGAGCAGCCTGACCCTCGAGGTGTGCCACGTGATGCTCCATCTGGTGCAGCTGCCCACCCTACTCAGAGTGTATGACACTGTGCAGCATACCCCGGAACATTCTGCTGGTGATGGGCTCCTTTCTGCGCCTGTACCCAGGGGGGGATGGGCCCTGACCCCTGAGGCAGTTCCACCTAAAGGTGGTGCAGGACCAATGGAGGGGGATGTTCTGGGTTGGGTCACAGATGTGCTGGGGCCCAGTGCCACAGCCAGATGGGACGGGACAGGTGGATCCATCAGGATCTGCCTTCTCAAATGTGCTCTATATATATATATATATATATATATATATATATATATATATATATACATATATATATATATATATATATATATATATATATATATATACACATATACATATATACCGGTTAGTCATGAACAATAGATTTCAAAATTATTTACAACAGCATGCATGGGTGTTCCCATTAACCCAAACCAAGAGAGTTGAAACAGTTGCATAGCAAACAGAACACATGCATAAATGGGACAACAGTAAGCATTTTAACAGCATAGCATTCAAGTTACATTGACAGCAACAGGCCACCAATAATGGTATTTGAACTAGGTATGCTAATATGCAACCAATGAAATATATGAACAATATAGAATGTCCCAACAATAGGTTCTGAGAACAACATACCCGTAGTATATGAATAATAATTATTGATGCAAATGACAGGTGGGGGAGAGAAAAAAGTCCAGTAACAACTATATTGGCTTCTATTTTTCACAACATTACTGCTCAATACTCTACAGGTCTGCCCTCCCTTTACATCTACCTATGGCCCATAGCTTCTATGGCACATACATACCTGTTAGACTGTCAACCTGTAATGGTATGGGGCAAACTCAGTGAACTGTGACTACTTTACTGGAGGGGCTTGTACATGTCAGTGCTACATACTTGACAAAGAAGGGGTACCCTGTAATGCTGTTGTGTGAGTCTGCTACTAGCATAGTTCACCTGGATTCCTATCTTTGTCCAAGGTGATTGGCAACAGTGACCACTAGCTATGACAGCATGACACTTGAGAGACATGTACTGGGAAGAGGACATGGTGTATATTCCTATCCTGCTGTCATTTGCAGGCATGGGATTGGACAGTGGGACAGTTGTACATGGCGTATTGTTATACCCTTCAAACAGCTACTACAAACATTTAATTACCTGTAAGACCTGTGGAGAAAATATTTGTTACCACTGTCTGACTGTTTCTACAAATATTCAAGATTTCTTGAGTGTATATATGCACATATCTCAGTACCACTCCCTGGATTTGAACTATGTCTGGGTGTGCTAAAATGAACTACAAGGCTGTTTTTTATCATAATGAGCTACTGGGGAACTGCTGTTTCTTTTTTGACTGTTTTCTGCCTACTACTCTGTGGGTTAGACAGTCTGATGAGGTAATCCTGAGATTCATGCATGACAGATAGTGTACTGTGTAGTAATCCTTTGACATTATACAATCTGGAAAGCAAAGGTTAACACAAGGCACTGTAGCAAGGGACACACTATAATACATTTGTCATTAGTATTCAGGGTTCTGATCTTAGTGCATAACATTTGTCATATTTCATGTATATCTTGATTTACAGCTCCACAAGCAACTGTTTTGCATACTAGCTGATTCTTAGAACAACCTCTGTTAATTCATGCTGTCAAAGCCATATTTTCTGTGCAGAACATGTACACATTCTATTTCTACAACAACATACCAGAATAAATGCAACAGTTAGTGGTTTAGGTTTTTATTGTACTTATATGACACAGTGCACTTCTACTGCATACGCTGTAGATGACTATTAATCTAACAATTAAAGAAAAGTTTACCAGACACTGAAGACAGTAAACAATTTACTCCTTATTTATTTCACTATATACTGTAAAGTAGATCTGTACTCACCAGCCTGTCGGTGCAGCCTTATCAGTCTATCTGCATGGGCCTCAGCATTGCTAGCCCTCTCCAATGCAGCTGTATAGGGAGAAAACAAACATTATGCATACCTGTCTATCACATACTCAGCCTAGAATTTGGTACAGCTATATCTGGGATACTTACAAACTGCTGTAGCATGGTTGTCCTGAGCGTCTTGGATCCATTGTGCCATGAGTGCCCCCTTTCTCTGCTTTAGGTCGGCATAGTGATACCTGCTCATAAGTTTGGGGGATCCAATAGCACTAATGAGATCATGTGCCAGATGGTCCCAGGCCTGCACTTTATACTGTGAGCCCTGGTACTGGCCCTGTAGCAGTCTGTCATCTTGGTTTGCTACAAGGAGCCCAGCCATGACTCTGGACCCAAAAATGCCCCGTGCTGTGCCCAAAAGGGTGAGCCCTCACCAACACCTGACATAGTTCCTACTCAGAGCAAGCTACAACAGATTCTGGCTGTATTCCCACCTGCGCCATTTAAATAAGGCTATATTCCCACCCTTTGCCCTCACTGGACCATTTTGAAAATGCTAAGCTCAGCTAAGCAGTGCGCAAATCTGCTAAGCTGAGTTGAACAGTGCTTAAAATGGTAATTGTTGAGAATTGCTTAACAGTGCACAAATTCGCATAGCTGAGCTGACTACTGCTTAGTATTTATGTCTAAGCAATGCTTAAACCAGATAAACATAGCTCAGCACTGCTAACCATTGCTCACTTTTCATTTTTAGGGAATATCAGAATAATGACTTATTCATTACTGACATATTAGTAGGTGTATATGATTTACTTTACATGACATCCCTCTATGTGCTTTCATTACATTACCATGGGGTGTGACTATACTGTATGGGACACTTGTGTATACATGGGTGATTTCACATGTTATATGCACTCATTTCCATTGTAGATCAGCTACACTACCCTGGTTGACAAATATAATTTACTACATAATTTAAAATAAAAATAATTTTAACGCTGCTTTCCCATATAAAAATAAAGTGCCTCTCTTGGCACTCAAACTGTGAATGCCTTCATGTAAAGCCACGATTCTAACCACTATGCTATCTCACCATTAGGATTTTTAGCTGTATATTTTTATTTATCTCTTATGGGATGTTTAAGCAGTGCTGAGCAGAGGGCCATAACATGTACACCCGCTTAGCTAAGGTTAAACATACCTGAGAATGGAAAAAAATAAATTAGTCAACCCACTTTATTTACATGTATCTGTACTCCTTGTCAGTCACAGTAAGGGAAACTGTAAGGGGATACATAGGGACAGATTTTAATTATTGCTCTTACAAACTTAGAAAGTGTGACTATGGTTTTATAGCAAATCATTAGCAAATCACTCAAGGGTTAAGTCAGAACATAATGATAGGCATTTGGGTTTCAGACTTCATACCCTTCATGAAATCCGTGCTAATGCAAACCTTTTATTTTATCAACTTTCCAAGTTTGTAAGTGCAATATTTAAAAAGTGTCCCTATTTTTGGGCCTTTGTCCCCCTCCCCCCGTTATTTATGGTTTTGCACAGCTTTCTTGCTCTAGGAGGTTGAGAGGTATGTGAGGGCATCTGGGCATTCTGCAGAATGCCTGTACAGTTGAGGGTTATGGCCGTTCAGCACTTTGACAATGCAGGGAGTGTGTGACAGTACCTTTCACACACCCACTGCATTGCTTCCTATCCAGACTTCCTGCTTTCAGTGTCCGCGGATACTGAATGTGCTTTGAAAGTGCTGTACGGCACTTTGACAAAGCAGGGTGTGTGTGACAGAATCTGTCACACACCCCCTGGATTGATTTCTTGCTCCCCTATCTATTTCACTGTTCACAAACACTGTTTTACTAATTTTATTTGATTTCAGTGTCCGCAGACACTGAAATACTTTTAAAAAGTGCTGTATGGCACTTTCTGAGTGCAGGGGGCATGTTAGAGGTACATGCACTACCTAAACACACCCCCTGCACTCAGTAGGGTTCATGTCCATTTAGCCTTAGCAGTAGTGCTCCTTCATGAATATGCAAGAAGTGTTGTTGTTGAAGCTAAGGGTAAAGGGACAAGGTTCACTCCATGCAGGAATAACACTGTTCCTGCACAAAGTTTATTGAATCACAGGGAAAGTCATAAAATAACAGGATTTTTAAGCAGAAATGAACATGATGTGGAATTAGAAGGAGCAACAGGACTAATAAAAATAATTTACAAATGCATTTAAATATGTTACCAGTACATGTAACAACATATGATCTGCAAAAGGAGACAATTCTGGGTACATGGTGGGTGCTGCGAAGATCACTTTTGGCAAACAACAAAGAGTGAAACAATACTAATTTCATGATCTCTAATCACACCCTGACTTGTGAATGGGGCCCATCCATCACAGTATTAGAAAGGCAAATTATTTGGAGAAAATAAAGGACAGTAACCCTTAGTTGACTGACCATCTGTTTTGTCAAAGGAGTTCCATGTATATAATATTCACTGAATGCACTCCTCATTGAATGCAGTTTGGTTAGAGCTTGGTTGCCAAATGAAGTTGAACTTTGAAAGGTAAGTGTGGGTTGATTATGTTAATGCCAAGGCTTTTAGATATATTGAAAGTTTCGGTATTGGGGGTAGGACTGTGTGACTTCTTATGGGTTAGGGGTAGGATAAAGACTTGGTAAGGAGACAGGTTTAGTACTTTGGAAATGTTTGAGAGTTAGGGTTAGAGGAAGGTTTGAGTAAGTCTAGATTTAGTATTGTATGTATGTATGATTTCATAGGTAACATGTCTTTGAGCTGTCCTGTGTTGTGGTAGTGTTATGGAAAGGGTTTTCCTAGGTTAAAGTAAGGGGGTTAGGGTTAGTGAAAAGGATACCTTTAAAGTTAGGGTTAGCACATATTAGTAAGGTGGTGTGGGGGTGAAAACTATCTCACTAATGTGTTCTAACACTAGTGCTGCCTCTGCCCTTAACTTACAGAAAACCGTTTCCATAACACTACCTCTGCTCAAACAAATTGGTCTGAAGCCAGTTGTAGCATTTTCTAATAAAAATACCAATGGAAACTATGTGTTTTTCTTTTGGAATCCTTTTTTTTTTTTTTCTTTTTCCATAAGGCTGTTTTTCAGAAATCCTTCATCAATCAACTGTGATTTGCATTTTGGTGATTAGAAATAAACCCATCTACTCACATTTCATTTATATATATATATATATATATATATATATATATATATATGGATCTACTTTGAAATGACCGAAAGTATGATCCACCGAATGGCAAAAGCACAAGCTTACTGCACCGAAAGCTGAAATGAGCAAAAACCTATAATGTAGAAAGCCTATTCAGTGAAAAACACTCGAACGGTTACTAGAGGTGATACCGCTTTAAATGCAACAAGAAAGTACTACTAGCTATTATTAGTACAATTAATTTGTTGAGCATAATAATTCAGGAGAGACAACACTAACCACAAGTATGCAGGGGGCAAGCCCCCCTGCACCCCCTCACACCCCTCCAGACCCCCGCAACTTATATGTTCTCACTCCAAGATCACACTACAGTGGGGAAAAGAGAATATTCCCCTATCCCCACTGTTCCACGATCTAAGCAACAACCTCTGCTGCTGTTCGCTCAATTCCTTTTTTACAAAAGTGCATTTTCGAAAAAATACACTTTTGGGAACAAGGGGTCGTCTAATTACATTTCGTAGAAATATAATTTTGATAGGTTGAGGTAGACCCATATATATATATATATATATATATATATATATATATATATATATATATATCAATCATGAAAAAGCACTCATATAAGCAAACCTTTAAATAGTGCACACTCATACGAGTGATTGCACAAAAAAAAAAAAAAATTAACTATTGTTGCATGTGTCAAGCCCCCCCCCCCCTCCTGCAACCTTCACCACCTTACTAATTATATATACTAACTCTGAGATTGCACAGCAGTGGGATAAAGGCAATTTCCCTTACCCCGATTTACTGCGATCCCATTTAAAAGACCTCTGGCAAAAACTCCATTCAAGCAAATATTTGCTCATATGAGCATTCACTTGTGTTTTCACCACTAAAAAGTGTTTATTCATGTGATCATTCACCCTTAAGACTGCCACTATATATATATATATATATATATATATATATATATATATATATATATATATATATATATATATATATATATGTATATATATATATATATATATGTGTGTGTGTGTGTGTGTGTGTATGTGTGTGTTTAATACGTGAAGGGTCTGCTCTGTGTCAAATGAAATATCTTGTAGATTTTGAGAACAAATTTCAAGGCAAATAGATGGATGAACTGGACCACAAGCACTCCTCTTCATTTACAGTCTTGTTAAAATGCAAAACAGAAAAAAAGAGCAATTAGCTTAATGCAGTGTACAGAAGAGTATTATAAGAATGTTAGATTCCTACAGACAGTGTCTTGAGTTTGGACTCAACTAACTTGAGTTTCATTTAAGTTAAAAACAGAAATCAATTTTGTAAATCGTTGGTTATGTTTCCATGAGATTTCAGCAAACAGTAATTGTCAGAATTATTTTGCAAATGAGAGTAAGATGTGTTTGTTTTATTTTGCCTCATACAGAATTCTTTTGGCCAAGAAGGGAAAATGATTTGGAGTTACATAACAGAGAATGATGTAAAATGTAAGGTAGCTTCCTAGAGGATATGCTAACCCCTAAAACTCAAAAATAGTTTTAAGTTTTAGAATTGTGTACAGACAGTTGCAGTGGTTAAGATTGTAGGTTATAAATTAGTTTAAATGATGTGCAGTTTCACTCTTGGGTTGAGAACCATTTTGTATTAGCTTGGATGACACAGAGATTCTGTTTTCTGGGTGCACCAGTAATAAAATGACAACCCTTATTTTGTATCTTCTGGAATCACTGATACAAACAGCAAGCCATTTTCCATTGTGATGGTTAGGAAGCCTTTCCCAAGAGATCCTTTTGTTTACTCTATCTTGAGCTTTGGAACTTTGTAGATTGTGGGAAGCAGTGCATATTTTATTTATAATAGCTTTGCTTTTACTAAGATCATTTACTGTGGCCAGTAGTATAACTGTACAATTGCAGCTTACCTGAATAACATGGTCTGTTTCATCAGAGAATGCATTTATTCTCCAGTTGGCCTGTTTTTGCTGCAAATTACCTTCTTTTGCCAAAATACTTTAAGGAGAGCAAGTCTACAGCATTTGTCAACCAAAAATCACAAGTGCATATGACACTACTTTTAATGTTTTGCCTACCACAGTTGGAATGATCTCATTTCAAATCTGTTATGTAACTAAGATAAAAAATCAGTTAGTTGCCATTTTGTCATTATAAATAGCTCATTCCAGTTCAATAAAATATAGCAAGAAACAATAAGTTAACTCGCCTCTTGGTACTGTGTATTCATAACACTTTGTACTTGATTGCCACAGTACATAGCTGAAAACTGAAAGCCATATCCATATATAGACTCACAATATCATCAAGTGTAGCAAAGATGCTTGTGGAGCCAGTCACTGGTACCAACAAGCCAATGAAAGCAAAAGAAAAAGCTAATTCTGCTGTGCATGTAATTTAGTGAGAAAACAGGGAAAAAATTGTAAAACAGAAAGCAAGTGTCTATTGCAATCAAACAAGATTTAGCATATTAATATAAATAATTAGGTAGCTGTTGTTACAATTTAGAGTAAGCTGTCTTACTATGAATGCTGCAGAGAAAACCTAAAATAAAAATGGGATAGCTGCTGTTAAAATGTATGCTTGCAGGAATGATACGTTTTGCATATTCTAATTAAGTTTATATTAAATGAACAAATGCTTAAAATAGTGAACGCTGATTTATTGACCCTTTAAAAACGAAACCTCACAATCTCGAAGACATGGAACAGCAATTTTGTTTCCCAGCGATTAAGTTCAAAACACAAAATAAAGTTACCCCCCCAATGTGGGGGGCTAAGCCACCCCACTCCCCTACTTAAATATACCAACTCAAAGATCGCACCACAGTGCAGGAAATGGCAAAGTCCCGAAAATGGCCCAGCGATTTTTTTTCCCTGGAGAAAAAAAAAATCGCTGTTCCGTGTCTTTGGGATTGTGAGGTTTCGCTCTTAAAGGGTCGATAAATCAGCATTCACTATTTTAAGCATTTGGTGATTTAATATAGACTCTTCTAATCAAAATGAAATTAATTTAAATTTACATATTGGCTATAGATTTGTCAGGGGTCTTCAAAGACATCCTTACTGAGTTCTGCTCTACGTTTGTTATGCAGAGGTTTACCCACACATAGGGTGGTTTGGTTATAAGGCAGAAGATTATTATTATACATTTTTTATTGTTTATTTTGTTTCAGTTGACTGTTATAGTCCTGTTATATGAAAGTTCATTTATAGTAGAGTTTCATGAAGAAAAACTCCATTGCAAATACTGTGATAAATAATGATGTTTTACTTAAAGACTTAAAGTATTTGCACATAACAAAAATTGGAAATCAGTATGTTAGCAAACAATATGTAGATGAATATAACTGAATGGCTAAATGATTCATACCAAAGAAGATTAGATTAGTTAGGCTACATATTGCAAGCTGCACAGAATCTTGCAGTTATTTCAAAATAAATTTATTTACAGGATTTACAGTATAAAATAAACAAATGTGTGAAATGACAAGTGATTAAAATAGCCATGCCATTTAAGAATTGGCTTGAAAGGATAAATGCAACTGTAACCAGAGAGAGAAAGATAGGAAAGAAAACAAGCTGAAAAAGAGAAAAGTGGGAATATTACTTAATTGTTTAACACAGTAACTAAGAATTGCTAAGAAATGTAGACGTGGCTAAGATATATCAAGGGAAATGGAAAGACTCATAGAAGTAGAATAAAACTGTAGTGAGAAAAAAAGATATTGACAGAAAAGCTTATATCTTGTAATTACTATGATACATACAAGTAAAAAGGAATTGAACAATAGGGAAATGGAAGTAAGATTCACAAAAATATGTGGCTTGCAAATGAAAATTGTTGAAAACATATAAAACAAGTGGGCAGGTTGATACATAGGAGAACGAGGTATTGGATGACACTGTTTTGAAATTAAAATTATACATTAGTACTGAAGCATGGGAAGGTGAATCATTCATTCATAGACCAAACAATCAATGTATTCTTGAAAAGAAGTGCTCTATAGAAGGTAAATACATAAGGGGAGGGGTTAGAAGTTAGATGAAGAAGAAAATAGAGGGCTTTAAGCAATGATTTGAATATATTTGAGAGTAAGAAAGTCTGAGAAATATCCATATTTACCTTAAAGGTTTCGGGTTGTGTATTTTTCCATTTAAATGAACCACTCCATTGTTGTATTAATATATTTAACTTCACAAGACTGTGCTACAAACGTCAAGAGAATGCTGTTAAAAGATAAAAAGATCTGAACTGCATCCCTGCTTTCTCCAGCACTATACCCTTCACAGCGTCATTCTTTGTTTTACTTTCAGCATGTATCAGTAAGACAGTATGATTTTTTGGCTTTCTTTATGTATGTGTGTCTGTGGGGGGGGGGTATGTTGCTTCAGTTTGTGTCACATTTCCTGCATATATCAAGCTGCCATACAAGTCTGGGAAACTGTTGACATTAAGAAACTGAAACAAGCAAAAGTAATGACTTGACAAATATGTCCAGTGAATAAGATATAAAAATGGTCATATAATAATGTATGTATTGCAATACATATATAAATACATACATACAAATATCTCAAGTATGGCCAGTAATGCCCTGCTACCCTGCTGATATACAAAAACAGTTGTTCCCATAATGAGTGTCTATCCTTTTCTTAAAAATATGTAAACTGGTGCTTGCTTTAATGTAATTTGGTAATCAACTCCATGAAAAAGGCTATTCTCTCAGAGAATCAGTTTGTACACTTCTCATTCATATAGAATCTGATGATTCTCTATTAATTTTTGATAACATCAAACATTTCGAAAGGTAGTTGTCTTTAAATGCCCTATATATCTGAAAAAGGTTTCCTTTTAATTATCTGTGAGACACTGTACAAACTCAGATATTTTAGTCTTGTATAATAACTTAAATTTTCACATCCATGGATGCCCTTGGGGTATTTTCTCTGTACTCATTCCAGTTTATTCATACTTGTTTTCTTATAAGGTTTCCATATTGTTATCCCGTACTCAAGTTTGGGTCTAATATAACTAACAAATGATGACTTCATCATTTCATATTTCCTAGACTTTATAAATAATTTTATACAACCTATAGTTCTATAACTATCATTAACCAACTGGTTAATATGATTAGAAAAACTCATAGTTGGATCTACCCATATACCCTGGTCCTTAAATGAGTCTGCAGTTTCAATCACTGTGTGCTGTATTAAGTATTCAACTTTAAAGTTATGGCTCCCAAACCTGATATGCTTAGTTTTGGATGTATTTATCAGTGAATTATTTTCCTGTGCCCAAAATGTTCAATATGTCAAGTTCTTTTGCAGGCATGTCCTATCTGTATCACATGTAATCAGATTATCCAGTTTCAAGTCATCTGCATACAGACTGTAGAGCACCCCAGATGAAAATGAAAGATCTGAAAAATACTCAGTGGGATACAATAACCTCAGTGTAAGCTTCACATGAGTGTACATGTTTGTGCAGTGAACAGCAGCGCTAATTATATATTCATGCAGCACACTGTGTTTAAATGTAAATATGTACGGTTTCATGGCTAGCAACAGTGTTGCCAGCTAGATAAGCATATAAAGCAACACAGATAGCAGCAAACATGTAGGCCTGTTTACCTACAGGTAAACTAGGTCTGCAGGATTGTATGTTATGCATGCCACAAACAGGGTGTATCCACGGACCCTGGGAACTATAGACCATTAGCCTGACCACCTTTATCTGCAAGGCCATGGAACAAATCATCATGGATTTTATTAGCAAAGATATAGGTAATCTCCAAATGCTTGACCACATCCAGTTTGGCTTTGTTAAGGGGAGATAATGCCTGTTAAACTTGGTGGACTTCTTCGAGACAGTCAACAAAGCCCTAGACAAGGGTAAATATGTATATATATGGTCTACTTAGCCTTAGTCAAGACCTTTGACACAGTTTCCAACTCAGGCATCATTGATAAACTCACCCAACTGGGTATCAACCCACATATTGTCAGGTGTGTTGCAAACTGGCTCACTGATAGAACTCACACAGTCAAAATAGAGGACTCCACCTCCTCCAGCAGACTCATAACCAGTGGTGTTCCACAGGGATTGGTTCTGGGACCCCATACTGTTCGGAATCTACTTTTCCAAAGTGCAGGCTAAAACTAAAGGACTGTGACTGACAAAATTTGCTGATGACTACAATCTGGGAGTGATCACTGAAACCCCTAACGATGTCAACATCCTTCAAAAAGGTCTTACACAGACTAATAATGACTGGTGCCTAAGACATGGTCTTAAACTTAATGCAAAAAAATGCATTATCATCCCTTTCAGCAAGGGTGATGTTCCTGCAAACTACCACATCAATAGCAATACCCTAAGCACACAGTCAGTAGTGAGAAATTGGGGCACACAGGTCGACAGAAACCTTAATTTCAATCACCATGTGTCCACAGTGGTAAGAAGGGCATTTTATATTGCTCATCTCATAAGTAAGGGCATTGGCTCCAGAAAAAAGGAGGTTATAACACCCCTGTACTCTTCCCTCATCAGGCCAATAATAGAGTACAATGGTCCCTTTGGTATGTTTCTTTGCAAACACGTGCAGCAATTGGAGAGACCACAAAGGTTCCTTACAAACAAAGAAAATTCAAAATCTTCAAGATATGTCTTATGTGGACAGATTGAAATCATTGTCACTTTAATCTGTGTCATATAGACTGCGCAGAGACGACCTGTGCCTTGCATATATAGCAATCTTCAACTCAGCTTTAATGGAAATTTGGCACATTCGCAGGTCAAATGGCACATGGTTCACTTACTCAAAGGACCTTAACCTGCTATGTGACATCAACAAAACTTGCTGGAGAGACAGATTTGTCTTACAGAGGTTGCCCCACCTTTGGAACAAGCTTCTTATTCATGTAAAACAAAGCCCCTCATTGGTCCTATTTAAATGTAATTTGGATAGTTAGGTGGGTAACTGGAAGTTCACTCCAGGTGTTTCACCTGTGTCCCTCTTGGACAGGGGCATTAGGTGCTGATTTTAGTGTCTGCTTGAACCAGACACCCTTGGGAAAATGGGTTGAACTTGGCTAGGCTTGAAAGGTCCATGGGGCCATTAGCCTAGTAACCTCCTATTATCCTATGATCTTATGATTACCATGGTCAATAATATAGCAATGTATAAGGTCCAAACACATTACAAGACAGTGTATACAGTGCAGAGTAATTTGTAATCCCATTCCAGGCATTTTGAACAAAAGTTGTGTAAATAATCCATAATGATACATGGACTGCCATTTAAAATAAACAGTCAGGGGAAGTGTGGTCATTGAATAGGGCCACACAGATGATTTATAGGAAAGAACATTGGGAAAGAGAACAGGTGAAACATCTTAATGTCCAGCAGATGAGGGCATGTAAATAGAGGACATTTGTTGCAGGAACACTAATCACATATTGACATGGGACAGTATGGAATGAGCAGTGAAAATGTAAATAACATAACTGTCAGACAAGGTGACATAACAATGGAGAAGATGTCTATGTGATATAAGCATCCTGATGTGAACAATGGAGAGGACAACTATCAGGGATGTTATATACAATCAGGGTTAGGTACGTATTGTGAAACTGTGCAAACTGATTTGCATGAATATGATTGTAATGTCAGCAGAAGTGTCCAACAACAAGTACACAGGTAAACTATGGAGCTATTATGACCTTTTATGGAGTTGTGTTACATACAAGGGAGTAGTCACCACTGTGAGCACAAGCCACATACCATCTACTGAGGCATACAGCTCACATACCTCCTGGGCTGCTCATAGGGGTGTGATATTTTCAGTATCAATGGGTTATGAATTTGTTTTCATAATGTATCAAAACACCCATGTTTTTGTTGTATCTCATGTGCTGTCATGGCTGTAGCAACAATCTTTGGTGTGTGTTGATACTGTCTATATTATACTGTTATCATACCTGGAGTCAATGATTACCCACTATCTGTAGTCCTCTAAACGGCTGTTTGGACACAGGATGTGTATATTATTCTTGATGTCTGTAACTTAAGTAATGGACAGGGAAGGGCCTAACAGACACCCCTGATGTATGGACCTGATCACTGGACTCGAGATGTAGGTCACTTCACACATTTTGAGATATTTAGATGCCACATATGTCATCCAGCAGTCTACCCACTTGGTGATATAGGTGTTTATGGCCACCTCTGACAGTGTTGAGTTAATACCTCATGTCTTTTGCACACAGCTGAAATATTACCAGCATCCATTTAGAAAAGGTCCATGATGACATGTTGGTCTACCTAAGAGATGGGGAGAGTCGGGATGTGTCTCTATATGCATGCATCAAATGCTGTCCCTCCCCCCACTCAGATAGATGCATGTTGATGTACACACTTCTGTGGGAACATATTCTATCTGGAGGGTGTGTCAAAGTGTGGATTGAATCATGTCAGGTAGGTGCATGTTCTGAGTCATGCTATAAGTGATCTGTGATGTTGTCACAGCCCATTGACTCTGTGTGATAGGCCTGGATAGGGGTAAGACAGTGCATACTGCCTATCTTGAGCTGGCCAAAAATTTAGACACAATCCCCCACTCAGGTATCATTGAGAAGATCTCCCAGCTGGAGGACTGACTCTTACTTCACTAGATGGTTAACCAACTGGCTCACCGACAGAACACATACTGTGAAAGTTGGTGAATTAACTTCAGTGGTGACTACTACCAGTACAGCTGTCACCAATGGCAAACACCAATGGTCTGTGCTGGGCCTTTTACTGTTTGGAATCTATTTCTTGACAGTTCAAGCTAAAAATATACAGCCTTTGGCTTATCAGATTTGCTGATTATTGCATATTGAGTGCAATCACTGAGTCCACCAATGATGTTAACATATTACAGTAGAGGCTAACACAGACAAATGACTGGTGCCAAAGCCACACAGTCTACAAATAAACACAAAAAATGTGTCATTATTTTTGTCTTCTGAAAAATGGAATTCCCCATTAATTACAGCATTGACAACACCCTCCCCCATGCTCAAATCCAGTGGTACAAGACCTGGGAACACACGTAGATAACACGCTGAACTTTGACCACCAAGTTTAAACAGTGGTATGGGAAGGCTATGTCATGCACCTCATAAGTCAGTCTGTCATATCCAGATCAGAGAATGTTATAACAGCACTGTACCTGACACTCATCAGAACACTAATAGAGTATAATGCTCCCTTTTGCATGTACCTCACCATATACCTGTAACATATGGAGATACCACAGAGGTTTCTCACCAAAAATTACAGGGCCTACAAACTGTGCCATGATGTATGTGGATAGACTGAAAGTCCTGTCACTGTAATCTGTATCATATAGGATAAGGTGACTTGTGCCTGGACTACAGGCCAGTCTCTGACCTTGTCCTGATGGAAGTACTCCACATCCACAAATCACTTATAACTGATGACATCAGCAGAGGCTGGTGAAAGGAAGATGGTAATAGCAATGCCCCACATGCTTATGTAAAATGCTGTCTTTAATGTCAAGCAGGTGCACAAACACACAGACACACCCCAGTTGACTGCAGTGAGAATAGAACCTTTACCAATCTAAGTACACTGACTATATAACTCTTCATTTAATGCAAGTGCCACCGCATGTCTGAATTGGAGATTATTAGACAACACTTTTTTAGGTGATGACATCAGCAGTGTCTAGCAGGGAAATGATGGTAACAACAGTGTCCCACATGCTGGTGTAAAATTCTCTCTCTAATGTTAAGCAAGTACTCAAACACACACTCACCCCAGCAGACTGCAGTGAGATCTGAACCACCCACCTATGTAAGTACACTAACTAGAGCACTGTGCATTTAAGGCAGGCACCGCAGCATAAGCCTGATGTGAAGAGTGTTAGACAGCATTTTATAGGTGATGACATCAGCAGTGTCTGGTGAGGAGAAGATGATAATAGCAGTGTCTCTCATGCTGTTGTAAAATACTCCCTGTAATGTCAAGCAAGTGCACAAACACAGGCACACATATACATACCCCAGATGACTGCAATGAGATTAGAAAACCTACCTAAGTGCACAGACTAGAGGACTAAGTATTTTATGCAAGCATCACAGCACAGGTTCGACTTTTACAAAGTTGCAGGACAACTTATAGTGGATGACATCAGCAGTGGATGTTGGACAGAAGATGTTGGGAGGCCTGCATGAAATGCATGTGGAGAAGTCTCAAAATATTGACAATCCATGAGAATGGAGTGATAAATGCAGGATACACAGCTATACTCTTTTGACTAGACAGACACACACACACAGACACACACACAGACACACGCACCACTGATAACTGCAGTGAGAACAGAACACCTACCTAACTACACCAACTAGATAATTCAGTACTTTACGCAAGCACCTTGGCACAAGTGTGACTTTTACTAGGCTGCAGAACAATTTCTAGTGGATGACATCAGCAGTAGATGTTGGAGAGAAGATGGTTAGAGGCCTGCATGAAATGGATTGCTAGCCATGCCCATCTGTCAGGATATTAGAGTTCTGCATGTTACCAGATTGATGAGTGTGCAAAGTGCAGTCATTTGTTTGTTGTACTTCCAATGTGCAGTTAAGAGACAGCTTTAGAAACGATATGTAAACAGGTGTCCACATTACAAGCATTGGAAAATCTGAATGTGTACTGTCATTATAAAGATGTGCATGGTATATAAGACAATTTATTTTTGTGGTGTAGTTGATATATCTGTGAACAAGTACTGAGAGACCAAGGTTGCAGTGCATGGGGAAGTAACAGATGGCTACATTGTAAATATGTGTTATTTTCTTAGATAGTGCCTTCCTTTTCTTTGTGTTTTCACATGTAATTTCATGGCATGAAGACTAAATGGACAGTAAACATAAGTAATACATTGCTACTGTGCACTTTCGACAGCACAATGCTGAGCAGCATGTTTGTGCAATGGATGGCAAAGTATTTGCACATGCGAGATACAAATTTCTACTGCTTTCCCTGTTTGCTTGTATTTAAGTGGTGCAGAAATGCGAGCCTCATTGCTAACATTATGAGATTTCTCAGCACTGAGTGTATGAAGTACACCTGCTGTTTAGCTAACTCTCTGGCAGCAGGTGTAAATGCATTGAGACATTTCTTTTGTAGCCCGGAAGATATAGGGTTATAATTCAGGTGTATGTAATACTTTTAAGTAAGTAGTGATAATGCAAGGAAATAATTATTTATACTACACTCATCATCTGTTAGTGTGTGTTAACATAGAGCAGTATGTTTAAGCTGCACTGAGCGGAGCTAACCATGCCATTGAAGAGCTGTTCACAGTCATTTGGCATTGGTGTGCAATGCCAGACTCCATGCAAACATAGAGGCCTCCATTATTTTTTGATACTTTTCTGTATTGTGTGTGATTCTATTTTTCAGCAGATTATAGGTGTTAACATGGGGTAACTAGGAAAGTGATGAAATGGGGGGACTAGCAGAGGGTAGAACAAATGGGAATCAATATAGGAAGGTGCAGGAGGAAGGTAAGAAAGAATCATAGATATCAATTTCTTCAACAGTGTAAAATGAAAATATGTACAGAATGTTAGCTGAATTTGGACTGTCACTTCCACAAAGAGGGATGACAACAGCACAATCATGTTGTATAGCCAATTGGTTCAGATTAACTGTGTCAAGAAGACAAGCTATGTATGGGACAATATATATATATATATATATATATATATATATATATATATATATATATATATATTTTTTTTTTTTTTGTGGGACAGGTGACTGTTTTTTTTTATTTACTTCAGTAAGAAAGGAATGCTGGGTAAGGGATGTTGGTATTTCTGGGTCAGATAAGTTAGGAAGATGAGGAAGCAAATGAAAACAAACATAACAAACAAGACAAAATGCAGAGATGGTGAGGGACACAAAAGTTTGGGGAACATCATGATTGAGGTGAGGGAGGGCACAACTCAAGCCCATGCCCATCAGACATGGGGACAGTGAGAATCTACAAGTGTTACAACCTCTGCGAGTACAGTAGCTGCAGGGTCCTAAAGTCAACAGGATATCAGGCAAAGAAAGAGGACCAGCATACAAGGCACCTTAGATAATATGAAATACTTTATTAAAAGTATTAGGTTCTTAAAACACAGACCCATTTCAGCACATACAAACTTTAGAGCCTTCTTCAGTGTGTGTGAAGTACATACAAAAAAGAACCTATATATAAATAATACATGAGACATGTGATTAATTACATGTGTTCATTGAGAGTTTTATCTATGATGGTAAAACTGAAACTGGCCTTTTGATGTATAAGGGATGTATAAGGGAATGCTTGTATAAGTCATTGCTTTCCCTTTTATGCCTAATGTCACTGAGGTGTTCAAATATTCGAAGTTTCAAGGGTCTCGATGTTTGACCAACATAAAATGCAGGGCAAATACATTTGGCCAAATAAATGACCCAATCTGAAGAACAATTGCCAAAGAATTTAATATTAAATACTTCAGGAGTATTCTGGCTGGTGAAGCTAGTGGTTTTAAGTAGTTTGGTGCAATAAATGCAGTGTCCACAAGGAAAACATCCAATTACTGGGTCACCTGATAATGTTGTTTGAATGGTATTTGTGGCTTTCACTTCAAAATGTTTGAAGTGATTGAAAAAAGATGATATTTTTTTTCCTTTCCAGAAGGAAAAGGAGCATCTGTCACCAAGAATGTCATAAAGTCTGGGTTCACATGTTAATATGTTCCAATTGTGTTGCACAATATTAATCAATGTGTTGGTGTTACGTCCATATGTTGTAATAAATCTGGGTGGTGCAGAATTGGATTTGGACGTTCATTTGTAAAGAAGCAAATCTGCCCTTTTCATCTTGTCCACAGTGTGTATAGTATGTAATAACTGGCCCCTTTTATAGCCACGATCATGAAATCTATGTAATAGATCATCCCTGGATTGTATATAAGTGTGCTGATCAGAACAAATGCATTTGACATGCATGAATTGTGATTTAGGAATGTTTTTGCAAATGTGGGGAGGATGAAAGCTGGTGGCATGGAGCAGTGAGTTATTTTCGGGGAATTTGCAATGAATCTCTGTTGTCAGCGTATGGTCAGATGCACAGCAAAGCAAAGCATCTAAGAAAATAATTTTATTTCTATCATTGCTGACAGAAAATTCAATTCCCCATTTATTTTCATTCAAATAAGTGGTAAATTCCTAAAGATATTCACTGTCAGCCCTCCATACCAATCAGCAATCATCCAAATATCTACGCCAAATATCCATTTCCTCAATATAAATGTTGTGAGAATTGTCATAAATGACCTGTTCCTCAAAATAGGCCAGAATAAGTCAACATATATGGGGGCAAAAGAAGCCCCCATAGCTGTTCCCTTGGTTTGCAAATAACATTTATCTTTATAAAAGAACACATTTTTAGTCAACACGTGTTCTGTCAGACACAACAACAGGGTGTTGAAACCTGGCTTGTATAGTTCAGTCTTGTTAAGCCAGTATCCCAGCTCCTTCAAACTGGCCCAATGTGGTACATTTGTATATAATGATTTTACATCTAGTGTACAAAGTAACCAATTTGGCTCAAGCTGTGTGTCGGAGATAATCTGCAAAAATTCAATCGTGTCTCTGATCCTTGAACGGACACATTGCAACAAGGGTTTTTAATATTTTGTTAAAAAAGGGATAATGGTTCTGTTAGTGAATTCTTACCTGAGACAATAGGTCTGCCTGGGGGATGCTGCAGATCCTTGTGCATTTTAGGTAGAAAGTATTTGTACTGTGGACAGGGGTTGGTAACTGTAAGTTGGAACTGTGTATTTTTGGTGATAATCCCCTCTTCAACAGCTGAATTAAGAAATAAATATATCTGTTGTTTAAAAACTGATGTTGGGTCGATAGTTAGTTCAGAGTAGTATCGTACATTAGATAATTGATTCAGTGCTTCATTATCATATTGGGAAAAATCCTGAACAACTATTGATCCACCTTTGTCAGCACCAATAATAACCAAATCATGGTTTTTGACTAATTTGTTAATATTAACCATACAATTTTTAGAAACATTATTTGGTAAAGGAGGGGCTGACTTGAATTGAAAGTGAATGTCTTTGATCATGGCCTGTTGAAACATGGAGATGTAATGATTCATGGGTGGCATGAAGGAAGATCTGTGGTATTTAAATTCATTAGAGATCTTTGTTGATTCTTGTTCCTGAAAAAATAATTTGAGATTAAGAATTCTACAAAATGAAACAATGTCATGAACAAAACTTTCTTCAGAAACAAAGAAATCTGGAATAAATGATAATCCTTTATTTAAAATTTCAATTTCAGAGGAGGAAAGGACATGTGATGAGATGTTGGTAATGTTTACATTAGTTACTTTGTCACAAACATCGCTAATAAGGTTTCCATGTTGTCCACGTCTTTTATGTTTACTGCCCCCCCCCTCCTATGTATAAACCCTGCATCATTATAGAGTTCCTTCTTTTTAATGCTGGTGAGCCTGTGGCACCCCCTGAATCAGTGTCTGGACCTGAAGATGAATAATCATCAGCTGAGGTGTCTGTAGTATGGGAAGTTGCCTTTTTGAGAATGGATTTGGTCCGTTTCCTTTTTGGATTGGTCCTATTCTGAGCAGTAAATCTTACATGTTTACCTTTGTTTTCAAAATTAAAAGGGTCCCCTTTGGTGTAGTCATCTAAATCTCTTTGGAACTTTTTCTTTTTCCTTTCTTTTAACTGAGATTCCAATGTAATTAATTCCTTGCTTAAATGTTTAATGCTGTTGGTATATAGGGTTTGTCCCTCAAATTGCTTGGCCTTATCACTAAGGGAGGTAATGCTGGAGATTTCCTGTTCAATGATTTTATTATGATAGTTGGCTAATATTTCAACAAATTTAAGGGAAGTTTCTTGTTGGACTTCACTCCATTGTTTGAGTAAAATCTCATCAGGAGTGTTAACCAATGGTTGTGTGCATATTCTTAGCCCACGTGGCATGATCCCCTTGAGTAAATAGGCACAAAAAAGCTTGTAATGCCAAACATTATTTCTCAAAGATCTCATGTGTTTAGTTAAATTTGAAAAAATGTTTTCACAGCTGTCATTATTACCTGAAATACCAGGCTCACCCAACTTTTCACCAAGTGGGCCTATACCGAAAACAGAAAGATCATCTCTGTTGGAAGCCAGCCCACTAAGTAAATGTTGCAGTTCCATATTACACTTTGCAAGACCTCAATATAGACAAAGGTCAGAATAGAATGATACGATGATATGGAAGACTCAGATACAGGACCTGGGCCAGTTCACACTTGGATCAATGAGCAATAGAACCATACAGTAGTAAGAATGTCCAATTGATGTAGAAATATATCTGCAATATTTGAACACTAGTTAGGTTCTTTGCCGGTCCAGTTTGAACCAATAAGCCCCGGGTCCAAAATTTCATTTTAAACAAATATCCAATCTTAAATAGAAGGGTGATATTAGCATAGCAGGCAAAATGCCAGAGGTGAAAATCCAAAAAATGTAGAAATTTTTTATGTTTTTGATGAGCTTACAATAAAAGCTATGCCAATAGGTAAAAGCCAATTAACAGTAACCAAAAACATGTACAATATAGCAAAGGACCAAATTATTAAGCTACTTACAATTGGATGTGCATATTTAGTCCAGAAGTAAACAAGGTTTGGAATAGAATCATTGAATAGTAAATCTCCCCAAATAAAATAAATATAAAGAGTCAAAGGATCAAAATAATATATATACCAAAAGCCTGAATGGTGTTTCATGTACAAAAATTTTTAATATGTAAATCCAAATGGAATAAGAAATTGGACCAATGATTCCCCTTGGACAATATGTGATGAGGGAAACCCTTAAAGAGTTCAAAGAAATGCTTGTGTAAAATATGAATAAATCATCAGATATATAGATACTGATGTGATGGTGTAAACCAATTGCCAGAATGGCAAATAATCACCCCTATCCAAAAAATTATTGGAATTTCGCTAATACATGGAACCTGATCAGGTATCAAATGTCTGTAGTATTCGATTACAAAACTATCTGTGTTGGTGTCAACAACTATCAGCCATTAAGACTAAAGTATTGTCTAACCAGGCCACTAATCTGAGGTGACCAATATCCTAAAAAACATTTCCAAACTCCTCATATTTGGTAATGTAAAAAATGCAAGGTGATACACATCCTAATGTCATATTAGTTGTTTAAAACATAACTACAGAACGTATAAAATAGAAAAACTGAGCATGTAAATGTTTGACAAAAATACAAATAGTAAAGCCCAATGCTGTATGACAGCTGACCAGAAAAAACACAGTATGGTATGCACAAAAATACACTGTCTAGAAAATATGAAAAAGTCTAACACACATAACAGGTGTCACAATTCAACCATATAAACACCAAAATTGTGAAAAAATGACATAAATGTTGGATAATATCCTTTTCAGTGATGAAACAACCAGAACTATTATATTCGTGAAGTACCTAATAAACAATGGCCTCCTTAAAATAGCACCACTTCCTGATGTAGGGAATGTTCAAATATGGTAGTACAAAAGCCCATACAAGTAAATCTCTAGTTTGCCAAAACATAAAGTGAATGCTTGAAGTGTAAAAAATACACCCCTCTAAGTAATATCAGGTTATCTAAACACAGAATATGAATATATTAGAAAAGTTAAATAAAATGTGATGTTATTGGTAATACATAACAGAAATTATGCAGTATGGCATTACAAAAGTATATTATTGAACAATACCTAAAAAGAAATTGGCCTTAGTATAATGAGATAAACATAAAATACTAAAGCATATGCCATATAACATAAACAAGTGAAAAAATGATGAGTTCAAGTCCAAGGGTGAGAAAAAATCCTCACCAAATATTTGCAAATGTCCGGCTTATTTAACCAAAATAGTATAGTCAATTTAAATGAAGTTGTTCAATAACATACATACTGCGCGGAATCCATATAGTTGACAAAAAGAAAAGAAAACCACATTAGTAATTTCCTTGAACACCCAAATAAACGAGCGAAAAACTTCAGTGGCATAAAGCCATGTAGATATAGTTCCATGTAATATATCGAAAAGACATGTACTTCTAATAAATTGAAAAGCGAAAACATCCGCACATAAAGCCCAAAAGTTGTTTGATAGATTTCAGTAATATAAATACATGTCCGTTCAGTTCCCAGTAACCTGCCGAAAAGACAAGCACTCCTTATAAGATGAAAAGAATTTCACATGAAGCCCAAAAGGTGTTTGGAATTAGCTCCACCAAAGATTTTGTAAAAACCATTTGAACAATTGCGAAAAATGCTGAATCAGTCATGGTGGGAAGGCCGAAATGCCTAGCAGCCATAAAACATGATTCGTGCTTAAAAAAAAAAAAGTTACCTCAATCCGTATGTACTTGGAAAAGCCAGATGTGTAGAATCACTGAAAACTGAAAGACAGGTCCCAAAAACGAAAAAGTAATCCAATCGTTGCAGTAAAAACCGCAGAAGGTGCCACAGGCCAACCGCAGAGAAGAAAATGAAACCTACAAGTGTTACAACCTCTGCGAGTATGGCAGCAGCAGGTTCCTAAAGTCAACAGGATATCAGGCAAAGAAAGAGGACCAGCATACAAGGCACCTTAGATAATATGAAATACTTTATTAAAAGTATTAGGTTCTTAGAACACAGACCGGTTTCGGCACATACAAAATTTAGAGCCTTCTTCAGTGTGTGAAGTACATACAGAAAAGAACCTATATATAAATAATACATGAGACGTGATTAATTACATGTGTTCATTGAGACCTGGCTTAAAGAGCCCACCAAGTTTAATGATCCATTTTTTCTCCATGGAATCAAGCAGATCATGCCAACCTAATTTGTTTTGTCTAGATCTCAAAATTTTATCTATGATGGTAAAACTAAAACTGGCCTTTTGATGTATAAGGGAATGTTTGTATAAGGCATTGCTTTCTCTTTTATGCCTAATGTCACTGAGGTGTTCAGATATTCAAAGTTTCAAGGGTCTCGATGTTTGACCAACATAAAATGCAAGGCAAGTACATTTGGCCAAATAAATGACCCAATCTGAAGAACAATTGCCAAAGAATTTAATATTAAATACTTCAGGAGTATTCTGGCTGGTGAAGCTGGTGGTTTTAAGTAGTTTGGTGCAATAAATGCAGTGTCCACAAGGAAAACATCCAATTACTGGGTCACCTGATAATGTTGTTTGAATGGTATTTGTGGCTTTCACTTCAAAATGTTTGAAGTGATTGAAAAAAGATGATAATTTTTTTTCTTTCCGAAAGGAAAAGGAGCATCTGTCACCAAGAATGTCATAAAGTCTGGGTTCACATGTTAATATGTTCCAATTGTATTGCACAATATTAAGCAATGTGTTGGTGTTACGTCCGTATGTTGTAATAAGTCTGGGTGGTGCAGAATTGTATTTGGACGTTGATTTGTAAAGAAGCAAATCTGCCCTTTTCATCTTGTCCACAGTGTGTATAGTACACACCACAGATCTTCCTTCATGCCACCCATGAATCATCATGTCTCCATGTTTCAGCAGGCTATGATCAAAGACCTTCACTTTCAATTCAAGTCAGCCCCCCCTTTACCTAACAATGTTTCTAAAAATTGTATGGTTAATATTAACAAATTAGCCAAAAACATGATTTGGTTATTATTGGTGCAGACAAAGGTGGATCAATAGTTGTTCAAGATTTTTACCAATATGATAATGAAGCACTGAATCAATTATCTAATGTATGATACTACTCTGAACTAACTATCGACCCAACATCAGTTTTTAAACAACAGATTGATTTATTTCTTAATTCAGCTGTTGAAGAGGGGATTATCACCAAAAATACACAGTTCCAACTTACACTTTCCAACCCCTGTCCACAGTACATATACTTTCTACCTAAAATACACAAGGATCTGCAGCATCCCCCAGGCAGACCTATTATCTCAGGTAAGAATTCACTAACAGAACCATTATCCCCTTTTCTAACAAAATATTTAAAACCCTTGTTGCAATGTGTCCGTTCAAGGATCAGAGACACGACTGAATTTTTGCAGATTATCTCCGACACACAGCTTCAGCCAAATTGGTTACTTTGTTCACTAGACACCACATTGGGCCGATTTGGAGGTGCTGGAATACTGGCTTAACAAGACTGAACTATACAAGCCAGGTTTCAACACCCTGTTGTTGTGTCTGACAGAACACGTGTTGACTAAAAATGTGTTCTTTTATAAAGATAAATGTTATTTGCAAACCAAGGGGACAGCTATGGGGGCTTCTTTTGCCCCCATATATGCTGACTTATTCATGGCTTATTTTGAGGAACAGGTCATTTATGACAATTCTCACAACATTTATATTGAGGAAATGGATATTTGGCATAGATATTTGGATGATTGCTGGTTGGTATGGAGGGCTGACAGTGAATATCCTTTGGAATTTACCACTTATTTGAATGAAAATAAATGGGGAATTGAATTTTCTGTCAGCTATGATAGCAATAAAATTATTTTCTTAGATGTTTTGGTTTGCAGTGCATCTGACCATACGCTGACAACAGAGATTCATTGCAAATTCCCCGAAAATAACTCACTGCTCCATGCCACCAGCTTTCATCCTCCCCACATTTGCAAAAACATTCCTAAATCACAACATTCGTGTCAGACGAATTTATTCTGATCAGCACACTTATATACAATCCATGGATGATTTATTACATAGATTTCATGATCATGGCTATAAAAGGGGCCAGTTATCACATACTATACACACTGTGGACAAGATGAAAAGGGCAGATTTGCTTCTTTACAAATCAACGTCCAAATACAATTCTGCACCACCCAGACTTATTACGATATATGGACGTAACACCAACACATTGCTTAATATTGTACAACACAATTGGAACATATTAACATGTGAACCCAGACTTTATGACATTCTTGGTGACAGATGCTCCTTTTCCTTTTGGAAAGGAAAAAAATTATCATCTTTTTTCAATCACTTCAAACATTTTGAAGTGAAAGCCACAAATACCATTCAAACAACATTATCAGGTGACCCAGTAATTGGATGTTTTCCTTGTGGACACTGCATTTATTGCACCAAACTACTTAAAACCACTAGCTTCACCAGCCAGAATACTCCTGAAGTATTTAATATTAAATTATTTTGCAATTGTTCTTCAGATTGGATCATTTATTTGGCCAAATGTACTTGCCCTGCATTTTATGTTGGTCAAACATCGAGACCCTCGAAACTTCGAATATCTGAACACCTCAGTGACATTAGGCATAAAAGAGAAAGCAATGCCTTATACAAACATTCCCTTATACATCAAAAGGCCAGTTTCAGTTTTACCATCACAGATAAAATTTTGAGATCTAGACAAAACAAATTAGGTTGGCATGATTTGCTTGATTCCATGGAGAAAAAATGGATCATTAAACTTGGTGGGCTCTTTAAGCCAGGTCTCAATGAAAACATGTAATTAATCACATCTCATGTATTATTTATATATAGGTTCTTTTTTGTATGTACTTCACACACTGAAGAAGGCTCTAAATTTTGTATGTGCCGAAACCGGTCTGTGTTCTAAGAACCTAATACTTTTAATAAAGTATTTCATATTATCTAAGGTGCCTCGTATGCTGGTCCTCTTTCTGTGTCTGACAGTGAGAATCTAGTCATAACCCACAGGGCTGTCATCACCATCCCTTACTCCACTAGCTGCTGGATCACATGATGTCTCCTTCTATGGACATTGAGGAAAAGCAGCCTCTCCATCTGGTAAAGGCATACACCAATAGTGCTATGCATGAACCTACACAACAACCTTGGCATCTCCTGCAGGGTGATGAAATCCCCACCTCTGCCAGTACTCCTGGAGGTTACCACAGTACCAGCTGCTAGGGTAGTGCTACTGAGGGCACGTGTAGTGTAGGAGCATCAGAGGCAGTGCTGCCAGGTTGGGTCCCAAATGTGCTGGGCATCGGAACCAGTGGAGCAGGGGCAGGCTGAGGTACTGGGGTTGGCCTATCTCCCTGTGCTGTGAAGCATATAGTGCTTTGGTAGAGATGGATGACATGGAGGCATTTTGATGACACATAATAGAAAATAAAGAAGAAAAGATAAGGGTTGAGGTGAAAGAAAAAATAGATAAAATGAGTATCCTCATATGTGACAAACAATGAATTATCACATTAATACAGTTATTTTATCTGAAGTTTTACATTTAAGTATACTTTCTAACAACTACAAACTATAATTTTATGGAATGCTCAAAATAATCCTTGCTATGTGAGGATATTGCACATATGCTTGGTCTAGTTATGCAGATTAAAGTTAGCAACAGGGCATTTATCCCACATGGGTAAAATTTAATTTCCATAATATTAGTAAAGGATTGCACTATTTTATACTTGTTACTCCTGGTATTTTAACCCACAATGTCTGACTGCAGTCTTACATCAGACTCCTAAAATTGGTTTGTGCTAACCACTGCCACCCGCATGCTTGCTTTTAGAGTTAAGATATGCATGCTTACTTTGCTACTACTGTATAGAAAATAAAACATTTTTTTTAATGTTTTAAGCTATAATAATACATCTCTTATACTGCATACATACCACTTGCTTCCTTCAATCTCTCTAGATGCTCGGCATAGGCTTACCTATTCACATATATTTCAGAATTAGCTGTGAAAAGAAAAGAAATGAAAAGAAAAGAAGAGCATTATGCACAACAGTATTGCCTATATTTAGCTTTCTACGTATTATAAACTGTCTTTATTAGCATACTTAAACAACTGTGGGATGTTACTAGTTTAGTACTCATCCAAACACTGGTTGGGTGTATCCCTCTTATGCATTTTTAGGTTGTTAAAGTGGTGCCTACACTGTCCTCCAGTGAGTGGGATGCCAGTCGCCCTGCATACAGCCTTGATTAGACTATTACAAGCCTCTGATTTGTATTGGGAACCAATATAGCCCCACTGCAAATGCCTTTGGCTATGATGCTTTACCAAGAGTCCAGTTCTGGACTCCTCAACACCCCATCTCTGCCACCTAAATTGGGGAACTTCCCCTATAACACTAGACATGTCTAACCCAAAAGCAGTACAATAGCAAATCATGATTTCCCACCAATTCCTGTTATCACATTTACTGGTAATGCAGAAACCTGAGCAATGATGCCAACCACATTTGCGTGATGTTAAGCAGAGAGCAGCAGTGCCAAGCAGAGAAGAAAGCATTTTTGAAAATTGGAAGGTTAATCTGACATTTGATATTAGTTTGAGGGATGTGTTGTGATGTAACTGTTGGGTGATTTAACTTTGCAGACATGCACTAGAGGCATAAATTTTATTACCTGACACGTTTCATTTAGCTTTACCTACTGAACAAATTGATTTTTACAGTGTGGGATTCAAACCTGTATATAAGGGACAAAACTTTTACTTCCACAATAGTAATTTTTCCATCTTTGCCACAGAGCAAGTGCTTCTCAAGCATACTCAAGAATTATTTATAAATACAGATGACAGATTGAGGTGTTAACCATGTATGTGTGTGATCTGACAAGGTCCTTGTATATACATTCATTTGTGTATGTGTCTTATTTAAGTGTGAATGCCATTCAAGTCCAAATAACAGAATTATACTTACAGAAACATAGACAACAGTATATCCTCAGTCATACATCTGAACCTTCAAGAGTGTCTTATCACTTATACATATAAAATTCATATTAGCTCCACTGCTATGCATATTTATTCTTATTTATAATTATGTATAAATTGTTATAAGTGAAATTTAATATAATGTGAAATGGAAGAGTAAAAATATCTGGAATTCCCTGTATTAAAACCCAGGTCCTTGTGTAAGGCAGCGCTATACCTACACCCGTTGTCTCAGAAATACTGAAATAGCATTTGGATATTTTCCTGTTCACTACTATAAACTGAACTGTCACAACAGTAAGAATATGCTGCACTTCCTGTATTAGAACCCACAACCATCCGTATTACAGCCCCACACTTACACCTATTGCGACAGGAATAGTTAAATAACAGTTGGCTATTTCCCTATGCATTATTAACTTCTCTGTGTTAACCGCTATGCAACACAACTTACCATGTTTGCCCAGCACACAGTTGATAAAATGTATCCATTTTGAAATTGTTGACTGCTTCCTGTCTGCAGGTGTTTGATAGCTGCAGGTGTTGGGGAAGCTTGCTAACTGTCGTACAATGTTGCTTGGTAGACTTGCTCTGTGGAAACTAAAAACTGCAACAATGTACCCTTTTTGACATTTAGAATGTCTACACATTGTCTGTAGGTGTTCTGTCTGCTTCCTGTGTCAGACATTAGAACAGGTTTGCACACTACTAAGCATGATGCAAATGAGACAAGCAAAGCTAAATTTGTTTTAGCCTTGTGAGCAGTGTTTATTAGGTTTTATCCTTAAAAAACAAAGGTAGGACTTGAACCATGATCTAAAGATAGTATATACTGTGTGGATCAATGTATTTAGCATATGTGCTACACACACAGGTGATTCACAGGTGTAGTTGATGTATTGGTTATCAAAGAAGTACATTACATGTTTCTCCATTTACCCTGTTTGCACCAAGTTGCACACCATTTAATTACTGGCATAAAAAAGAAAAAATATGATAAAGGAAGGAAAGAAAGCTATTAAATAAACAACACTCAAACTTTATGCTGGTACACATGAAATATTTTTACACAGGTCTGGATTTGAAGGCTCACTTCAATGAACCTTCAAAACACAATAAGGGTGTTTATCCCTCTTTGCCACAGAAACAGCTTTGCAGCAGAGAATGAAAATCATTGTGCATACAAGCAATTGCAACATCATCCACAGTATTAACAATACATAACAGTTGTACAGAATAATACCACAGTATAAGGACAAAATGATGTTTGGACAAGTATTAATTTCAGATGTAGTGCACTGGATGATTACACAGCCATATATGACTATTGCTTGCAGAAATGCAAATTCTGTCTGATCTCTGTATTTGTTGCTCCTTCTTCTCTTTTCTGACCAGTAATCTGAGATATGCAGTCTGTAATGCATAGTCATCTTCTTTCGGCTGTTCCCGTTAGGGGTCGCCACAGTGGATCATCTGTTTCCATTTCTTCCTGTCCTCTGCATCATGCTCTTTCACACCAACTGCCTGCATGTCCTCTCTCACCACATCCATAAACCTTATCTTAGGCCTTCCTCTTTTCCTCTTACCTGGCAGCTCCATCCTTAGCATCCTTTTCCCAATATACCCAGCATCCCTCCTTAGCACATGTCCAAACCAACACAATCTCGCCTCTCTTGCTTTGTCTCCAAACTGTCCAACCTGAGCTGACCCTCTAATATACTGATTTCTAATCCTGTCCATCCTAGTCACACCCAGTGCAAATCTTAACATCTTTAACTCTGCAACATCCAGCTCTGACTCCTGCCTTTTTGTCAATGCTACAGTCTCCAACCCATATAACATAGCTGGTCTCACTACCCTCTTGTAGACCTTCCCTTTCACTCTTATTGGTACCCGTCTGTCACAAATCACTCCTGACTCTCTTCTCCACCGATTCCACCCTGCCTGTACTCTTCTTCACCTCTCTTCCACACTCACCATTACTCTGAACTGTTGATCCTTATACTCATCCACCTTTACCAACTCTATTTCCTGCATCCTCACCATTCCTCTACCCCCCCTCTCATTTATACACATATATTCTGTTTTAGCCCTGCTGACCTTCATTCCTCTCCTCTCTAAAGCATATCTCCACCTCTCCAAGGTCTCCTCAACCTAGTCCCTACTCTCACTACATATCACAATGTCATCTGCAAACATCATAGTCCACGGGGCCTCCTGTCTAAGCTCATCTGTCAACCTGTCCATCACCACTGCAAATAAGAAAGGGTTCAGAGCTGATCCTTGAGGTAATCCCACCTCCACCTTAAACGTATCTGTCACTCCCACCACAGTCCTCACCAATGTCACATTACCCTTGTGCATATCCTGTACCACTCTTACATACTTCTCTGCCACTCCCGACTTCCTCATACAATACCACAACTCCTCTCTAGGCACCCTGTCATATGCTTTCTCTAAGTCCACAAAGACACAATGCAACCTCTTCTGACCTTCTCTGTATTTCTCCAACAACACTCTCAGAGCAAAAAGTGCATCTGTAGTGCTCTTTCTTGGCATGAAACCATACTGCTGATCACTAATCATCACCTCCCTTCTTAACCTAGCTTCCACTACTCTTTCCCATAACTTCAAGCTGTGACTGATCGATTTTATCCCTCTGTAGTTACTGCAGCTCTGCACATCACCCTTATTCTTAAAGATAGGTACAAAAACACTTTTTCTCCACTCCTCAGGCATTCTCTGACTTTCTCTCCACTCCTCAGGCATTCACTGACTTTCCAAAATTTCATTAAACAATCTGGCTAAAACTTCCACTGCCATTTCTCCTAAGCACCTCCATGCTTCCACTGGTATGTCATCTGGGCCAACAGCCTTTCCATTCTTCATCCTCTTCATAGCTGTCCTTACTTACTCCTTGCTAATCTGCTTCACTTCCTGATTCACTATCCCCACATCATCCAACCTTCTCTTTCTCTCATTCTCTTCATTCATCAGCCCTTCAAAGTACTCTTTCCATCTACTCAACACACTCTCCTCACTTGTGAGTACGTTTCCCTCACTGTCCTTTATCACCCTTACCTGCTGCACATCTTTCCCAGCTCTGTCCCTCTGTCTAGCCAATTGGTACAGGTCCTTTTCTCCCTCTTTAGTGTCCAATCTCTCATACAACTCTCTATATGCCTTATCCTTAGCCTTCGCCACCTCTGTCTTTACCATGCACCTCATCTCCTTATACTCATGTCTACTTTCTTCATCTCTTTGACGATCCCATTTCTTCTTCGCCAGCCTCTTCGTCTGTATACTCTCCTGTACTTCCTCATTCCACCACCATGTCTCCTTGTCCTCCTTCCTCTGTCCAGATGTCACACCAAGAACCTTCCTAGCAGTCTCCCTTACTAGCTCTGTTGTAGTTACCCAGCTATTCAGTAACTCTTCATTGCCTCCCAGTGCCTGTGTTAACTCTTCCCTGAACTCCACCTCACAATCACCCTTTTTTTAACTTCCACCATTTAATCCTTGTCACTGCTTTCACACTCCTCCTCTGCTTCTTGATCGCCAACATCATCCTGCAGACCACCATTCTATGCTGCTTAACTACACTTTCCCCAGTCACCACTTTACAGTCTCCAATCTCCTTCAGACTGGCCCTCCTACATTGGATATAATCCACCTGTGTGCATCTTCCCCCACTCTTGTACGTCACCCTATGCTCCTCCCTCTTCTTAAAATACGTATTCACCACAGCCATGTCCATCCTTTTCGCAAAATCCACAGTCATCTGACCTTCTGCATTCCTCTCCTTAAAACCATACCTACCCATCACTTCCTCATCCCCTTTGTTCACTTCACCAACATGCCCATTGAAGTCCACTCCAATCACTAGTCTCTCAGCCTTGGGTACACTCACCACCACTTCATCCAACTCACTCCAAAATTTTTCTTTCTCATCCATCGCACACCCAACTTGTGGAGCATATGCACTAACAGCATTCATCATTACACCATCAATTTCAAGCTTCATAAACATCACTCTATCAGACACTCTTTTCACCTCCAAAACACTCTTGACATACTGTTCCATTAGGATAACCCCTACCCCACTTCTTCTGCCATCCACACCATGATAGAACAATTTGAACCCGCCTCCTATACACTTGGCCTTACTTCCCTTCCATCTGGTCTCTTGCACGCACAATATATCAACCTTCCTTCTCTCCATCATATCAGCTAGCTCTCTCCCTATACCAGTCATACTGCCAACATTCAAAGTTCCTACCCTCAGTACTACACTCCTAACCTTCCTCCTCTCTTCCTGCCTTCGGGCATGCCTTCACCCTCCTCTTCTTCTTTGGCCAACAGTAGCCCAATTTCCGCCAGCACCCTGTTGGCTAACAGTACTGGTGGCGGTCGTTGTTAACCCGGGCCTCGACCGATCCGGTATGTAATTATCAAATGTTCTCCGCATCAGTAATTTGGCAGAGGTTTTAAGCCGGATGCCCTTCCTGACACAACCCTCCCCATTTATCCGGGCTTGGGACTGGCACAAAGAAATGCACTGGCTTGTGCATCCCCAGTGGCTGGGTTAATATGCAGTCTGTAATGCATTCTTTATTATTTTCCTTAAATGTGTGAGGATGATAAATGGGAATATTATATAGTTGTCAATAAATGCAGGAGAGATTGGATACTACTGAGTAGAAACTTTGAAATGTGTGCTGCTTGCTTACATTTAAAACATTGATGCAGTTTCTTCTAAGCTTTGTAAGTCTAACCTGGCTGACACACCTGGTGGAGGTAAGGGAGTCTGAATTGCTGTTGTGCTTTCCTTCTCCCTCCCAGTAATCATTCACAGTTGCAATCCATTAACAACAAACACTGAGGGAGTGCCTGTGATATGTTTACAATTGCCACATGGAGCCAAGAATTTGGGATTCAGTAATTCTATTGAGTTCACACATCATTTGCATCTTCAACTTGCACACAGCCCTGAATCTACACTATAAAAAGGGAACCCTGTAGCTAGGGAACCTGAAGGTCAGGATACTTGTTTATGTGGTTAACAAAGAAGACTGGTATTACTTTGGATTTATCTGCACAGAGGACTACTGCTCTTGATAAGGTATTATTGCATTTTTCAGTAATATACTGGACATGCTCACATCACTAACAGAAAAAATTATATATATATATATATATATATATATATATATGCATTAGCAAATGCTACTTCTATCTCTATGCACTTCTTACAAGTTTACTGATGGCATAGGCATTTTTCATCACTAGTTGCAAGAATATGCTTAGATAGAGCATTTTTCATGTAATGCTTATTAGTATTATACAGATGCCCATTATTCTTTCCTTCAAAGTTCTATTGGTTTCCCAAAATAAAAACTTTGGCACACCGTGCAAAATGGTCAGATATACCAGATTGCTACTTTTACAGGTGGCAAAGTGTTTAAATTCCTAAAGCTTATGTGTGTCTGGGTGCTCAAGTGTATCACTCCTATTAATATGTCAGCACATATTACAACCTCCACAGGGATGAGTTTCACACATTTCAGGTTTCTGAGGAATTTTGGTAACTGGTTTATAACATAGCAACCTCTTTAAAGGCCTCTTTAAAGGCTTATTATTTTTAAAACAAAACTTAAGGGCATCACACAATATCCCATTGTACCCATCATCACACATCAACACATGCCAATGCTTCCATACAATACTGCATATTGGGTGGATTTCATTCGAATAAGTGACACTCATCTTGTGGGTAACGTTGGAACTGAATTTGCTAGACTCTTTTTATCAAGAAGCTCTAATTACACCATTGAACATATACATTTGGTTTGTAGCCTGCTTGATATAATTTTAGAGAATAATGTTTTTGCCTTTGATGGTAGCTTCTATGTCCAGAGAGTTGGTATGGCTATAGGCACTACATGTGCAAATAGATATGCAAATATTGCTCTTGCCTACTGGGAGTTTCTTTATATTTTTGAGAGCAGTAATTTTTACAGACAGTTTGTGCCTTACTATGTGCATTTTATGGATGATGTATTTCTAATATGGATAGGCACTGTTAGTTTGCTATGTGATTTGATTGATTATATACAACAGGCAACTATTTTTTTTGTTTTACATTGAATTTTTCATCTGATACTATAGAATTTTTGGATGTACATATGGTGAAAACTGATGCTGGTTTAGACATATAGCTGTACAGGAAACTGTGTTAGAAGATGAGTGTATTTCATAAACAGTCTATGCATCCACCACATGTTTTTATTAATGTAGTTAGAGGGCAATTCTTTAGGTGTGCAAAATTGAATGCAAATGATAATAACATGAAATGATTGTTTGATAAATTGGCATATGGTTTTATTAAAAGGAGCTATGGTGTAAATGAGGAAAAAGTACCACATGATGAGGTATCCTCTCAGTGGTGGGGGGGGGGGTAGGGCTAAGCCTTACTTTTCAGATGATCCTCAAGTGAAGGGATCCATGTACAGTAATGCAGGTACACTCAGGATGAGTGTCACTTATTCAAATGACATCCACCCAATATGCAGTATTGCACAGAAGCATTGGCACGTGTTGATGTGTGATGATAGGTACAAGGGGATATTGGATGTGTTACATTAGAAGGTACTGCCAGCAGAGCTAGCTGGAATTTTGTAAATAATTATATGTCATTTGTAAATATCAAATTGATTTATATAAGTTGCTTGTGTTACAAATGCATTAGAACTGTATGTCATGTGTATATCAAACTGCTCTGTAAAGATGTGTGTGTTGAAAAGGTATTTGTAAAGTGATTGTGCTTAAACTGTATCGATGGCGTGCCCTACTGGAAGAGAACAGAAATGTACATGCACTATTGTAAGTGTTTAAATGTATCTGTTTTAACAGAGTAAACTGGATGGTTAACCTAAGTCCATCAAACTTTAGAAAAGTATCTGAAATTAAATTGCTTTGTAGGCTAGGCCATAAAGAAGTTTCAATACAGGTAGAGACACAATCTATACTAAGATGCTTTCTGTATTGTCTTTGGGTTGAACTAATTGCTGCTTTGGAAGCATGAAGGGATGCAGTTGTTTTATGACTTCCAGCACCTGCCAAAGATCTGAGCAAAACCCCTTGTATGAGTATTTTTACAGGTAGATGCTAAATACTGCCAGCTTCAGCAACAGGGGTTTTACCTGGGCACAAGAAGTCAGATGACCTGAAATAATGCCATTTTGCAAGCTATCCCAGCACTAATATTTTAGATATTATTTTGAGAAGTCTCTTGGTGAGACAGTGCATTTTGCATTCTGTCTTGGACCTGACAACAACATGTACCAGTCACCACATCTGCCTTGCTCTAATTAAGTAAGTTGCTAGTGTATAATAACTCTCTCAGATTCAGTCAGGAATATAAACAAGCTTAGCTTAGATTTTGTTTTTCTTTATTTGGGTGAGTCTGTACTGCAATGTTATTTTACAAATTTCCTGTGGTTTTGAACTCTGCTGTCACTGTGAACATATATATAGTATGGTCTTGTTCTTTTATAATTTATTATTAAATATAGTTAAACCTTTCTGGCTTATCTGTGTAGATATATTTAAGTTTTGAGAGTACTGGCATATTTATTTGGTGACACTGTGTGGGCCACTCCTAATAGCCTTTCTCTTGATCAAACTACCATTTGTATTAATATTAATATTGCACATTAAGATTGGACACCCTTTGTTAAGGGCCCTTAAGTAGCTGATAAGGAGTGACTGGTGGCAGTGGTAACTACCTTATAGTCTGGGCAGAAGAGAACATAGCTAGTAAACCTGTGTCAGCCTTTCCCAGGTATGTGTGCGTGTGTGTGTGTGTGTGTGTGTGTGTGTGTGTGTGTGTGTGTGAGAGAGAGAGAGTGTGTAAATCAAACCTTAAAGTGTGTGTGTGTGTGTGTGTGTGTGTGTGTGTGTGTGTGTGTATGTCAGCTTCTTGGACAGGGACATAAAGCACTAATTGGACGGAGAGGGTGCTGGAGGTCTTGGCTTGGTCACTCAGCTGATACTGGTTGACAGTGGTGGGTCATCACATATTAATTGGCTGGCAGTGGTGGGATCACCACATCATGTACTGGTATTCAGTCGTGTGGATATGGAACTCCTTTAGCTTGTAAACAGTAGTCACTAAAGAAGTTGTTTGTACTCTCAAGCAGCCACATGGTAGACATTCAAAGTTTCACATCACAATAATTTTATTTATTTTTTGTTGGCTTAGTCAGGGAGAGCAGGCAAGGATGTCAGCAGAGGATTATGGCAAGCTGACAAGGAGATATCCCAAGCCAAAGTACTAGGGCATGCCATCCTGACTAAAGAAGAAATGATTGCAGCCTTAACCACAGCTGCATCACAGACAAGGAACCAGGAGGACAGCCAGACTGGCCTTGGGGGAAGTACAACACTAAGAAAATGGATAGTTCAACTTTGCCTCAGAGGACTTAAAAATCCATCTGGAGTTAAAGACACTTGAACCGGAGGCCAAACATTTGGAACTAGAATCAGCAGAGAGACTACAGCAGGAGAAACAAATGGAATTAGAAGCATCAGAGAGACTGAGGCATCTGAAAGCTGAAGAAAATGAGAGGCAGAGGCAACATGAAAAGGAGATGCTGACTCTTTGCTAGGGTCATGGAGGTAATGGGGAAGGGAATAACCAAACCCCAGAAGCAATACATTTCAGTGAATTTCTTGGACAATTTACAAAGGGTGATAATTTGGATAGTTTTATTCATATGTTTAAAAGGGTATGTAAACAGTATAATGGTGACCAAGGCTTCTGGGTACAGTTCCTGACCCCCTTGCTCCGTGGTAAAGCTGTAACTGCTGTTTCTAAATTGTCTGATACTGATTGCTTAAATTATGACACAGTTAAAAAATTGTTTGTTAGTGTGTTTAAGTTAATACCTGAAGCTTATAGAAAAAAAAGTTGTGTCAGCATAGATGCAAGGCAGATGAAAGTGTGTGTGATTCTATTGCTGAGTTAAGCACTTATTTTCATAGGGTGAGCAGGTGTCAGGTCACCACTTTTGAAGGACTGGCAGACCTTTTGGTGAGGGAACATACCCTTAGCAGTTTGCCTGAGGACTTAATAATCTGGTTGGCAGATAGAAAATGCAACACCACAAATGAGTAGGGGAAAAAAGGAGATCCATACCTAGAAAGCAGGGCATCACTGCACAGGAAAGGGATACCCACTGCTGCACATGGGTCTAAGGGAAATCGTGGTGGGCAGCTTAAACTACCCCAACAGAGTCCGCCAGTAAAAGGGGAAGCCACTAGTTCAGGTACACAGCCAGGATCAAGGGTTATAGGTTCATAGGTTGGTACTAGGCTATTGGCCCTAGGGCCTATACAAGCCTAGCCATAACAATTCCCTGGATATTTTTTCCCACAATATTTACTTCCCTGGACCCCTGTCTAGCAGGAAGACTGACGTGATCCCTGGGGTGAATTTCCTATCTCCCATGCAATCATAAAGGTTCCTTTTGAAGAGGGCCAAGGAGGCACTCTGCTTGACATGTATGGGCAGTCCATTCCAGAGTATGGGGAGTCTCTGGTCAGGAACCTATCCCTCCAGCATGTTTTGTTCATTGTGATGACAAGGTTTAGATCCCTGGAGTGTGTGGCTCTGAGGGATTGGGATTTATTTAAGTGGAGCATGTCCAACAGCTCAAGGTTTGACATGGCCTTGTATGTTAAGCAGAGATCATCTCTTCTGAGTAGGTGATATGCCACAGAGAGTATAGCTGGAGTTTTTTAAATGGTCAGCATAGGGCATCTGCTTTAGGCCTGTGATTCTTTTAGTGATGTATTTCTGCAGCCTTTCCAGCTGTTGCAGATGTCTTGTGAGGTACATACCAAATTGAGCATTGTACTCTATAATGGGTCTAATGAGGGATGAGTACAGTGGGTCAATGACCTCCTTTTTTCTGGATGAAAAGCCCTTAGTGATGAGGTGTGCCACATAGAAGGATTTCCTGATTGTTGTGGTGATGCGGTTATCGAAGGTGAGACCACTGTACTCCTGTGTCCCTAAGTCTCTTATCACACTTTCAGTGTTTAGTGTACCGCCACCTATGTGGTAATTCATGGGTACATGTTTTTTTCTCAAAGGGGATAACTATACATTTCTTGGTATTAAGCTTGAGCCCATGGCTCTGGCACCAAGCATATTTCTGTAAGGCCCTTTTGTAGAATATCTACATCATTTGGGGATTTAATAATGGCTCCCAGTTTGCAGTCATCTGCGGACTTTGTTAGCCAGAGTCCCTTAGTGTTGGCCTGTGCTTCAGAGACGTAGATGCAAAACAAGAGCGGTCCTAGGACTGAACCCTGAGGTACTCCACTTGCCACTTGTCTGGAGCTGGATTTGGAGTTGGCTACTTTTACAGTCTGGGTTCTGTCTGTAATCCAGTTGGCAACCCATCAAGTGATGTAGGGATTCATGCCCAGCTTAGTAAGTTTATCTATGATTCCAGAGTGGGGGGTGGTGTCGAAGGCCTTGGCGAGGTCCAGATAGGCTGTGTGGATCGCCTTACCCTCGTCCATGGCTCTGGAGACTGATTCGAAGAAGTCAATCAGGTTTAGGAGACAAGATCGGCCCTTCACGAACATAAACTGAGTGGGATCCAGTGTTTGAATGTTGCCAATGTCTTTGTTTATAAGTTCCATAATAATGCATTCCATGCCCTTGCAGATCAGGCTCATCAGATTGATGGGACAGTAGTTCCCGGGATCCAAGGTGGATCCTCCCTTGTGGAGTGGGATAACTGTAGCTGTGTGCCACTCAGTGGGCACGAAGCCTGAGGTGAGGCTATGATTAAACATGGCACTTAGGTGAGGTGCCAGTTCATTTTGTAGTTCATGTAATACACAGCCCAGGATGTCATCTGGTCTCATGGATGCTGTATTCTTAGCTTTGAAGAGTGCGGTTTATACCTGTGTGGCCATGATTACTGGAATTTGGCAATCTTTTGGTATTGAGATTGGCCCTTTATTGCCAGGATATTGGCAATATCCTTGGGATCAGTATATTTAATGCCATTCTGTTGTAACTCAGAGCAGATCTGAGCATTGCCATTTAGATTCTTGACATTCGCCTTGTAGCTCTCTTTGGAATGTTTGGCAATTTTATTTTCGTAACTAGCTTTGGAGGATTTTATGAGGGATCTCAGCTTCTTACTGAGGCTGGTAAGGGAGTTTTTTTGCATCCTGGGATTTTCCTCTTTTCTGTAACAGTTTCATCCTTCTGTTGTCTAGTTTGTTTATGGCAAGGGACCACCAGATTGGCTTCCTTTTTTTGGAAGAGAGCATCTTGGTTCTATTTGGGATGGCACGATTCATGCACGGGTGGATGTGCTCATACAGTGCCTTAGTGTAGGATTCAGCAGTCGAACTTTCAGCTCCCGTATGCATATGTGTCATGAAGTTTGTCACGTCTGACTTGAGTAGCATGAAGTTGGATTTGGAGAAGTTTTTTTATGTAGGTTTCCTTACTGGGGAGGTGGGGGTGGGGTGTGGATTCCAAGGGTGATTAGCTTATGGTCAGACCTGACCAATGAGGGGGTGACCACTGGTGTGGAGCATCTATCTCCCATGTTGGTAATGACCAGGTCTAGTATATTGGAGCCCCTGGTGGGTCAATGGATTAGTTGATCCAGGTCATTGGAATTCATGAATTCCAAGAACCATTGGGAAAAGGTGTTGGTACCCGATTAGTTTTCCCAGTTAATGGCAGGGTAGTTGAAATCACTCAATATTCAGGTGTTTGGTTGTATCTTAATATTTTCCAGTATGTTTAGAAAGGTGTAGTGAGAATCTTGGGGCATAGTGGGGGGCATGTAGCAAGCTACAATTTGGATTGCAATTTTAGTTAGTGTTAGTTGCACCTGGAGAATTTCAGATGCATTGTGTTGGGCAACTACCTGGAGTTGTGAATATCCGGGTCTATAGTAGAACATAGAAGTTTCAAAACTTTGAATGTTCTAATATCGACCCCTATTAAGTGAATGCTTACAACATTGAACATGCAGAACAGCGAATTTTTTTCCCAGGGAAAAACATTGCTGTTCCAAAACACATACACACACAACACAAGCACACCAAACAAACAGTAATCCACACACATACACCTAAAATCTTACCTCTAACCCTACACTAAACTGTACATACACCACTTACTATCCACTTACCTTAACCCAAACCCTAACCCTAAGGTCCGTCACTATCGCCCACTCACTTCACCCGCACCCTAACCCTAACTCACCTACACTGCCCTAACCCTCACGTCCACACAACCGCACACTTACCTGACCCGCGCCCTAACCCTAGCTGACCTAACCCGCCCTAACCCTCACGTCCACACAATCGCACACATAACTAACCAGTGCCCTAACCCTAACTCACCTAACCCATGCCCAGCCACACACTTACCTGAACCCGACCCATAACTTTCCACCACAGCACCGAAAATAGCGAAACGACAGAAACGGACAACCGAATTCTTTCCCTAGGAAAAAAATTCAGTTTTCTGTAGCTTCACTATTTTCAGCATTCACTAAATAGGGGTCGATATTAGAACATTCAAAGTTTTGAAACTTCAATGTTCTAATATAGACCCGAATATCCTAGGTGAGTTTGGACACTTCTCCACCTTTAGTTTTTTCGTCTTGGTTTGGTGGCTGAAAAGTGTGGTAAGAGTTGTAGCCTGGTATTGCAGGGGTGCTGTATGGAGCCTTGAGCCAGGTCTCAGTTACTGTACAGATATCGATATTTTCCATTTTTAGGAGTGCTTCGAGAGAGTGCATTTTGAGGTTTAGACTTTTAGCATTGAGTAGCATTACCTTCAGATTTTGCATGCTTGTATCTGTTACGGTGGTGGTTTTGTCCTTTGAACCTTGCCTAAAAAAAGCACTACAGGGGTGGCAAGAGCTTTAGCCAGTAGCCTGAATCCCAGGGGTGACAGGTGCAGACCATCTCTGGCAAAGCATCGTGGTTTGTCGATCATGTCATCCCAGGCAGACATATACTGGATCCTCTTTGAGTGACACCAGAAGCTTAGCTAATTGTTGAAGTCAATAATTTTGTCCTTATACTGTGGAATCATTCTGGGCGAAGGCAGGATGTTACTCAGGGCTGGGGCCATACCTGCCTGGGCCACATGATCTGAGAGCTCTTCCATGCCTCTTTTCATTTAGTCCAGGGAAGTGCATCTCAAGTCATTCACTCCAACATGGGCAATGACTGAGTCATATTTGTACTTGTTGTGGAGGGACTTGAGTGCATGCATTATGTGGTGGATCCTGGCACCCGACAGGCAGCTGACTGTTATTTTCTCCTTGATCAGCCTGGCGAGTGGGACATCAGTGTGCCTGACTATGGAGTCACCTATGACTAAAGTGTTGGGTACACTGTCTTGCCTTAGGGGCTATTGTTGGGTGGCACACTGGTGTTGTGAGCTATGTGTCACTTTGGTTGTGACTGGTGTTTGTTTGCATTTCAGCTTCGGAGGTCCTTCTTGCTTGAGCAGGTTAATTTTAAGGGCCTTCACATATGTGGGTTTAGTGTTGCTATGTGTGGGTGTTGGTGTGGGTTTTGAAGGGCTATGTGTTGCTTAAGGTGTAGTGCAGGTGTTAACCTTCTCCTCTTGACTGTCTAGCACAATCTTGGCTAGTGAGAGCTTTGCTTCCAATTTGGCTATGTAAGTGCATCTCTCACTGGTTATAGTGTTGGGTGGTAGGAGGAAAGGGTTGTCTGTGTACATGAGGCAGTTGTTGCATTTCTCCAGTATGCCAAGATTCACCATGTGGACAGGAGAAATCACCAGAAGCTGACCCTTGGACAGGGTACTGGAGTGTGAAGATTGTGTGAAGACAGATGAAGGCTGCCAGCCTAGCCAGTTAGAATTTTGGAGATAATTCTGTCATCTGTGGGTATTAGTGTAAACCACAGGCTTGTTGTCTTAGATGGTAGAAATAGTGTTACATGTGGAACTGGAAAATAATGTGACAACATTGCACTCTACTGACCAAGTAAAGCATGTTGTGACCCTTTGGTGTAGACACGGCTCCATCCGGTCTAGATGAAGGAAGTCTTGCCATTGTTGTGGGGCCGGAGTTGGTGGCTGGACTTTGCATGCATGAATATCCTTTGTTGCTCTGGATTCTGCCCAGAGGTGAAGAATGTAAATATAGTTCCTGTTAGCCTGGGAACCCAGGGAAGTGTGCAGAATGGAGTAATGTGAACCAGGAATGGGATTTTAAAAACAAAGAATCAGAGAGCATTAAGCATTTTGTCTTGAGCATCCAAATCAGCACTGCCTTTGCTCTATATGTAAGTTTATCTTAGATTTGTGTTTTCTCTTAGAGACATCTAGAAACTAGAAAGATTAGACTGTGTTTTTCTGTGATGTCAGATCTGTATTACTGAATTATTTTAAGCATTGCTCTGTGATCTCTGAAATCTTGACTAGCACTGTGTAGTAAAAGTATTGTCTTGTGTTTTGACTATTTGTTATTAAATATTTTTATACCCTTTCAACTGTGGCTGTTTTTGTAGAGATAATTTAAGCTCTTTAGAGTATTTGCATGCCTTTGGTAAAATTGTACAAAGCCACTCCAATAGCATTAGCCCTGGGCTATACTACCAATTAGATAATAATATTGCACAGTAATAATTGGACACCCTTTTAAGGGCCTTTGGGTAGCTGCAAAATATTAGTGGGTGGTGGCAGCTGGTACTACTGTATAGTCTGGGAAAAAGGGGCACAGCTGGAGAACCTGTGCCAGCGTTTCCCAGGAGTGTCTGTGTGGTTGTATAAACTCTTCTCAAAGTGAGTGAGTGAGTGAGTGTCAGCTACCTGGGCAGGGACTCAAAGCACTGGTTGGACAGAGAGAGTGCTGGAGGTTTAGCTTGCCCAGTAGCCTGAGATCTGGACCCTATAGCTGTTCCAGTGGGGAGTCTTATTGGGGACCTGAAGAATGAGGGAGCGACCAGCCCTGGACCGACTGTAATCTCTGTGTGCTGTTAAGGGGAATTGCACTTTACTGTATTTGTTATCCTTTCCTCCTATATGAGACACCCCTCACTGGTGTTAGTGGTGAGGATTGAGGCTCCTTGATTGCTGCGCCAGGGCATGGGCGTCACATATTAATTGTTTGGCAGTGGAGGGATATCCACATCACATATTAATTGGTGGCAAATGCTAATTGGCTTGTAGTGGTGTGTGTAGAGTGAATTTCTGTAGTTGGTGTACAGTGAGCTTTGAAGGTGTTTTGTACTCTAAATCAGCCATGCAGTGAATACTCAGAGTTCAGATCACAGTTGTTTTATTTCTTTTGTTAGCTTAGTCAGGGTGCGCAGTCAGCATGTCAGCAAAGAAGTATGGAAAGCTGACAAGGAGCCAGCTGGCAGAGATGTGCCAGGCTAGGGCACTGGTGCATGGAAACCTGACTAAGGCAGACCTGATTGCAGCCTTGGTTATAGCTGCATCAGAAAACAGCAACCAGGAGGACAATAAGACTGGCAGTGGAGATATAATACCCCCGGAGAATGGACAGCTCAACCTTTCTGCAGAGGACTTATAAATCCATCGGGAGCTGGGGAGACTTGAGTTGGAGACCAGGCATGTTGAAATAGAGACAACTGAAAGACTGCGGCATCTAGAGAGTGAGAACAATGAGAGACTGCAACATTTGTGGGCTGAGGAGAATGGGAAACTGCTACACTTGGAAGCTGGGGAAGGGGAAAGGCAGGGCAGCATGAAAAGGAGATTCTGACTCTTCAACAGAGCCATGGAGGTAATCCAGAAGGGAGTAACAGGACCCCAGAAGCACAACAGGTCAGTAGATTTCTTCCGCAGTTTAAAGAGGGGATAATTTTGATAGTTTGATTCGTATGTTTGAGGGGCTATGCGAACAGTGTGGTGTTGACCAGGTGCTATGGGTAAGGTTCCTGACCCCCTTACTCCATGGTAAAGCTATAACTGTTTTGTCAAAAATGTCTGACGTTGCATGATTTGATTATACTGCTGTTAACAATTACCTGTTAGAATTGTTTAAGCTAACACCTGAATCATATAGGAAAAAGTTTTGTGAGCATAGACGCAAGTCAGATGAAAGTGTGTGGAATATGTTGCTGACCTGAGCACTTATTTCCATAGGTGGGTGAGTGGATGTCAGGGCACCACTTTTGAAGGGCTGGCAGACTATTGGTGAGGGAAGAAGCCCTTAGCACTTTGCCTGAGGACATGAGGATCTGGTTAGCTGATAGACAATGTGCTACTTCAGATGAGTTGGGGAAGAAGGGGGACCTATACCTGGCAAGCAGGGCAGCCCTACACAGGAAAGGGACCCCCAGTACTGCTCATGGGTCTAAAGGAAGGCATGATTGGTAGCACAGACTGTCTGAACAGAATCTGTCAGTAGCAGGGGAAGCCACTAGTCCAGTTACACATCCAGGAGCTAGGGTTAAATGTTATGAATGCAACCAGTCAAGCCATGTCGCATACAGGTGTCCACAGAGGCAAGGTGGGGAACAAAAGGTGAGGGAGCTAGTAAGTGGGAAAGTCAAAATGCCAATAGTAGGTTGTTTTGAGACAACAGGGGTACTGAACTACCATCCTGCAGATGTCCTGACAGGGAAGGATATCGAGGAGGCAGTATCATGTGCTTGTGCAGTTACATGCAGTCAGGCTTGGAGACAAGCAAGTAAGTCTGGTAGCCTGGAGGAGACCCAGAGAGACTGCAGCCAGGACTGGTGAGGTGGTTACTTCAAGGCGGGAGCTACTCTGTAGCAGTGAGACGGAATGTGAACCACAGCTGCTTATGGGTACTGATGCTCCCTTGGACAGAGTGACTGCAACGGTAGAGGTGAGTAGTAGTACCCAGGCTGAAAGTGAGGCACCACTGTCAGAGGATGCCAGACTTCCTGTGGAAGGGGAGCTGGCGAGGGTTACTTTGAGAGAGTTGAGACAGGCTCAGCTCTCAAACCCAATGTTGCAAAGCATGAGGCAGGTAGCTAGGGAGGCACCTGATTCTCAAGGAAAGGGGGAATCTGTATACTGGGACAAAGGGTTACTATACAGAGAGTGGACCCCTGAGGGAGGACTAGAAGGTGAGAGAGTACAGCAGTTGGTAGTGCTTAGAGCCTACCGTCTGATGCTTCTAGCCATAGTCAGTGATATTCCCTTTGCAGTCATACGGGCATAAAACATACAAAGAGGCTTATTATGCAGAACTTCTTTTGGCCTGGAATTCCCAGAGACGTAACAGGTACTGCAGGACCTGTGAGCAGTGCCAAAAAATAGGCAAGGCAGGGGAAAAAGTAAGAGCTCCTTTGATGCCTTTGCCTGTGATTGAGGAGCAATTTCAGAGGGTAGCTATGGATATTGTGGGTCCTCTGTGTACCCCAAGTTCCACTGGGAAAAAGTATATTCTAGTGGTAGTCAAGTTTGCTACATGATAACCTGAGGCAGTGGCTCTGTCCTCCATAGAAGGTGGCAAATGCTTTGTTAGAGATTTTCAGCAGGGTAGGTTTCCCAAAAGAAATACTGACTGACAGAGGTGGCAGTTTTATGTCAGACCTGCTGGCTTGTCTGTGGAAGTCCTATGGGGTGAAGCACATGAAGACCACCCCCTACCATCCCCAGACTAATGGTTTTGTTGAGAGGTTAAACTCTACAATCAAGTCCATGCTATGGGCATTTGCAGATCAGTTCAAGAGGAAGTGGGTCAAATATTTGCCCCATCTGTTGTTTGCTTACAGAGAGGTCCCCTAGGAATCCACAGGTTTTTCATCCTTTGAGTTGCTGTATGGGCATAGGTTAAGGCGACCTCTAGATTTAATTCGAGATGAGTGGGAATGTGAGTGCAACTCTCACAAGGAGTCTTTTTTGGCATATGTCTTAAACCTCAGGACAAGGCTCAGGGATCTCATGGGCTTGGCCCAGGAGAACCTGGCAAAAGCCCAACAACAGAAAAAGGTGTGACATGACAGGAATGCTCGAGCTAGAGAGTATGCTGTGGGGCAGCAGGTAATGGTTCTCATTCCTGTCAGACACAACAAACTGCAAGCAGCATGGGAGGGACCTTACAAGGTGGTAAGAAAGTAAGTGATGTTAACTATATGGTGGAACTGCTAGGCAGATGGCAGGGACACAAATTGTACCACGTTAACGTGATGAAACCTTACCATTATAGGGAGACCCTTGTGCTGAGCATTTGCAGTGGATTGCAGGAGGAGTCTGTGGGAGATCTGGGGACTGATCTTCTCAGTGAGGCTCGGGGTGACACCTCACTGGAAGTGGTAGCAATATCCCAGCAGCTATCTCCTTACCAGGTTTGAGAAATCTGAACAGTGTTGCAGAAATATGGGGACATGTTCACTAGGAAACCAGGATGCACCCACCTGGGGCAGCACCAGGTGGACATAGGGCCCCAAAGGCCTATTAGGCAGGCCCCTTATAGAGTGCCTGAGAGAGTCAAACAGACTCTGAGGGATGAGGTACAGGAGATGTTGAAACTAAGATGATTCAAGAGTCCAACAGTCCCTGGGCCTCCCCAGTGGTGCTGGTGCCAAAAAAGGATGGCAGCACCACGCTCTGTGTGGACTACAGAAAATTAAATAGTCACAGTGAGTCAGATGCTTACCCCATCCATAGGACAGATAAGGCCCTAGAGCAGCTGGGTGTGGCTAAATATCTTACAACCATTGATCTTACCAAGGGTTCCTGGCAGGTGTCCTTGACTCCCAGTGTTAGAGAGAAGTCAGCCTTTGTGACTTCTTTTGGCTTGTATGAGTTCAGCAAGATGCCCTTTGTGATGAAGACTGCCCCAGCAACTTTCCAGAGGCTGGTAGATCATCATATCCTAGCAGGAGCAGGATGGTTTGCCCTTGCTTTGCTTACCTAGATGATATTGCCATCTACAGCCATTCCTGGCCGGAGCACCTTTAGCATGTCAGGGAGGTGCTGGGCAGACTACAGAGGGCAGGATTGACCATTAAGCCGAGCAAATATCAGGTAGGTATGACAGAGGTCTCCTACCTAGGACATAGAGTGGGGAGTGGTAAGATCAGGCCAGAACCTGCTAAGGTAGAAGCCATTCAGGCATGGCCTGCACCTGTTACCAAAAAGCAGGTGAGGGTATTCTTAGGGACAGCAGGGTACTACAGAAAGTTCGTCCTCAGTTATAGAACCATAGCTGCTCCCCTCACAGACCTGACAAGGAAGAACAGAGCCAACCAGCAAAAAGCCAAGTTGCTAAGATGGAGCCCAGGATTGCAAGCATATGATATGTCAGTGCAGCACAACAGTGGGATTAGCAATGCCAATGCAGATGGGCTTTCAAGACAGGGAATGGGGTAAAGTATAGACAGACAGACCTAACCCCTCAAGCAACGTTTCTCAAGGGTCACTCAAAAAACTAGCTGGAGTTCTCCAGGGGGAGATATGTGAAGAATGAGTGAAGATAGATGAAGGCTGCCAGCCTAGCCAGATAGAATTTTGGAGATAATTATGCCATCTGTGGGTATTAGTATAAACCACAGGCTTGTTATCTTAGATGGTAGAAATAGTGTTACATGTGGAACTGGAAAATAATGTAACTTCAGTGCATTCTAGTGACCAAGTAAAGTGTGTTGTGACTCTTTTGTGTAGACATGGCTCTGGCTGGTCTAGATGAAGGAATTCTTGCTATTGTGGGGCCAGAGTTGGTGGCTGGAATTTGCATGTGTGAATGTCCTTTGTTGATCTGCTTTCTGTCCAGAGGTGAAGAATGTAAATGTACTTTCTGTTAGCCTGGCAACTCAGGGAAGTGTGAAAAATGATGTAATGTGAACCAGGAATGTGATTTTAAAAACAGAGTGAATCAGAGAGCATTAAGCATTTTTGTCTTGAGCATCCAACTCAGCACTGCCTTTGCTCTATATGTACGTTTATCTTAGACTTGTGTTTTCTCTTAGAAATAGCTAGAAACTAGGAAGATTAGACTAAGTGTTTTCCTGTGATGTCAGAACTGTACTACTAAATTATTTTAAGTATTTCTCTGTGATCTCTGAACTCTTGACTAGCACTGTGTAATAAAAAGTATTGTCTTGTGTTTTGATTATTTGTTATTAAATATTTTTAAACCATTTCAACTGTGGCTGTTTTTTTAGAGATAATTTAAGCTCTTTAGAGTACTTGCACGCCCATGGTAAAATTGTACAAAGCCATTGCAATAGCTTTAGCCCTGGGCTATACTACCAATTGGATAATAATATTGCACAGTAATAATTGGACTCCCTTTTAAGAGCCTTTGAGTAGCTGATAAATATTAGTGGGTGGTGGCAGCTGGTACTACTGTATAGTCTGGGGAAGAAGGGCACAGCTGGAGAACCTTTGCCAGCCTTTCCCAGGAGTACCTGTGTGGTTGTATAAACTCTTCTCAAAGTGTGTGTGTGTGTGTGTGTGTGTGTGTGTGTGTGTGTGTGTGTGTGTGTGTCAGCTACCTGGACAGGGACATGAAACACTGGTTGGACAGAGAGGGTGCTGGATGTTTTAACTTGCCCACTAGCCTGAGATCTGGACCCTTAGCCTGAGATCTGGACCCTTAAGCTGTGCCAGTAGTGAGTCTTATTGGGGACCTGGAGAGCAAAGGAGCGACCAGCCCCACACTGACTGTGATCTATGTCTGCTCTTAAGGGAAATTGCACTTTACTGTGTGTATTTATTATCCTTTCCTCCTATATGAGATGCCCCTCACTGATGTTAGTGGTGAGGATTGAGGCTCCTTGATTGCTGGGGCAGGACACAGGTGTCACATGGAGGACAGGTCTACTTCAACCCATCAAAAGTACGCAGCTACAAAACTTAAATAAGTGAGCTGAGTTCTGCAAAAGTGTATTTCAATGAACATGCACTTTTGCAAAACTCAATACACCGAACACAAACACAAAAGACACACACATAATAAAACAACACAAAGCATTTATGCAGGGGTCAAGCCCCCCCCCCTGTAACTCCCACATGGGGGCTGCACCCCCCACTTCTTATATATACTAACTCCAAGATCGCACTACAGTAAGGAAAAGGGAATATTTCCTTATCCTCACTGTACCATGATCTATGACAACTACTCAGTGTACTGAGTTTCACAAAAGTGCATTTTTGTTGAAATGCACTTTCAAGGAAACTCAGTTTGCTTATTTAAATTTCATTGAAGTGTACTTTTGGGGGTCAAAGTAGACCCTGCATAACATATGAGCAGTGCCAAAAGGTAGGCAAGGCAGGAAGCAAAGTCAAAGCTCCTTTGTTGCCTTTGCCTGGGATTGAGGAGCCATTTTAGAGGGTAACTATGAATATTGTGGGGCATTTGAGTACCCCAAATTCCACAGGGAAGAAGTATATCCTAGTGGTAGTAGATTATGCTACCAGATACCCTGAGGTGGTGGCTTTGTCCTCCATTGAGGTAAAAAAGGTGGTAAATGCTTTGTTAGAGATTTTAAGTAGTGTAGGTTTCCCAAATGAAATACTAACTGACAGAGGTGCCAATTTCATGTCAGACCTGCTCATTTGTCTGTCGGAGCGCTGTGGGGTAAAGCACCGAAAGACCACCCCCCTACCATCCTCAGACTAATGGTCTTGTTGAGAGAATAAACTCTACACTAAAGACCATGATACAGACAATTGCAGTTTAAGAAGGAGTGGGACAAATATTTGCCCCATCTGTTGTTTGCCTACAGAGTGGTGCCCCAGGAATCCACAGGTTTTTCACCCTTTGAGTTGCTGTATGGGCGTAGGGTGAGGGGACCTCTAGAGTTGTTTCGTGATGAGTGGGAGGGTGAGTGTGAATCCCACAAGAAGTCTGTTGTGGCATACATTGTAAAGCTCAGTACAAGGCTCAGGGAACTCATGGGCTTGCCCAGAAGAACCTGACATGAGCCCAACAGCAGACAAAGGTCTGGTATGACATGAAGGCTCGAGCCAGAGAGTATGCTGTGGTGCAGTAGGTTATGGTTCTCATTCCTGTCAGACACAATAAGCTGCAGACAGCTTGGGATTGACCCCTCAAAGTGGTAAGGAAGGTTAGTGATGTTAACTACATGGTAAAACTGCTAGGCAGGAAGCAGGGGCACAAATTGTACCATGTTAACATGATGAAACCTTACCATGATAGAGAGGCCCTTGTGCTAAGTAGTTGCAGTAGGAGGCAGGTGGAGTTTGAGGGAGATCTATGGCTGCAGTAAGCCAGCCAGCAAAATCAGAAATTACTATGGTGGAGCCTAGGGTTTTGGGCATATGATATGACAGTACAACACCGTAGTGCGGTCAGCAAAGCCAACGCAGATGGGCTCTCAAGACAGGGTATAGGGTAATGTATTCCCAGAGTGGCTCATCCATGTCAAACAATGTTTCTCAGGGGTCACTTGAAAAAGTAGCTTGTGTCTTCGAAGGAGAAAAAAACTGTGATGTAAGGAGGTACTGCCAGTACAGCTAGCTGGAATTTTGTAAATAATTATATGTCATTTATGAATATCAAACTAATTTATACAAGATGCTTGTGTTACAAATGTATTAGAACTATGTCATGTGTATATCAAACTGCTGTGTACAGACGTTTGTGTTGAAAAGGAATTTGTAAAATGCTTGTGCTTAAAATGTATCAATGATGTGCCCTACAGGAAGAGAACAGAAATGTACACGCACTATTGTAACTGTTTAAATGTATCTGTTTTAACAGAGGAAACTGGAGGGTTAACCTCAGTCCAGCAAACATTAGAAAAATATCTGAAATTAAGTTACTTTATAGGCTAGGCAATAATGATGCTTCAATGCAGCTAGAGACACAAAGTCTGTACTAGGAAGCTTTCTGTATTGTCTTCGGGGTGAACTAATTGCTGCTTTGCAAGCATGAAGGAATACAATTGTTTTATGACTTCCAGCACCTGCCAAAATCTGAGTGTAAGCCTTGTATGAATATTTTTACAAGTAGTTGCTAAATACTGCCAGATTCAGCAAGGGAGGGTTATATGGGAACTAGAAATCAGAGGACCAGAAATGTTGTCATTCTGCAAGCCATTCCAGCAGTAATATTTTCAATATTATTCTGAGAAGTCTCTTGGTGAGACGGTGCATTCTGCATTCTGTCTTGGTCCTGACAACAACAACAAGAACCATTCACCACAACTGCCTTGCTCTAATTAAGTAAGTTGCTAGGGTATAATAACTCTCTTAGAGTGAGTCAGGAAAATAGTGAAGTTTAGTTTAGATTTTGTTTTTTTTATTTGTGTAAGCATGTACTGCAATGTTATTTTAAATATTCCTGTGGTTTTGAATTCTTCTGTCACTGTGAATATATATTTAGTATATTATTGTTCTTTTATTTTTACTAAATATATTTACATTGTTCATTGTGGCTGATCTGTGTAGAGATATTTAAGTTTTGAAAGTATCTGCATATTTATTTGGTGACACTGTGTGGGCCACTCCTAATAGCCTTACTCTTGGTCAAACTACCATTTATATTAGTAATAATATTACACAGTAAGATTGGACACCCTGTGTTAAGGGTCTTAAAGTAGCTGATAAGCAGTGACTGGTGGCAGTGGTGGCACCTTATAGTCTAGGCAGAAGGGGGCATAGTTAGTAATCCTGTGCCAGCCTTTCCCAGGTGTGTGTGTGTGTGTGTGTGTGTGTGTGTGTGTGTGTGTGTGTGTGTGTGTTTGTGTGTGTAAATCAAACCTCAAAGAGTGTGTGTCAGCTATTTGGGCAGGAACATGAAGCACTGGTTGGAGAGAGAGGGTGCTGGAGGTCTTGGCTTGGTCACTCAGCTGAGATCTCAACTCTATAGCTGTGCTAGTGGGGAGTCTTATTGGGGATTTAGAGAAAGAGTGAGGAACCACCCCCGGACTGACTGTGGTTTCTGTGTTCTCTTAAGGGAAATTGTACTTGATGTAGAGAGCTGCATCTGGAAATATTGTGTGTGTTCCTGTTATCCTCTCAGTGAACGTCCCCCACTGCTGCCAGTGGTGAGGATTGAGGCTCCTTGATTACTGGTTGCCAGTGGTGGGTCATCACAGGGTGATGCCCCTAAGTATTGCTTTCAGAATAATAAGTTTTTAAAGAGGTTCCTATGTTATAAATCAGTTACCAAAATTCCTCAGAAACCTGAAATGTGTAGAACTTGTACCTGTAGAGGTTGTAATATATGTAAACATATTAAAAGGAGTGATATATTTGAGCACCTAGCCACACATAAGGTTTATACATTTAAACGCTTTGCCACCTGTAAATGTAGCAATCTGGTGTATTTGACTATTTGCACTGTGTCAAAGTTTTTATGTTGGGAAAATCAATAGAACTTTGAAGGAAAGAGTATGTGAGCATCTGTTCAGTATTAATAAGCACAACATGAAAAACGACCAATCTAAGCATATTCTTGCAACTACTGATGAACATACATTTGGATTCAGTGTCTTAGATCTGTTTAGATTGTCTGTTAGAAAAGGAGATGTTAGAAATGCAATTGAATGTATTGAAACCAAGTGGATCTTGGAACTTCAAAGTGATAGACTAAAGGTCTTAATGAATATGTGCCTTTAAGACCTTTATTAAAATCACATGGTCTTAAGCGGTAACTTTGAATTTGATTATTTAATGGTTGTCTGTATGGTTTGTGAGTGAACTGAGAAAGTGACTAGTTATGTCATGAAAGCGCTTATCTTGTGTTTGTATTTGCCCATTGTGTTTGAAAATATAAGTTTTATTTTATTTATACAGCCATGTTGATTGATTACATTTGTTCGACATGTATTGTTTGTGTTTTTTGACCAGTCTTATCTGTTGATCCAGGATTTTTCTGCTGTCCTCCAGAGAAATGCTTAGGGTTGTAGCTGTGGCACAGGCTGACATGCATGATTGCCTCTACTGTGTTGCTGATTCAACTGATCGGATGAATAACAAGTTGGAACAGGTGATGTTTGTGATGGAACGTTTGTTGGGAGGAGGACAGCATCCACAAGGCTGTAGGTCAGCCATACCATCTGATGTTAGCCAATGTAGTCATGCCCGATCATGCTCCTGTAGTGGCACTACTTCCACTGCTCTATCAGTAGTTGAGATGTCCACACCCAGATATGACAGGCCATGGGGTTGTGATCCTGGGCATACTTATGAGCAGAGTTTGTCCAGCAGACATCAGTCACATTCAGGTAGCAGCAGTGCATCTGACTGTGGGCATGGACATGGCAGTGTAACTCCTGGCAGATCCAGTTCTTGTAACTGGGTATGACAACGATGAGCTGCCACCTCTACCGTATGTGGCTCACATCTGTCCAACGTACCAAGATGTAGAGCTAGCAGGGAGTATGGCTGTGTTCTTGGGGATACTCACACACCAGTTTCACCTGGAGAGCCCATACAGACACGCACACAACAGTTACATGGATCAGCAGTGAATCTTCAAGCTCATTCTGTCTCAGTGACCATTTGTTACTTTATCTAAAATGTCTGCCTGTTTCTCTTTCTTACTCACATGCACTCACTTACTTTTGTGTCAGCTTAGGTTTCCTGCCCCCCCCCCTCCCACACACACACACACAAAAACCCTGTGCAAGTGATGATAACTGCATATCCTTGTTTTCTATCTTTTGGATTCAGAGATACATATGCTTTGTGTCTGATGCTCAGGGTGCATACTGACTTAGTACCTAGTATATCTGTGTTTGTTTTGTTGTTTTGCTATTTGTACTTTTTACATATTTTGGTATTACATAGTTAGACAGTTGATAGAATCAAAACAGTTTTTGCATCAGTATTTTAAGAATCTTCTGAAGGTTATGAAGTCTGAAATGAAAATGTGTCTCATTAACTTTTTAACTTCTCTCTTTAATGATTTGCCAGTACAAAAGTATGAGGCCAATCTGAGGATTCATTTGTATTATTACACACTTTTGTTTTAATACTCCAGGTTCAACATTTACCTTGTAAATCCAGCAGTTGCTACAGTTTTAGATCAGGGCTAAGTCTGCCTGATACTAGGAGTACACAGCCATTACATGGGTAGGTAAAGGTCGTGTGCATTGCCTAGCATCAATGTTACTATATGCACCTACGTAGGATGATGGTTTTAGCTCCTTAGGGGGTGAGTGAGTATGCTATGTGCTGCCTCTTAGCCAATGCAAGGCCATACTGACCATTCCTATGTCTGCCTACACCCACAGCACATACTGGTTCCCCCTCTGACTCCTCACCTGCATGTGGCTGTGGTGACCTTGAGATTGGTGGTGGGATGTGTGCTCCTTCTACTTGCTGATTCTGCTGAAGCTGTTTTCTCAGGATGATGTTGTGTAGCATGGCACATACTGTGAATATTTTAGTACATGTCTGTGGAATGTACCGCAGGACTCCAGCAGAGGTATCTAGGCATCAGAACCATGACTTCAGCAGCCTAAACACATGCTCTGTGATATATCTGGTTTGAGCGTGTGCCTCATTATGGTGTACTTCAGCGGGTGTGTGTGCATTTCTAATGGGTGTCATCAGCCACGGTTCCAGTGCATAACCTGCATCCCACAGTAAATGACCATGTGGGATATCACCCCTAGTGAACATCTGATACATTTGGGAGGTGTGCCAGATATGTGAGTCATGGTAACTGCCTGAGTTGCCAACACACACATACAAGATGATTCCCTTAGCTTTACACACAACTTGACAGTTAATAGAGTGGAAGCCTTTTCTATTTATGTAGAGCCTTCCCTGTTCCCTGTGTGATGCCTTGACTTCTATATGTGTGCAATCTATGGCACCTAGTACTTCAGGGTAGTGTGCTACAGAACTCCTGCATAGTTGTGGCCCTGTCCTCAGGAGTGCAGGGAAAATATATGTGGTCACTGGCATGTTGGAGCATAGCGTTCAGGAACTCCTGGATATTGATGCCTGTGACACCCCCAGCATGTCCCCTGTTGGTCTCTGAAAGGTTCCTGTAGCTAAAATTCTAGGTGATACACATACCTTTGTCACCACTGGTATTGGTTCCCCTTGGTTCACCCTGAGTCTCAGTTGTGGATGACAGGAGTTGCAGAGTTCCTGTAGTGTGTCTGAATCTACCCCATAGTGCTCTACAATTTCTACCTCATGCAGATTGAGGATTGTGATAAGTTAACCAGGGTCTGTAAACTCTTCTCCTTCTTGACCTTGGTCTATTAGCAGTGCAGCATAGACATCAGCCTGTTGCACATACAACTGAATTAAAGTAGCAGCAGTAGCCCCTTTCATTCTTTTTTTGTAGACTACTTTCTATGGCTGTATTCCAGTAGGTTTTGGAATTTGGAGGGAAAACCAGTATTGAGTCTACACGGTTGCTTTATAGCGGGTTGAAAAGCTCCTCAATCTTGGATTGGTTGATTAGCATACAGTTCAGCTGCTTATGGTGTAATTAGCATGCCACAGTGTTTACCTTGTTTACACGGCTCTAACACACCATGTAGAGCTCCTTACTGAATACAAAATAGTGTGCAATGGTCACACATTCTTAGCAGACCATGTAGTGTTTATTGAATCTGCCCTACAATCTAAGCAAGTCTCAGCCTGGGATATAACCCTGTGGGATATCCTGACCGTAACCTTGAGTTTCCCCTGTCCAGTTGTTGCATGATGCTTGCCATGTCCTAGTTTAATGTCATGCAGCTATCCATCTTATCGAGTACATTAATATCTTGTTGTTCTAATTAATCGATCAGTGTTTTGTGTATGACCCTATCAAATGCTGAAATTAAATCTGTTTCAGTAACATCACAGCACAATTTTGCATTCATAGCTGTTATTAAATTGTTATAGACTGGCATGTTACAGGAAGTAATAAATCTATTTTCAACATATGCATGCTGATATATAGTTTCAAGTCCAGCCTTTCCAATTCTGATAATAATTTATCCAATATAACCTTTTCTATTATTCCTTCACAACATGAAACTAAACTTTTGGGCCTCTGTGACTCTGGGTTTGTCCAACTTCCCTTTTCCTTAAAGACAGGATTAACAAAAACAGTCATGAGAAATCTCCCCATATTCATATGATTTCATAAATAACAGGTATAATGGTACTGTAAGTTCATGCCAAAGCATTCTTAGGTCATTATTAATTCCATCTCCTCCCTTCTGCTTTGTTGGATCCAGTTTATGTAGCTCTTTCTCCATATAATCTAATTTGATTTCAGTATCTGAGGTTACTTGGATGTCACTAAGACAATTTATTACCTCCTTTGTGGAAGCAAACTGCTTTGCATAAGATTTTGTAACTATATCTATAATCTGTTGTGCCTGAAAATACATTTTAGAATTTTTTTACACGTTATCACTTTTGTAAGTTTTACTCCTACCACATATTATGCATCTATAAAATGGTTTACCATTATGCTCAATATCTGTGTACACATTTTCTTCATTTTTTTATTGATCTAAAAAATTACAATGTTTAATTTGCCAGTTCAGCTTTATTTATTGTTGTAGTTCAGCCTGTTTTCCATTTCTTACATTGCTTGTCTCTTACCTTAATCTAGTATTTTGTTCTTATGGAAATATATCTTCCTGGCATTCTTTGCCTTCATCCTGATGTTAAACATTTTTTTTTGATTTTTTGCATTCAAACAATTTCTGTTTAAAAACTTTTTACATTCCTTCTGCAGTTTTTCCACTGAATGCATTGCTTCAATTAGTTTTACATAGTGATTGTTTTGCTTCTGTGTAATCTGTTATTAATCTTCTGTGTATTGCTTTAGATTTCAGTTTGGCAGAATTATCAAGCAACAAATTAACCTTTATAACCCCATGACCACCACACATCAGCGCTGGTAAAACTTCGCCCGCCTGATTAAACCACACCAACCGTGGTTAAATCTTCAATATACCACACCCACATCATCGGTTATTGCTTAATTATTCCAGTCCATCAATGGTAAATGTAAGTCCCCAGCCACTATTATTCTTCCCTTCTGTGTTTCATGCAAGAAGCATACAAATTCCTCTAAGTCATCAGCACTTGACTTTGGTGGTCTATTCCCTCCAACAATTGTTATGTTCTAGGGTTGTCTTTGCTGTCACAATTAAACAAGCTATAGTATTGGTGTTATCAATGAACATGTAATAATCACAAGTCTCATAACTATCTTTAATCCCTGTCATAACACCTCCTGCTGTTTTTTTTTTTTTTAGAATGTCTGTTCTAGTAAAAGCATTTATACACTGACAGAACTGGTGTCCAGTCATTGTTCTTTAACCATATTTCAGAAACAATAACAACATCAATCTAATGGGAACTTAACACATTTTCCAAAAAAAAAAATATTATTAATGCTTCTAGCACTAACAACCATCAGAGATGCATCAAATGTTGCTATCTCTGAAATGTTAAATTTTCAACCTGGCAAAAACTGCCTTGTGTTTGTCAAATATTGCAAAACATCTGTTGTATTTTCATTGTTTTAAATGGAACATTTTCATATTGATATTTACGCCCAAATCTTTTTCCTTCACTGTGTTCTGACTCTTCTTCCTATATGTAATTTGTGAAAAACATATTGTAACACCTGTGCAAGGTATGCCATCTAAGACAGCTGTAAGTTCCATACTAACAGCCAGAGAATCCTTGTGGATGAGAGCATTTGTACCAACAGGAATAAAATCAGATCCATACTCCCTTTCATAAAAGCACTCTAAAATATTTCTCACATCCTCGTTTGCTCCTGGCAAGCATAACACTACTCAATGCTCATTATCGTCTATGCAAATGTAAGTATTAGTTTATCTAGTAATTGAATCTCCAAGATAGGAATATTTTTTTCTGATCAGTTCTGAAGAATCGTCAACTTCTAATTCAATAATATCTGCTCTATCAGTTATTACTAGGTAATGATATTCATCACCATTAATATGACTAATGGTGATGACTAATGGTGATATTCATCACCATTAGTCATATTAATCACACTGTTTTCATTGTTTATTACATTTGCAAGCAAAGAATTCTCATCCAGCTGTCTTTGAACATCCATAGCCTGAGCCATGTTGTCAACATCTGTCTTTCTCCTCTTTTTTCTTACAGTAATGTTCTTAAATCCTTCCAGATTCAGTTTTGATTTCTTCCTTTTCACCTGGTCTTTGCCTCTTTCTCTGCATTCTCTTTTGGAAAAACTATACCTTTTTCTAAAGATTAAAGTTTTTTTGGTAGAAAAATGTTATCATTCATTGTAATCTGTGTGTTACACAATAAAGCAGCATCTATCTTAGTATGTATTCTCTTTGCTTTATAGACATTAATCAGTTTCTTTTTCTTCTTTGTTATTTGCTGTGACCTTTGTCGTTTCTTTCTTTTCTTATTTTCTTCTGTATGCTCTAAATCCTCGGATTGCTGCATACTTGTATTCAGAATTCCAAAGCTGTCAGAGGTATCATCTTGTTCAATAGGGGCTGAGTGATCTTAACTGACAATAGACACTTCCTTTCCTAAATGTGTTCTATTTGCTCTTTGCCTAACATGATTTATCTCATCAGTCCAGTCATTAATATATGTAACAACAGTTCTCCAAGCTTTATCAATTGCACAAGTATGATCGTCATCAGTGAGTCTAGATTTACTACTAATAATGGTAAGCAAATCATCCGACTTTTCACATGAGGAACACAGATCACCAGTGTTATCAAGTGTTACCTTTAAATATACATAGCATTTATTACACTGTACACGATATTTATGATTTAGCAAGTAATTAATGACATACTCATGTAAGGAATTCATTTTCAGCTGCAAATGAGTAGAGAATTCTAAAATAAAAGGATAATCAAAATCAGTTACCACAGAATGCACAGAGATTTTAAATCAACTTCTATTAGGAAAATCACACCAACAATATACAACTAAATATTAAATTAAGTAGAATAAAGTCATCGCTCTGACCATGCCGGTTGTGAAATTCACACAAAAGCTGGAGTTACTCATTATTGCTCACAGTCGTGCCTCTTTTAACAATAAAGATCAATAAATTATAAACCGACACAAGATTGTTTTAGATAAAAATCTCCATCCAGCGAGGTTCACTATTACCACATTTAGTTGTTGGTACTGTGACAATGGCAAATGTCAGCTATAATAGCAGTGATGTGGACAGAATGACAGTATAACCTGGAAGAGAGAATATAGTTTTTTTGTCTTACGATCAGTAAAGCCCAAATCAATGATTTGTTTTAATCAGTGTCTCTAAGTGTTGTAAATTTCATACATGCTTTGGTGAATTAGTTAGGGAATTGGGATACATGTTGATCAATCAACAGCTCTTTTATCAAGCTCTGAATGATCAAAGAATCAGAGCATAGTAAATCCGCAGGAAAAAAAGGGATCACGAATGGAGAAAAGAGGGTGCCCCTCTCACCTGCCGTGACGATGACATCATGAAATGGGCGGAAAGTAGGCAGAGCATGGGCAGGGTTATGGGTGGTGTAAGGGGTGTGGCCTAAGTCCAGTTTTAGTCACAACAAAAGGAGGCAACCCTATCTATTACTCAAACAGCATAACACAGTGTGTGCGAGAGATGTGCACATATAATATGCTTGGAGGCAAAAATCTCACACACAGTATAATCAGACACCAAAATCATCAGTAGTATACACCACACTTCACACCTCACACAATACAAACAATCCATCATATGCTGAGGTTTTAAAGATTAAAAGCACTGCTTAGCAAGTGCAAAATAATAGCTCAAGTGATCGCTGTCTCTTACTCTCGTACAAGTATAGACTCTCACACAGAGAGAGAAACACACACACACACACACACACACACACACACACACACACACACACACACACACACACACACTTTTTTATTTTAAGTTTTTCTTTTTATTTTACACTTGCTAAACAGCAAATGTGTTGCTTAACGAGCGTAAAATAATGGTGTCTGTTAGTTTTTCAGTGGGTATTATCTGTAGAGTTACACCTGCTGGAGAACATTCGTTCTGCAATCAGGGTGCAATCTGCAGGTCACCCATTTTCTAAACAGCAACAAGAGAGAGAGAGAGAGAGAGAGAGAGAGACTGAAACAGGTGTGAGCAATTAACACCAAATAAGTAGAGCAACTACAGTGCAGTGTCTGTTATTAACAATGGGTTCTAGGTTTAGTCTTGTATGCAGCTTTCATAGACAAGTAATTTGTCTGCTAGAGGTGAGGTAAGAAGGATGCAAGGAATAATTTAAAGGTACAGAAGAATGATGGTAAGTTGTGAAGTACAGTAAAATGACAATACATAGATGTAGAAATGCTGAGTTGAAAGACAGAAGAACACAGTGAAGTAAATTTGGTGGAGTGTGTGAGAGACATTGTTTAATGGAGTGGTTTAGAGAAAATGTATTAGAGGGTTGGTTGGAAAGGATCAGGTAGCTATAAGAGGGTAGATTAAAGAATGTCATTAAGAAATATTAAGTGCACTTGGACATTTATGGTATTTAAAGGATGACGTTTAGTGGATATTAATGAGTTGAGGAATTACCCTTCTGAATTACATGAACATGACCTTGTTTCCATTACATGTTGTTTAAAAAATATGAGGCTGTGAGTTTGTTTTATGGTGAGTGGGATGGAGTTCCATATTTTAGATGCATAGGAGAAGACAGCATAGCTATTAGATTTTTATACAACACAATTTCAGTTAAAGCATGGCAATGCACTATATAACAAGCAAGCATTTTTGGTACTCCAGGTCTCATGATCAAACTCCCCATTCTCCCTACAGATTGATTTGTTTTCTTGTCCTGCATCAATTGCTTACTATCTCACTTAGAATCATAGAGTCATAGAATGCACAAGCCAACATAGCCATGTGGTCATTTACAGCTTGCCAGTACCCAGCCTTTGACCTTATCTTCTTTTTGAAGGAGTAATAGGGCAGTAATACCTGAGGTTGAATGTGTGAATACCCATCCAATTGAATAATTGCTTGTAAAAGAAATATAGTATGCTGCAATGATTGATCTGGAGAGGAAGTTTATTCCCTAAAAATGGTAATTGCTGAGTGACAAGTCTGTCTCTGTCATGATTTGTCATTTCACTTCCTTTTCTGCACAAATATTTTGGTAGAGTTCATGCACTCATTTGTTGGGTTTGTGCTTCTTTGATACCTGTACATGCAACTCTACAACCTTAACTCTCTCTAAGAGGGTGTGCTTTTGGAAGGACTTAAAGTCCATCCCACTGGGAGGAGTATGCTGGTTTTGGCCACTCCTTCTTTTCACAATCATACGGACTCCTCCTGCATCTCAACCACTTGTTGAGATGACATCAGCTGGAGAGTAGTAACAAATCCATCTTTGTATGCCACAGAATTAGCACAAATATTTTTTTTTTTTAGTATTAGTAATGTTGAAAAGTACAGTAACTACATACTGCCTCTTTCTTGGTGGCCATTATGCTATAGTTATATTACAAAAGTACTGGAACAATCATTATTTGCTGCTGCCTACAGTGACCTTTTTACATCTGTCAACAGTACATGAAATATTTTTTTTGCTATATTCTGTGGTTTACTCCATCATTGTTGTCTTTAAATTCAACATGTATTCTCAAAGAATTTTCCAGGATTTGTTACATTTCTGCTATAACTAACTACCCCTTTCTTCAGTACCCATCTCTAGTTATACCAAGACTCTTTATGTGCTAGGATTAGGAATTAACCAGCATTAGTTAGTACAATATCCCCTTTTATTATGGACCACCTTTATTTAGCCATTAAACTCTATATTGCAGTGTTTCTCTCTTTGGGTTTTCACTTACAGCTTTATAATAAACCACATATCTTTTACTGTATATGTATTTGTCACAGGCTTTTTAAAAATTTACCTGGTAGTTTTTATCTCTGATGTGTATATTATACAATAATTGAATACTGAGGCATTTATTGATTATTCTTATGATTTGTTTCAGCTTACTGGATTTTATTACATTCAGCCTGGGCTTGTCATCAGAATGTACTTCCGTGTCCCAGTGGGTTATTGTTATTATTGTGATGGCTGCCAGCCTAGCCAGATAGAATTTTGTCAATAATTCTGTCATCTGTAAATATTAATGTAAACCACAGGCTTGTTGTCTTAAATGGTAAAAATAGTGTTACATATGGAACTGAAAAAAATGCAACAACAATGCACTCTGCTGACCAAGTAAAGCATGTTGTGACCCTTTGATGTAAACATGGCTCCGGCCGGTCTAGATGAAAAAAATCTTGCTATTGTGTTAAGGCCAGAGTTAATGGCCAGAATTTGCATGCATAAATGTCCTTAATGGCTTAGTTTCCTGATCTGATGTAAGCTTACTAGCCTGTTAGCCTGGGAACCCAGGGAAGTGTGAAGAATGATGTAATGAGAACCAGGAATGTGATTTTAAAAACAGAGAGAATCAGAGAGCATTAAGAACTTTTGTCTTGACCATCCAACCCAGCACTGCACTTGCTCTATATGTAAGTTTATTTTAGATTAAACTAAGTGTTTTCCTGTGATGTCAGAACTGTACTACTGAATTATTTTAAGTATTTCTCTGTGATCTCTGAACTCTTGACTAGCACTGTGTAGTAAGAAGTATTGTCTTGTGTTTTTTATTATTACATATTTTTAAACCTTTCAACTGTGGCTGTTTTGTGTAGAGATAATTTAAACTCTAGAGTACATTTCATGTATATAGTGATCCTGTACCAAGTCACACTAATAAGCCTTGACTGTTTTGTCACATTTACCATTTGGATAATAATATTACACAATAATAAATGGACACCATTTAAGAGCCTTTGGGTAGCTGATAAATATTAGCTGGGTGGTGGCAGTGATTTCGACTGTATAGTCTGGTAAAAGGGGCACAGCTGGAGAACCTGTGCCAGCCTTCCCCAGGAGTGTCTGTATGGTAGTATATAACTCTTATCTCAAATTATGTGTGTGTCAGTTACTTGGGCAGAGACACAAAGCACTGATTGGACAGAGAGGGTGTTGGAGGTTTTAGCTTGCCCAGCTGGCTGAGATCTGGACCCTACAGCTGCACCAGTGGGGAGTCTTATTAGGGACCTGGAGAGCAAGGGAGCAACCAGCCCCGAACTGACTGTAATCTCTGTGTGCTCTTAAGGGAAATTGCACTTTACTGTGTGAATTTGTTATCCTTTCCTCCTATATGAGACACCCCCACTGGTGTTAGTGGTGAGGATTGAGGCTCCTTGATTGCTGGACCAGGGCATTGGCATCACATATTAATTGTTTGGCAGTGGTGGGATATCCACACCACGTATTAATTGGTTGGCAAATTCTAATTGGCTTGTAGTGGTGTGGGTAGAGTGAATTCCTCTAGCTTGTGTACAGTGAGGTTTGAATGTGTTTTGTACTCTAAATCAGCCATGCAGTGAATACTCAAGAGTTCAGATCACAATTGTTTTATTTCTTTTGTTAGGTTAGTTAGTCAGGGTGAGCAGGCAGCATGTCAGCAGAGGAGTATGGAAAGCTGACAAGGAGCCAGCTGGCTGAGATGTGCCAGGCTTGGGGACTGGTGCATAGAAACCTGACTAAGGCATACCTGATTGCAGCCTTGATTACAGCTGCATCAGAAAACAGCAACCAGGAGGACAATTAGACTGGCAGTGGAGAAATAATACCCTCGGAGAATGGACAGATCAACCTTTCTGCAGAGGACTTAAAAATTCATCTGGAACTAAAGAGACTTGAGTTGGAGGCCAGGCATTTGGAGATAGAAGCAGCTGAGAGACTGAGGAGTCTACAGGCTGAGGAGAATGAGAAACTGCTATGCTTGGAAGCTGAGGAAAAGGAGAGGCAGAAGCAGCACGAGAAGGAGATTCTGACTCTTTGCCAGAGTCATGGAGGTAATGGCGAAGGGAGTAACTGGATCCCAGAAGCACAGCAGGTCAGTAAATGTCTTATGCAGTTTAAGGAGGAGGATCATTTTGATAGTTTCATTCATATGTTTGAGAGGTTATGCAAACTGTTTAGTGTTGACCAAAGGCTCTTGGTACGGTTCCTGACCCCCTTACTCCATGGTAAAGCTGTAACTGTTTTGTCAAAAATGTCTGACATTGCATGTTTTGATTATACTGCTGTTAAAAATCACTTGTTAGAATTGTTTAAGCTAACACCTGAAATGTATAGGAAAATGTTTTGTGAGCATAGTTGCAAGGCAGATGAAAGTCTGTGTGAATATGTTGCTGAACTGGGCACTTATTTCCAAAGGTGGGTGAGTGGATGTCAGGTCACCATGTTTGAAGGGCTGGCAGACCTTTTGCTGAGGGAACAAGCCCTTAGCACTTTGCCTGAGGACATGAGGATCTGGTTAGCTGATAGACAATGTGCTACGTCAGATGAGTTGGGGAAGAAGGAAGACCTATACCTGGCAAGCAGGGCATCCCTGCATAGGAAAAGGACCCCCAGTACCCTTCATGGGTCTAAAGGAACCCATGGCGAGCAGCACAGACTGCCTCACAGGAATCTGCCAGTAGCAGTGGAAGCCACTAGTCCAGGTACACCTCCAGGAGCTAGGGTTAAATATTTTGGATGCAACCAGTGGGCCCTGTGGCATACAGGTGTCCATGGCGGCAAGGTGGGGAACAAAAGGTGAGGGAGCCAGTAAGTGGGAAAGACAAAATGCCAATAGTAAGTTGTCTTTGGACAACAAAGGTACCAAACTACCACCAGAGGTTATAGCCTATTGTAGTGAATGGCAAAGAGGCCATTGCCAAGAGAGACACACCCTCTGATATAATCATTGTAAAGCCTGCAGTGGTTACAGAGGAGCACTACTTGCCTGGAGAGTCTACTCCAGTCAGGGCTTTAGGAGGGATCCTATTCAAAATACCTTTGTCTAGGGTTCACCTGGACTAGGAGGGTGGAAAAGGAAGCCAGCAAGTAGGGGTGCTTAAGGATATACCTACAGATTTCCCGATAGGGAATGATTTTGATAGTGCAGTACCCTGTGCTTGTGCAGTTACACGCAGTCAGACTTGGAGAAGAACAGGTAAGCCTGGTAGCCTGGGGGAGACCCAGACAGACTGCATACTTCCAGCCAGGACTGGTGAGGTGGTTACTTCAGGGAGGGAGCTACCCTGTAGCAGTGAGACTGAAGGTGAGCCACAGTTGCTTGGGGGTACTGATAGTCCCTTGGACAGAGTGACTACAAAGGTAGAGGTGAGTAGTAGTACTCAGGCTGACAGTGAGGCACCACTGTCAGAGGATGCCAGACTTCCTGTGGAAGGGGAGCTGGGAAGGGTTACAAGGACAGAGTTGAGACAGGCTCAGCTGTCAGACCCTACATTGCAAGGCCTGAGGCAGGTAGCTAGGGAGGCACTTGATTCTCAAGGAAAGGGGGAATCTGTATACTGCGACAAAGGGTTACTATACAGAGAGTGGACCTCTGAGGGAAGGCTAGAAGGTGAGAGAGTACAACAGTTGGTAGTGCCTAGAGCCTGCCATCTGGTGCTTCAGGCCATAGCCCATGATATTCCCTTTGCAGGTCATATGTCCATAAAATGTACAAAGAGGCATATTATGGAGAACTTCTATTGCCCTGGAATTTCCAGATATGTAACAGGGTACTACAGGACCTGTGAGCAGTGCCAAAAGATAGACAAGGCAGAAGACAATGTGAGAGCTCTTTTGATGGCTTTGTCTGTGACTAATGAGCCATTTCAGAGGGTAGCTATGGATATTGTGGGTCCTCTGAGTACCCCAAGTTCCACAGGGAAAACGTATATCCTAGTTGTAGTGGATTATGCTACATGATACCCTGAGGCAATGGTTTTGTCCTCCATTGAGGCAGAGAAGGTGGCAAATACTTTGTTAGAGATTTTCAGCAGGGTAGGTTTCCCAAAAGAAATACTGACTGACAGAGTTGCCAATTCCATGTCAGACCTGCTGGCCTGTCTGTGGAAGTCCTGTGGGGTGAAGCACATGAAGACCACCCCTACCATCCCCAGACTAATGGTCTTGTTAAGAGGTTAAACTCTACACTCAAGTCAATGCTACGGGCATTTGCAGATCAGTTTAAGAGGGATTGGGACAAATATTTGCCCCATCTTTTGTTTGCTTACAGACAAGTTCCCCAAGAATCCACAGGTTTTTCACCTTTTGAATTGCTGTATGGGCATAGGGTGAGGGGACCTCTAGATTTAATTCAAGATGAGTGTAAAGGTGAGTGCGAGTCTCACAAGGGGTCTGTTGGGGCATACATTCTAAACCTCAGGACAAGGCTCAGGAAAATCATGGGCTTGGCCCAGGAGAACCTGGCAGAAGCCCAACAACTGAAAAAGGTGTGGCGTGACAGGAATGCTCGAGCTAGAGAGTATGCTGTGGGTCAGCAGGTAATGGTTCTAATTCCAGTCAGACATAAACTGCAAGCAGCATGGGAGGGGCCCTACAAGGGGGTAAGAAAGGTAAGTTATGTTAATTACATGGTGGAACTGCTAGGCAGATGGCAGGGGCACAAATTGTACCATGTTAACATGACGAAACCTTACCATGATAGGGAGGTCCTTGTGCTGAACATTTGCTGTGGATTGCAGGAGGAGTCGGAGGGAGATCTGCGGACTGATCTCCTCAGTGAGGCTCAGGCTGAGACCTCAGTGGAAGGGGTAGCAATGTCCCAGCAGCTATCTCCTACCTAGGTTTGAAAAATCCGAGCAGTGTTGCAGAAATTTGGGGACATGTTCACTGGGAAACCAGGGTGCACCCACCTGGGGCAGCACCAGGTGGACACAGAACCCCAAAGGCCTATTTGGCAGGACCCTTATAGAGTTCCTAAGAGAGTCAAACAGACTCTGAGGGAGGAGGTACAGGAGATGTTTGAACTAGGGGTGATTCAAGAGTGCAACTGTCCCTGGGCCTCCCCAGTGGTGCTGGTGCCAAAGAAGGATGGCAACACCAGATTCTGTGTCGACTACAGGATATTAAATAGTCACACAGAGTTGGATGCTTACCCCATGCCTAGGACAGATGAGGCCCTAGAGCAGGTGGGTGGGGCTAAGTATCTTACAACCATTGATCTTATCAAGGATTACTGGCAGGTGCCCTTGACTCCCAGTGCTAGGGAGAAGTCAGCCTTTGTGACTCCTTTTGGCTTGTATGAGTTTACAAAGATGCCCTTTTGGATGAAGAATGCCCCAGTGACTTTCCAGAAGCTGGTAGATCATATTGTAGAAAGAGCAGGAGGGTTTGCCCTTGCTTACCTAGATGATATTGTCATCTACAGACATTCCTGGCCAGAGCACCTTCAGCGTGTCAGGGAGGTGCTGGGCAGACTACAGAGGGCAGGGTTGACCATTAAGCTGAGCAATTGTTAGGTGGGTATGGCAGAGGTCTCCTACCTAGGACATAGAGTGGGGAGTGGTAAGATAAGGCCAGAACCTGCCAAAGTGGAAGCCATTCAGGCATGGCCTGCACCTGTTACTAAAAAGCAGGTGAGGGCATTTTTAAGGACAGCAGGGTACTACAGAAAGTTTGCCCCCAGTTATAGTACCATAGCTGCTCCCCTCACAGACCTGACAAGGAAGAACAGGCCAGATAAGGTAGTGTGGATCCCAGCATGTGAGCAGGCATTCCAGAAGCTTAAAGAAGCTTTGGGAGGACCCCCCCATGTTAGCCAGTCCAGATTACAGCAAAGAATTTGTGGTGCAAGTGGATGCTTTGAACCATGGGGTGGGGGCTGTACTTAGCCAGATTTCTTCAGAGGGGAAAGAGCACCCAGTGGTTTATCTCAGTCATAGGTTCCAACCCAGGAAGGAATGCTATGCAGCTGTAGAAAATGAATGTCTAGCCATAGTGTGGGCACTGCAGAAACTTCAGCCTTATCTGTATGGAAGGAAATTCACTGTTATGACAGATCACAACCCCCTAACATGGTTAAACAGAGTCAGCCAACAAAATGCCAAGTTGCTAAGATGGAGCCTGGGGTTGCAAGCATATGATATGTCCTTACAGCACCGCAGTGGGATTAGCAATGCCAGTGCAGATGGGCTCTCAAGACAGGGAATGGGGTAAGGTATACTCAGATAGACCTAGCCCTCTCAAGCAGGGTTTTTCAAGGGTCACTTGAAAAACTAGCTTGAGTTCTCCAGGGGATTGAGAAATGTGAAGGCTGCCAGCCTAGCCAGACAACATTTTGGAGATAATTCTGTCATCTGTAAATATTAATGTAAACCACAGGCTTGTTGTCTTAAATGGTAAAAATAGTGTTACATGTGGAACTGAAAAAAATGTAACAGTGCACTCTGCTGACCAAGTAAAGCATGTTGTGACCCTTTGATGTAAAACATGGCTCCAGACAGTATATATGAAGGACTTCTTGCTATTGTGTTAAGGCCAGAGGTAATGGCCAGAATTTGCATGCATAAATGTCCTTAATGGCTTTGTTTCCTGACCTGGTGTGAGCTTACTAAAGAATGTAGCCTGTTAGCCTGGGAACCCAGGGAAGTGTGAAGAATGATGTAATGTGAACCAGGAATGTGATTTTAAAAACAGAGAGAATCAGAGAGCATTAAGAATTTTTGTCTTGACCATCCAACTCAGCACTGCTCTTGCTCCATATGTAAGTTTATCTTAGACTTGTGTTTTCTCTTAGAAATAGATAGAAACTAGAAAGATTAGACTGTGTTTCCTGTGATGTCAGAACTGAAGATTAGACTGTGTTTCCTGTGATGTCAGAACTGTACTACTGAATTATTTTAAGTATTTCTCTGTGATCTCTGAACTCTTGACTAGCACTGTGTAGTAATATTGTCTTGTATTTTTTTATTATTTATTATTAAATATTTTTAAACCTTTCAATTGTGGCTGTTTTGTGTAGAGACAATTTAAACTCTAGAGTACATTGCATGTATATAGTGATCCTGTACCAAGTCACTCTAGTCTCATTTACCATTTGGATAATAATATTGCACAGTAATAATTGGACACCCTTTTAAGGGCCTTTTGGTAGCTGACAAATATTAGCTGGATGGCGGCAGTTATTTCTACTGTATAGTCTGGGTAAAAGGTGCAAAGCTGGAGAACCTGTGCCAGCCTTCCCCAGGACTGTCTGTGTGGCTTTATATAACTCTTATCTCAAATTGTGTGTGTGTCAGCTACTTGGGCAGGGACATGAAGCACTGGTTGGACAGAGAGGGTGTTGGAGGTTTTAGCTTGCCCAGCTGGCTGAGATCTGGATCCTATAGCTACACCAGTAGGGAGTCTTATTGGAGACCTGGAGAGCAAGGGAGTGACCAGCCCCGGACTGACTGTGATCTCTGTGTGTTCTTAAGGGAAATTGCACTGTACTGTGTGTATTTGTTATCCTTTCCTCCTATATGAGATGCCCCTCACTGGTGTTAGTGGTGAGGATTGAAGCTCCTTGATTGCTGAGCCAGGTCACGGGCATCACAATTATTAAAAAATAAATAAATAAATGTACACCGCAAAGGGCATTTTTCTTGTCTGACCCAATGCATTTTATGTACTATGTATATGATTCAGGACATTACTGTTCCTTGTATATACTACTTTTCAATATCTTTCAAGTGAACAATGCAAAAGCGACTCATTGCTACAATCTGGTTAAATTTCTGATTTTTCTTAGACTCTGCATTACGCTGAAAAATTTGAGTGGTCTTAGTTGCAACAGTGCTAATAATAAAGAATTTCCATGTGAACTGCACATTTAAATATGGTGCCAGTACAGAAACGGCTATAGAAATTACAGACTGACACACATCTCAGTTTGCTACGGGTACTGAGCAAATCTCACATAGGGTTTGAGCAACATATAATGAGTTTTCTAGCAACAGATGAATACTATTAACAATGTAATACAAATGAGCCTTCAAGTACAAACTAACATAATTCACCCTCACCAACTTAACCCCTTCTGATCACCTACCCATGCTATTCTAAGAATTGGTTCTCTTCTATGAAGGTTAAAACCTTTTTTATTACTTATTAACTTACTACCTAAATATTGCTCCTACTGTTACCTCCCTTTCTCTTTTAATTCATTTTCTACATGTTGTGGCTCCTTATGAAAATGCAGAAGAAGCCAATTTGCTTATGTCAATGAATTGTGACATTTTTCATTCCCTTGATTTGCATCTCATTATTCTGTCATTTGGTTGCTGGATATTATTTACATCCATTTATGCTGCTGTTTCCATACTCTACCTAAGGCGCACCTTGGAGCACTGCACATCTAGTGTGCTTGAATCACAACAAGCCTTTCAATTGCCACTAAATCTGCAAACTGCTGCATACTACACAATTTTTGATGAATACAAGCTAAAAGCTTCAGTAACTACATATATAAAATCCTGAATAACAGAAACACTTCAGCCAAAAGCTTCGGTAACTGAATATATAAAATCCTGTATACAAAAACCCTTCTGTTACCTCTTCAACAGTCTGTGAACAAATACAAAATGGATCAGTTTGTCTATATCAAAGCCAAGAACTCAGATAAGCAGTCAAACATCAGTTCCTTAGGTATTGGTATTGGAGGTTTAACTTACGATCTAAGCTAGATACTATTCAGGCCTTGTGTCCTTTCACTTTGCAAGGTACATAGCCACATAGCCACAGTATTTAAAAGCTCAGTTTCTCTGTCAATCTTCCTAACACTGAAATGCATTTTGCCAAGTGACAGACATTTAAATTCATGCTGTTATCTGATTGTGTCACAAAGTGCAAATGGGGTCACAAGGTGCAAATGGGGTAACCAAACCAATATTTGCATTTCCTTTTCATGTTCTTTTATCCTGTGCTTAAAGACACATTATTTATTGCTTCTGTGTAAAAAAGTATAATCATTGTTTTTCTTTTAACATTCTTCATTACAGTGTTTAATTCTTCCATCATATACTGTGGTGTGGGTTCATGAATAAAACTAAGACCATAAAATGCTTGTAAAATATGCTAAAAGGTAAGTGAAATAATGACATATACATTTTCTGCAGTGACCTCTGCCTCCAGAACCTCCGTTATGGGAAGAAATCCTTGTTAACATTTTTTAACCCACCTCTACTAACCAGCAAACCTCCCCCAACCATTCTCAGCTGTTTCATTCCCAATATATTGGACACACCTATTACAGTACAGGGATGAGATACAGTATATCTGGAAGTGTAAAAATTCAGGCAGGAATGGGGGTCCTTGTGCCCTAACCAGCATCCCAGCAAGGAGGGCATTATTGCAATGGCCATACTCTACCCCTGGGCAAGGCAAAGTATGATTCATGTCGCCATGCAAGCGCACATGCTTTGTGAAGACTACTGACATATGGTAGATTGACAGTCATCATGTCCATCCCCAGACCAGGTGTGTATCCTGCTACCCTTCCTCTGATGGATGATGGCTTTCGTGCCTCTGGAGCTTGCCCCTCACCCCCTTAGAACTGGCTCACTCACCCTCCCAGACAGCCCATGAAGTGACCAAGCCACTGGCTAAATTTGGATTACCAGGGCCAAAGTCAGGGCTTTACCCCTGTACTCCACCTAAGTGGGCACAAACTCCAAGGTTATATCATATTATGAATACAGTTAGCTTTCTAATGAAGTGAAATATTCCTTTTATTCTCTTGTAGTGTGACCTCATAGTTGGTACATTTAGTTAGTGTGGGGGAGTAGGGGGTACAACCTCCACATTGGGGGGTACAGCAGGGGCAAAGCACCATGGAGAAACAATTAATGACATTTTCTTATTTTATGCATACCAGTCTCTGTGTATTTTGCTCACATTCCATTCTATATGATGTCCTACTGTTTGGATGCAATGATGCCTAAGATGCCTTCTTAACAACTGCAGCAGAAAAAGATTGTAAAATTTAAAGAGATACTGCATCTGTGCATTTATATCTGTCTTATATTAAAGGATGGTTCTGTTGATAAACTGTTAATAAATATTATAATTCAAAATTATTTCATGCTAAGGAGTTCAGACTTCTAACTATGAAAAACAGAAGCCATCTTTCATTATTTTCTAGGTAAACAGTGGATGACAGAAGCTCTCATTCACAGTTTTATGTCCTCTGTTGTGTGCCATGAACAAGCATTTTTTTTTGAAGATGTGAAGTGAATGTAAGGGAGGCTTACAAACCAGTCTTTGATTAAGAACAGCTGTTGTGTTGAGTCCCCTTCATTTAAATAATCACTATTTTACTTTGCTAGTCTGCATTTTAATGTCAAACTGCTCGGCCTTATGTCATATACCTGTACTGGTTACTATGGCTGGAGAAAGTGCATAGGCGTTCTGCAATGAATACTTAGGAAGGAGGGGTACTCTGAATGGGTGAGGTATAACTGCAAGCAATATTGGTAACTGAAACAGATGCATTCTGTATATTAATTTATTTATTTTATTTATTTATTTTCATTTGATAACCGAGTAGTGTCCGACTGGGCCAGAAGCCCGTTTTCAGTGGAGACCTGGAGAGAAAAGCTCCAAGGAAGATTACATTGTTTTTACATTTGGTGTATGAATATGACTGTATTTAGAGTGCATAAAATAATACAAATAGAAGTTCAATTGCAAAGTTCCTAACATAGTGTCTAAAAGCAATTAACAATGGTAGCAATACACAGAACAATATACAAACAGTCGTACAATATTAAAACAGAAAACATGTTAATAAGATTTTTTTTTGGGGGAGGTAATTTTACATTTCAAACAAAATTTCATTTTGTTTCTCACTGCACAGGCCTCAGTACCAAATGAATCCAGTTCAGACAGGGAAGTATGACAGTTAAGAATGTAGAAAGTATTGTTTTCTTCAGTTCAAGTCTACCAGTAAAGCCCTCAACAATATAAAGAAAAGACTTTGACCAGGATTCACGAAGCCTCAGTGTAAGAGTTAGCAAGTCTTACACGGAGGCTGCAGTTAAACGGGTGATGTCAGCATGCCATGCATATTCATGAGGGCATGCTGAATCACACCCAAGGCTAACACGGTCCGTGTAGCAATGTTGGGGGCATGTCCGCATGGCGAGACCTACAAAGAGACACGCCCCCAGAAGAATCACAGTCCCAAAAGGAAACTCCCACGTGCGAGTCCGCGGAAATGTCAAGAAACACAACAGCACACATGCCCCTACAGACTATTAACCCAACTGAAATGTAAAACGTAAAAATGAACAGTTTAATATTTTTTTTTATTGCAGAAATGTTTGCCCGTAATTGCACTCGTTTGCGCGGGTGTGCCCTTCGCTCAGCCACAGTTAGCAGTCATTGAAAAAGCATATAAGCTCTAAATATGCAAAATAAGCCAAGTAGCAATAGCGTAGTGGTAGAGATGTCGGCCAAAGAGGAGGCAGTCACGGTTCGAGCACCAACAACATCATTTTTTTATTTTTAGTGAAATAAGCACGAAACAATCCCCTGACATATATGTATATATATACAATTATAATTTAAGTAAAATGCAATGAAATGGGCCATGTTTTATGAAGAACTCTGACACAATAAAAAAATAAAATATTTTATAAGTGCCCATAGCTGAGCAGTGCTCTAACAAGCTGAGTATGTTTGCCTGCAGGTGACTAGTGGTTTAGTATTTAGAGTGCATAAAATAATACAAATAGAAGTTCAATTGCAAAGTTCCTAACATAGTGTCTAAAAGCAATTAACAATGGTAGCAATACACAGAACAATATACAAACAGTCGTACAATATTAAAACAGAAAACATGTTAATAAGATTTTTTTTTTGGGGGGGGGGTAATTTTACATTTCAAACAAAATTTCATTTTGTTTCTCACTGCACAGGCCTCAGTACCAAATGAATCCAGTTCAGACAGGGAAGTATGACAGTTAAGATTGTAGAAAGTATTGTTTTCTTCAGTTCAAGTCTACCAGTAAAGCCCTCAACAATATAAAGAAAAGACTTTGACCAGGATTCATGAAGCCTCCGTGTAAGAGTTAGCAAGTCTTACACGGAGGCTGCAGTTAAACGGGTGATGTCAGCATGCCATGCATATTCATGAGGGCATGCTGAATCACACCCAAGGCTAACACGGTCCGTGTAGCAATGTTGGGGGCATGTCCGCATGGCGAGACCTACAAAGGGACACGCCCCCAGAAGAATCACAGTCCCAAAAGGAAACTCCCACGTGCGAGTCCGCGGAAATGTCAAGAAACACAACAGCAGACATGCCCCTACAGACTATTAACCCAACTGAAATGTAAAACGTAAAAATGAACAGTTTAATATTTTTTTTTATTGCAGAAATGTTTGCCCGTAATTGCACTCGTTTGCGCGGGTGTGCCCTTCGCTCAGCCACAGTTAGCAGTCATTGAAAAAGCATATAAGCTCTAAATATGCAAAATAAGCCAAGTAGCAATAGCGTAGTGGTAGAGACGTCGGCCAAAGAGGAGGCAGTCACGGTTCGAGCACCAACAACATAATTTTTTTATTTTTAGTGAAATAAGCACGAAACAATCCCCTGACATATATGTATATATATATACAATTATAATTTAAGTAAAATGCAATGAAATGGGCCATGTTTTATGAAGAACTCTGACACAATAAAAAAATAAAATATTTTATAAGTGCCCATAGCTGAGCAGTGCTCTAACAAGCTGAGTATGTTTGCCTGCAGGTGACTAGTGGTTTAACAGGTGTAATAGGAGTGCCCGGAGTTGAGCATTGCTTTAACACGCTGAAAGTGTGTGCCCGTAGTTGCGCAACATTTCTCACAGTGTAATATGCGTGCTCACAGCCAAATAGCGCGTTAACCAGCGTAATCCATTTGCACGGAGCTGCCCAGCGCGCCAACCGGCTTACCGGCGGGCAACATTCAGCAACCTGTATCAAAGCCGCCTTTAAACAGACACACCTCCTAGCCTGTCTAGACAGTAGTAAAATAGAAGCAATGCTCAGGCTTGAACCCAGGATACTGCACATCATAGTCAAAGCACTGAATCACTAAGCCATAACAGCTGTACTGAAAAATGCAGTATTAGCATATATATAGGAATGAATGGAAATAGAAGCATGACAAAGCAGGTTTTGTGAAGCTGATACAATTCCAAAATGGCCAATCACAGATAAGTGTGGGAAAAACGGCATATATAAGCCCCATAGGCGGGAATACACAGCATAACTGATTGTGGAACCTATTTGTAGTCAGGATGGCAGTTGTAGGAGGGGGCAGTCACTTTCGAGCACAGAGGTGGGGTATTGAGGAGTCCAAATACATGGTTTGGCTCTTAGTCAACAATCATGAGGCTCAATTCATGCAGGGCCATGTTCTGTGGGGTGCATATAAGGCAGAGGCATGGAACTGGTTAGCACATGATCTCACCAGTGCCACAGGCATACCAAGGACTGGTGAACAGGTCTGTCACCACCATGCGGACCTGAAGAGACGGAAGCAGGACCAACTGAACCGTTGGATCCAGGAGGCCCGGCAAATACCCAACGCCCCACTACTGAGTAAGTATCCATGTAATTATATATGTAAGGAATTATCCTAGCTGATATTATGGAGATGTATGTTCCAATATTACTTCATTTATATTACAGCTGCAGGTGTGCGTTCCGCGAATCGGCGAGCCTATGGTGATAGGCTGGAGCGGTTGCGCCGCCAGGCAGGTTAGTAATTATATTCCTGTAATTGTTATACAATATAAGTGAGACAGCTTGTAAAAGAGGTCAGTGTAGTCACATATTAATAAAGTTCAAATAACACTAGAAGAAAGATTCTGCTAGTACTGTATGATTAGATAAGTGATGCAGCCTGTAATCCAGAAATAAAAAGTAAACAAGTCTGAAATAGTGATTACCCACCAGAAATGTAATATCAGATAACCTGCAGCAGCCTGAAAATCACTGGTAAACAAGCCAAAGATAATAGACATGTGTCAAATATATCCCCTTAGAAAATCTGCCATATGAAACAAGTGAGTCTGTTGGAAAGGATTGTTGTAAGCAGGTATGACATGTTAATAATGCCTAGAATAAAGTACCATCTTGAATTGTAAAAATAAAACAAGTGAGAGTGTGAGAAAGAGGTATGAATCGACCAAGAAAGCTGTTATAACTTCTGAATAAGTATACTGCAGTCAGTACATAATGAAATGAATGAGACAGGCACAACCAAAAAGTGAAATGTTTGAGATAAAGTACTGAAGCTGGAATGTGTCTGTCCCACAATTTGTATATGTTGCTGTACCCTTGCAATATGGAGATAGTATGGTTGTATGAAATAATGAACATCCACAGTTGTCTAGAGCCATATAAATGAAATGTAGCAGGATGCTGTACCTGAACATAGCCAGATATGAAATGTGTATGAATAAAAATGCAATGTATATTAATGTAGCAGTAACAGTCCCATCACCAACATTCCTAAGGTTACATATAGGAAACTGTACTAAGACCTGTAGGGTGTATATATCTGCAGCTACTAGAGATGTATAGCATATGTATATGTAGTTGAAGTTGTTAATGAAATATTTCTTCACCCTACCCTATATTCACAAATAATACCATTCCACAACAAACTGGGTATATGTATTCACAATCAATTCCTATGGACATTTGTCCTGTTGGTTCAAACATATTTGCATGTACGTTGCTGCATATGCCCTGTTCACATATCCAAACCTGATGGCCTGTTGCCATCAATCGACCCTGCATACTGTTGGATTGTGTACTGTTGTTCAAAATATGCATGTGTTATGCTTGCTGTTCAATGTTTGGAATTCATGGGTATTTGGTTAATGGGAATACTGATGCATGCTGTTACAACTAATTTGGAATGGTATTGTTTGTTACTAACCCAAAATGTCTTAAAATATTTCTAAACATAGGACAACAGGGAAGGCGGGTTCCAGCGGACCCACCTCTCCCACCTCAGCTGGCGAGTGCACCTGGCACTAGTGCCCAGGCTGGAACCTCCTCTGGTGGTCCTGTGCCACCTTCGGGTGGAAGCGCTGCAGGGGATGGGGCTCATCCCCCCTCTGCAAGCGTGGCCGGAGGAGACCGTCCACTCACCCTTCAAAGTGTCCAGTCTGTGGTGCGTAGTGAGATCAGACATTCTGTGCTTGAACACCTACACCAGCTTGAGGCTCGGGTGGCACAACTCATGGGTTTCCCTGCTGCCCGTCCTACACAGCCCCCAGCACAGCCCCTTCCTGGGCTGTGAAGGCACAGTGGCAACTGCCCATGGGTGGGGATCTCAGTTCCACTGTTGCCATCTGTGGGCTCATGAGCTCGCGATATCCCAACATCCATCCCCGTCAATTGTGTTTCCCCCCACATGTGTCATACTCCGCCCCTGTATGTGTCTTGTTTGTCTTGTCTGTTAACCTCCCCTACCTACCTCCCCAAATATACCTACTTCCTGTACCTCACATTCCACTCTCACCTGAAAAAAAAAAAAAAGGGCACTCTGTTCCCGCAAAAAAATTACGCCCCATACATAGCTGCCCATTTTGTAGACATGTCTGCTGGACATGTGAAGTGGTAATTACAATTGGCTGTACAACATATTTTGTTGTCCTCACCCCTCTCTCAGGGGTAGAAGGTTTCAAATTTCACACCAAATTACAGACATATGCACAGCTGTTGCTGATAAAGAAATGGGCAGCTATGGGCCTTTCCTACATCCTTCCTGCAAATCCCGAGCTTGTTTTCCTACTGTCCTACCCTCTTTGTGCCCCCTTTTTCACCACTGTCCTATCTCCCCATTTTCTTTTCTTTCAAAGAAATTAGCGCGGGTTTGTGCGAGAGTAAGCACTTTTAAGCAGTTGTAAGCGGGAGTGCGCTTGTGTGCGCTTAGCTAAGCGTGTGTGCGTGAAGCTAAGTGACAGTGCGCATGCGTGAGCTCCACGCAAACCAGCGCTAACCCACTTACAACTGCTTAAAAGTGCCTTAGTCACTCTGAATGACAAGGCCTGTAGTCGGCTCAGCATCAAAATAAAATTCCTCTATCAGTCTCGAACCCAGGACCTTGGAAACACTAGTCTGCATGACTTACCACTAAGCCATGACTGATATACAAGAACTTTGTGCTGAAAGCAATATATCATGAAATAGTAGGACTGAATGTAAAGGGAATATAGGAAGGCTATTACACAAAGCTTTTCTTTTATCTTTACTGGCAATTCTTGCGGATTTGTATAACATTAGTGTGAGAAGAGAAACAGCCATGCTAGTCGGTAGCTAGTAGGTAATAATGTGACATTAGCACCTTGCAAACCACACACACTATCAGAGCAGGATAAACACTGCCATATTTGAACAGGGAAGAGGCCAGACCTCACAACTGGGACTGATTTACAGGGATGTCCCTGATTTGAAAACAAATGTTAACTGTGCCCCACTGACTCCCTGTGAAATGTACTAATAGTAGGCAGAAAGGTGTTTTGTCACACGTAATGGTAACTGTCAACTACTGAAAGTATGCACTATGTGCATGTCAGAAATGGTGTATTAATACACATGCTCAAAATACCCCACAGTCACAACTGCAGAATATCTGAAATATATCACGGGTGTATCCCACTGATATGGACCATTCCCTGAGGCTGATAAAAGATACATCTGAGAGTGAGTATCTGAGGCCTGCAAGTGTCACAAACTCACAGACATATCATTCTGTTTGCTGTCACACTTTGTGAATAGCTGTAGAATAGCTTCCACAAGCACACCCACATGTAGGTGTACAACCCACAAATATCAATGGAGGTATCCAACTAATAACAGAAGGACAGTATAGCTGTTTACAAGCACTGCATGTGCCTGCTATCCATAACTGTTAGTACAAAGTACAAGGTGCCACTACTGCTCAGCAGCAAAATAAAATACCCTTGCAGGTGTCAAGCCCCACACCTTGGCCAGACCAGACTGCATGCAGTACCACCAAACCACAACAAACATATAAGGAATTGCTGCTGAAATAAATATAGCAAGCATTACAAGGAGTGAATGTGAATGGAAAATAGGAAAGCCATAGCAACACATTCCAGTAAAGACACCTAGCAGGCCTCCAAGGAGTGAATGTAAAGGATAAATAGTGAAGCCATAGCAACAAATTGCAAGAGCCACTGCTGTAAACCAGTTACTCCACAAGTCCCACAGGAAAGCACATACTCCCATTTAAACAGTATTAGTATTATTAGGTGTCAGTTAACATACACACTGAGAAGAATAAACTGGAGGAAGCAATAGTCAGGTGTCAGTACAACATGCATGTCAGTGCCTACAACACAGCCTGAGATATGAGAGACATACCAGCCTTTACGCTCACATAACAGTGTCCACAGCATACCAGCATGGTCCCCACATTGAAAATCTGAAAGGGCTATGCCTACCTCACCTAACATTTTATAGCACTGTCCTGAAATCACAGTGAGAACTGCAATTACCACACAGCATGCTGCATGCAATTAGCAAATGCTGGCTAACAATTGGTGCAGAGGCCATCACATGCACATCTGCATATACCTACAAAAGCAGCCTGTACTCCCAGTCCACACATGCAATACATTCATTGCAACAGCCGGAGGGAGAGACAGACAGAGAGAGAGAGAGAGAGAGAGAAAAAATAAATAAAAACAAAGAAATAAAAAAAAAACAAATAAGAGACACAGACTGCTGAAACTGCAACATTACAGAACAGCAGGCTACCAAGCAGCAAGCCATCAAAAATAGCAGTGTCCAACAAAGGTAATGTAAACTAATAATGTACTAGTCTACATACTGTGAACCCTCCATATGTGTTAGCAGTCTGTATATAGATATATATGAAGATGTGCATAGGGCAGGGGACATACTGCAACTGTTAGTGAAGGCTGGACATACATATGTATGTGAAGGATGCTATGTGCACATAACAATGTAGGTTGTAGTGCAACGTACAATGTAGGTTGCACAGTAATGAATGTTTAGCAGTATGTTAGTGTGTGTATTCGTATGTGTAAATAAAAAAGCATATATATATATAAATATATATATATATATATATATATATATATATTATATGTATATGTATGCATATTTATATATGTATCTATATATAATGTGCATATATGTATACATAGATAGAGAGGGATGTAGAAATAGATAGACCCAGAATGATACCACAGTACAAGGACAAAATGATTGACCTCAACAATTGGCTAAGCTTCTGGTGTCATTCAAGGGGATCCAGCATCTGTCTGCCTGGGACGACATGACCGATTGCTTTGCCAGAGATGGCCTGCACCTGTCGCCCTCAGGATTCCGGATACTGGCTAAGACTCATGCCACCCCTATAGTGCCTTTGTCAGGCAAGGTTCAAATGACAAATACACCACTGTAAATGGTGACATCTGTGACATCTGTGCAGTGACAGAGACCTGGTTTAAATCTCCAGAGAGCACCCCTGCATTACCGGGCTTCAATTCATACCACACCTGTTGGCCACCTAACCCAGAAAGAATCACTAAAGGCGGAGGCGTGTCCATATTCATTAAGGATATCCACACCTCCAGGCTAGTTGCACAGCATAATGCATCTGAGGTATCCAATTGCAACTAACTCTGGGCAAGAACGCAATCCAAATCGTAGCTTGCTACAGACCCCCCACCATGCCCCAGGATTCACACCCCTCATTTCATGATACACTGGAAAGTATTGGGTACAAACCAACACCCTAATAATGGCCGATTTCACCTACCCCACCATTAACTGGAAAAACTACACCTGTACCAACTCTATTGCTCAACGTTTTCTAGAATTCATAAATACCAACACCTTGGATCAACTTATTCACACCCCCACCAGGGGCAGCAATATCCCAGACTTGGTCATCACCAACATGGGAAACTGGTGTTCCACACCAGAGGTCAATTCCTCGTTGGTCAGATCTGACCACAAGGTAATCAGCTTAGACATCCACATCCCACCCCCAGCCCCAATTAGGGGCACCATTGTAACAAACTTCTCAAAAGCTAATGTCACACTTCTTAAGACAGAAGTGGCAAACTGCATGACACCCATGCAGACGGACAATAGAGGTATGACTGCTGAATCCTACACAAATGCACTGTATAAGCACTTACACGAGTGCATGGATCATGCTATCCCTAATAGAACCAAGATGTTATCCCCCAGACAAAGGAAGCCAGTCTGGTGTTACTCTGCCATAAACAAACTCTACATCAGAAGAAAGAAACTGTTGCAAAAATAAGTAAATTCCCATGACTGGAGGAACTCCCTTGTCAACCTCAGTAAGAAGCTGAGATCCCTCATAAAATCCCCCAAAGCTAGTTATGAAAACAAAATTGCCACTGACTCTAAAGACAACCACAAAGCATTCTATAGCTATGTCAAGAATCTAAATGGGAACACTCAGATCTGCTCTGAGGTACAGCATAATGGCACTAAATATACAGAACCAACTGATATTGCCAACATCCTGGCAGATAGGTTCAGTGCTAACTTTACCCCCCTCTCACCCCATAGAGGGACCATCTCTATACTGGCAGAATGCAAAGTCCCTATAATCACGGCTGCACAGGTAAAATACACACTCTCCAAAGCCAAGAACACAGCATCCATGGGACCTGACAATATCCCAGGCTGCGTTCTACACGAACCACTGAATGAACTGGCACTCTACCGCAGTACCATGTTCAATCATAGCCTCACCTCAAGCTTTGTAGCCACTGAATGGCACACCACAACACATCCCACTCCACAAAGGGGGAGCCACGAAGGACCACGGTAACCACCGCCCCATTAGCCTGACGAGCCTGGTCTGCAAGGCCATGGAATGTACCATCATGGAACTCATAAACAAAGACATTGGTAATCTCCAAACTCTGGACCCTACTCAGTTTGGATTTGTAAAAGGCAGATCATGTCTCCTAAACCTAATTGACTTCTTTGAAGCAGTCACCAAAGCCATAGATGATGGTGAAATGGTTCACACAGCTTATGCAGACCTCGCCAAGCCTTTCAACACCATCCCCCATTCTGGAATTATAGAGAAGCACACTAAACTAGGTATAAATCCCTATGTCATAAGATGGGTTGACAACTGGCTCACGGACAGAACCCACACTGTGAAAGTAGCGTATTACAAATCCGACATCAGACCAGTGACAAGTGGAGTACCACAGAGTTCAGTCCTGGGTCCTCCCCTGTTTGGTATCTACTTCTCCGAAGTGCAAGCCAACACAGAAGGTCTGTGGCTAACAAAATTTGCAGATGACTGCAAACTAGGAGCCATAATCGCAACTCCTAACGATGTGGGCAAACTACAAAAGGCCCTCACTGAGACAGATACCTGGTGTCAAAGCCATGGCCTGAAGCTCAATGCCAAAATGTGTATTGTCATCCCTGTGGTATAAACTCTGTACCCATGAACTACCAGACAGCTGGTAGTCTACTTAATGCCGAAAATGTGATAATAGACCTTGGGACACAGGTGCACAGTAGTCTCCTCTTTGATAATCACATTGCCACAGTGGTCGGGAAATCCTTCTACATGGCTCATCTCATCACAAAAGGTTTCCCATCCAGAAAAAAGAGGTCATTGTTCCCCTCAACTCATCACTTATTAGACCCATAATAGAGTACAATGCCCCTTTTGGTATGTACCTCACAGGACAACTACAACAACTGGAAAGACCACAGAAATACCTCACAAAGAGGATTACTGGCCTCAAACAGATGCCCTATGCAGACCGTCTCAAAAAACTACAGCTTGACTCCATGGCATATTGCCTACTCAGGGGTGATCTCTGCCTAACATACACAGCTATGTCAAACCTACAGCTGTTGGACATGCTCCACTTAAAGAAATCCCAATCTCTCTGAGATACACGCTCTAGGGACCTTAACCTTGTCACCACAATAAACAGAACATGCTGGAGGGATAGAGTCCTGTCCCAGACACTTCCCATACTCTGGAACAGACTACCTATCTATGTCAAACAGAGCTCCTCATTAGCACTCTTCAAGAAAGATCCTGATGATTGGATGGGAAATGGGGAATTCACCCCGGGGATCACGTCTGTGGCTCTGCTCGACAGGGCCATAGGAAAATACCTTTCTTGGGTGGCGAAAGCCAGGGTACATTTATTGGCTAGGCTTGTATGGGCCCTAGGGCCGATAGCCTAGTACCTACCTATGAACCTATGAACATATATAGATAGATGGATAGAATATGTATATACACATATTATGTAATAGACACATACATATATAGATATATATATATATATATATATATATATATATATATATATATATATATATATATACACATATACAGACAGATATGCATGTGTACAGATATGTATGTATATGAATATCTCTCTCTCTCTCTATCTCTCACCTCTCTCTCTCTCTCTCTCTCTCTCTCTCTCTATATATATATATATATATATATATATATATATATACTGAGAGAGGCACATGTGTGCAGATGTATTGCAACAGGTGCCTGGTGACAAAGGCATGTACTGAACACCAGTGCAGATACAGGAATACCATACCCTATTCCAAAACACTTACACCACTAACCACCACATATGTGGTTGCCTGCCTACTACTGGATGTGTCAGGAGGGAACATGGGAAACAAGTGTACAATAGCCTCCCCTGTGATATTCACAGTGGCACACCAGTCTTGTAATACCTGTACATGGCTAGTGAAATGTAGGTCACTGTACCTCTCTACACCTCACAATGTCCTACATGGTATGTACCTCCCATGACAACTACAGAAAGGGAGAAGGATACAGTCATACCTAACAAACAGTGATAATGCCCTCAAACACATTACCTATGCAGAGTGACTGACAAAACCACAAATAGAGTGCCCTCAAACTACTGACACAGAGCATACCACTGCTGGATATACATAGTTAAGTCACACACATAACAGTTGTCCAACAACCATGGTAACACCTCACAATATCCCAGCATAAATGACCTATGTCTGTCATCCTTGGCACCGCAGTAAAGAGCACATGGTGGAGGTACAGGTTCCTACCCACAAATAGGCCATACCCTGGAGTAAACCACCCAGCATTACGAAGCAAGGCTCCCCATTAGTAGATGTCAGACATACCCCTGTTGAATGTTATGCAGATAAGTAGTATGCCATATGAGTCACCCTGTGTAACTGTTTGACAGGAGCAAGTACAACCACATTACATGTGTCCCAAGGGGCAGGGTAGCATAACAGTATGCTGCTGTAGGCCCAGTCCCAATAGCATACTACCTGCCTATGACACAATGCACACACACACATGTATTCATTGCAATACCAACTATGTGAGGTGGAATGCGTGTGCCACTGACTGTGTGCAAAGTCTGTAATGGTGTGATTGCTCAGCATGACTTTGTGTCTGTCATGGTAGTGTGTGTCCTTGGTGTGAGGCCAGAGAAAGATGTGTCAGGTATTGGGATACAAACATACTACATTGCCATATGTTGTGCTGTGGTTCCCTGTATGTGACTGTGGTGTAGGTATGGTTATGGCAACAAAGACTACGGTGCATTACCAGTGACATTTGTACTGTGCATTGCATGCATTGCATGGGTTGACAATGTTCCCCATACATTACCTTGATACATATCCCCAGTGTGAGGCTGTGCATTGGACCTCAAACAGTGTGCCGACTGCTGGAGTATACTTGTTTGTTGTATGGAGTGTGCCAGGCACTGTCACAGAGTTGTCAGCTGAGCACTGATATGTGGTCATTCACATGTGTATCCCCCAATAGACAGACAGATGCTATATATGGCAGTTCAGTGATATCACTACAGTAGAGTTTTATGTGCGCCATATCACTTGCTCACATATTTTTCTTTTCCTTCCAGGGCAATGGTGCACCAGTGCAATCCCATGTACTCTGCTGCAGAGGAAGAGGAGATACACCAGAGCCTGGTGCAGGATTTTGCCACACTCTTTTCCCGCACCAGCCAGAACCAGCAGGAGAGGGTTGCACTTGTCTGTCGGGTAAATGATATAGGCATGCACAACTGGACATATGAGCAGGTACACCATCACTGCAGTGATTTAATTAGAAATGTCCATCAGCGTGCATCTGATATCCACAGGCAACAGCTTGCCATAGGTGGTGGGGTGGCTATACTCCCCCCCTCACCAGACTGGAGGGGCTCCTCCTAAGTGTTGTGGCTCCAGCCCAACAACAACAACATCCACACACATGTGTAATGATGGAGGCTGGAGCCAGCCAGCAGGAGGACTTGGAGCGTGCAAGTAACATGCCATATCTATATTTGACTGTTCTCTACACTGGTAGTTTATGCATGTGTGAGGTGTGTACTGTGTTTGTAGCTATTATCCTGGTAATTATTGTGCAAGAGTGCTATTCTCAATATCGGCAGTAGACCTGTGAAAGCCAACTGTTGTAGTACTGAACTGTATCATACTCACAGTATCAATGGCACAGTTGTGCCCACTGACAATGAATGTCTTATTTGTGCAGGTCCCTCTGGTGTAACAGCAAGGCAGCCAATCCATGCTGGTGAGTGTGTAATAACATTCCTTTAATACTTATGATAGTAATAGTAATAATACCCTAAAATGGTATTGCTATGTGTGTGTGATTGCAGATGTGTCTGTGTCTGTGTGTTTGTATCTCATGTACTGAGGAGTGTGCATGTGTGCATGTGTGCATGTGCCCATGTGTGCATGCGCCCATGTGCGCATGTGTGCATGTGCCCATGTGTGCATGTGCCCATGTGTGCATGTGTCCATGTGTGCATGTGTCCATGTGTGCATGTGCCCATGTGTGCATGTGTGCATGTGTGTATGTGTGGTAACATTGTGTGCACATTATAAACTGTGTTTCCTGTCTTCTCACAGGTTCTGGTGCTGCTCTGGTGGTGTGCAGCAGGGAACCTGAATCTGCTGCTGGGGATAGTGATAATGATGATACCTGTGTAATGGCACAGGGAGGTGTGCCAGAGTCCATTGTTGGTCAGCCAATCGACAGTACACAGCTGTCAACCCCATCAATGCGCACAGTCATCCTGCCAATACATCCATTGTCACCAATATCCCTAGGTGATGGACGGCATACAGTGGGCATTGACCAGGGTAATGTCGTATCAGTGGCACATGCATCCCCTCACAGCAGCCATGGCCAGAGTCCTGACATGGTACCACACAGGCAGATGTCCAGGGGTTCTCGTGGGAGCATCCGTGGTCGTACTGCCCCTGTCAGACATACCCACAGAGGTCTTTCAACCTCAGCTATGTTCCGGGCTGTAATGCAGGCAAAGTCATGTATGGAACGGTACACCAGACAGGGTCTGAGGGAGCTGAGAGCACATCACACTGCTATGAATGACACTATGCGTGATGTTGCGGCTGCCATCCGTAATTTCACCGAGGTCATTGACAGACATTGGGGGGGGCACATTAGATCTGTTCCACAACTACATGTCCATGAGCCAGGGCAACGCAGGGCAGTTGAGGCATCGACGTGGACGAATGCCAGCAACAGCAGCAGCTGGCAGTCGTTGCGGACGACAACAAACCCGCGGCCGCTCAAATAGTGCCAGTACCAGCCCCAGCAATGCTGGGTCTGTGCTGTCATCAGACCACCCTAGGAGACCACATGCACATGGCTCTGGACATTTCCAGCAGGGACATGTCTCCAGTCAACAACCACCTGCTTCTGATGACAGTACCCAGTCTGGCTTAGTACCTGATACTGTCCGTAGCACCCCTGCCAGGCACAGGTACCATGTCCGTGGCCAGAGACAGTGATCTGTATGACCTGGCATGTACAGTCTGTGGCTGTCCACAAACACCCGTATATGGCGGCCACAATGTGGAACTGTGTGCATGTATATACACATGCATAATGCTAACACCTAGGGCTAACACATACACGCACACACTGCATCAATATTGCCCCATCTTCTACAGTTGTCCCTCACTAACACACACACACATACATGTCGATTGGTTGTATCAGTGGCAGACTCAGGCATACCAAGTACACACCCTGTGCATATGATGAAACTGTGCCACCTCCTGCAATCTGTAACATCGATGCAAGACAGGTTAACATGGTGCTGATGCACAGGGTGACTACATAGATGTGTAGTAATATTATCATGTTGTCAACTGTGCAGTGTAATGATATCATTGTGGGTATATCCCAGCATGCCTGATGCATTAACAGTATGATTGTCATTGTATTGTTTGGTACACCCCTATAAATTACCATAGTGTAATGTCTGCACATCTTTGCATTCTGCTGGTAAGGCTGTAAACAGAAGGCCACCTACATAGGTAGCACAGGGGATAAGTAAATGGAAGTTATGATACTCAATGGTGGACATGTAAACTGCAAGATGCATGCAGTACAACCTCTACTCTGCATGGAGAATGTTGATATCTGTGCAGTAATAGACAACAGATTCAAGACTCCCAAGAGCACCCTAGCACTACCGGGTTACACCTCATACCATGCTTGACAGCCCCAAAACACACAACTAACTATGACAGGAGGTGAGTTTCATTAAATGTCAGGGATACTGTGGTGGCAGGACAGGTAGCATACAGCCTACTAAGTTGGGGAATGCTGATTGAGGGCTCAGTGTCTGTCATTATAAATGTGTATTAGTTCTGGTTTAAGCAGTTGGGCTTCAGGCCAGTTATTTCACATTACAAAGGTTCATGGTCTGCACTCTTGTGGGAGGAGAGGCTGGACTCTGCCCATCTGAGGTGGGAATTTCTGGCTAAAGGCTTATAGTGCCTGCATATTTGAACTGTTTCTTACTGAAATTGGTACACCTGGTTTGCTGTAGCATAGACTAGATCCATGCCTGCTGATTGTAGCTTTGTTTGTATGCTTGTTTGCTTGATATTTCCCTGAAACACTAATCCCACCTGAAATGCAGCTTTACAGCACCTCTGAGAATCCCTAGTGACATGTGCATTGCTTACTGTATGTATGTCCTTGTTTCACTTGACAGAAAGTTAGTGTTTGTCAGTTATGCAATTAAGTTACCTGTAACACATTGCATTTGAGATACCTGGCACTTGCTCACTAAAGCATTTATATATGCCAGCACTAATAAATTAAAAGCACTACACTCTCACAAACTCACCTTACATACCTTGTTCCCCATTGGCCCTTTTTGTTGTTAATTATAAAGGAATTCCCAATACTAGCCTAGCATGTTCAAAGGTCAGTTGTCAATCTCCTCCACGGTCCAGCTGGTGAATCTGGGAATCTAGAGGCAATGTTACAACTGCCTCATTTACACAGTCAACCCTCTCCTCCTCCCAACAAATTCCACCACATGTGAGAGATGCAAACATATATCCAAACTGCAGGCTAAGCTCTCTCAACTCAGTACTGGCAAAACCTGTCAGGAGGGGAAGGAAACCACGGTCACTACAATTCCAGTCTCACACAGACCTACCACAACAGCAGTCCAAACAAATAAACACACACAACCATACACGGAGTATCTAAATAAAGGTCTGCCTACGCAGCAGACACCTCCAAAGCAGACACTCAAGCAACCGCTACCCCAGAACAGAACACGTGCAACACATAGCTCACAAAGCCAGTGTGCCGAACAGTCACAGCATGTAAGGCTAAACAACACACCTGCTACACTTGTGATAGGTGCCTCTATCGTCAGGTACACTGATGTCCCACTCACCAGGCTGAACAAGGAGAAGGTCACGGTGAGATGCCTGTCGGGCGCTATGATCTGCCACATAACACAAGCACACAAGTCACTCCAAGGCATGTACAAATATGACTCAGTCAGTGTCCATGCCAGTGTGAATGACCTGAGACATACCTCCCTGGACTACATGATGAGAGACATAGAGGAGCTCTCTGAGCATGTGGCCCAGACTGGTATGACCCTGACCTTGAGTAGCATCTTACCCTCACCATGAATGATGCCACAATATGTAGACAAGATGATCAATTCAGACAATTGGCTTATGTTTCAGTGTCATTCAATGCTGCTATGCTAGGGACAGCTTGCACCTGTCACCCATGGGCTTTCAGATATTGGCAAAGGCTCTTGATGCACCCATAGTGCCTTTTTAGGCAAGGCTCAGCAGACAAGACCACCTCCATAGGTATCACAAGGGATAGGAAACTAATAGTAATGTTACTCAACACCAGCAGTGTAAATGTCAAGATGCATGCACTGGAAACTGTCCTTAGCATGGGGAACATCAATATCTGTGCAGTAACAGAATCCTGGTTCAAGGCCCCCAAAAGCACCCCAGCACTGGCAGGTTATACCTCATACCATGCTTGTCGGCAACATAACTTGCACCAAAACAGAACAGGAGGGGGAGTATCAATATTCATCAAAGATACACACACCTCCAGGTTGGTGGCACAGCATGAAGCATCAGAGACTATCCATGTGCAACTAACAGTGGGTAAGACTGCCGACCAGTTCATAGCCTGGCACACACCACACTCCCAAACCCAGGTAACACATTTGGCCTACTTAAGAACACATGTATATCTGCAAGTGTCTCCAAACAACAATATATTGGGCAGCTTCATTTACCCATGCATAGACTGTGAGCATTACTGTAGCTCCAACACCCTAGGTGTAAAGTTCCTAGAATCCATACACTCAATTGCTATGGAATGACTTGTTACCACTCCCACAAGTGGGGAATACATGCTGCACCTGTTCATCACCAACATGTGGACTATATGCTCCAGACCAGAAGTGTATTCCTTGCTGGTAAGATGACACCATAGACTACTCTCACTGTATATTCACATACCAAATGCAGCCCCTGCACAGAAAACCACAGTCATAAAGTTGTGTAATGCAAATTACATGTATTCACATGAGGCAGGCTTCACACATGGGAACTATTTCAGGTCACAGGTACATATGTCTATGTGGCACACACATACCTCATGTGTGCATTGACATTACTGATATGATCTATGTCATACAATATTAAGAGCAACACCCCACACACATGGACAAACTGTGTGACAAAAACACACATGGCATTTGTAAGATTCAAACCCCCTACTTAACTATGTTATGACACCTGAGATAGACGCATTAGCAGAGCGCACTATTCACATTATTGGGAGGTTTGTCTTCTCCTGCTGTACTTATAGGGTGCTGACATCATCAGTGTTTAGAATGAGGAATGTGCATCATGCAGTGTGTTCTTGTAGTTGGCAAAAGGGACATTTCTTTCACACAGAATTGCACACACACTAACCCTCCTCACCCAACCACAAACACACAGTGAGCATTTGCAGGATTCAAACTCTTACCTTACTATGTTATGACACTTGTGAGAGACGTATTAGCAGAGCGCGCTATCCAAATTACTGGGAGGCTTCCCTTCTTCTGCTGTACTTATAGGGTGCTGAGATCATCAGTGTTTAGAAAGAGGAGTGTGCATCATGCAGTGTGTTCTTCTAGTTGGCAAAAGGGACATTTCTTTCACACAGAATTGCACACACACTAACCCCCCTCACCCAAACACACACACACACTGAGCATTTGCAGGATTCAAACATGGATGTGACATTGCAAATTCAACCCCTGGGATCTCCACTGTGTCGCTGCTTGACGGAGGCACAGCACACTAGCCTTACATGGCGCCTTCTGTGACCTACTTTACAGAGGCACAGTAGCCTACTGTACTGGGGAGGCAGATGCCAAGCACACTCTAGCTAAGCTTGTATTCCCTAGGGCAAACAGCCTAGTATTGACCTCTACACCCATATGTTTAATTTTCAGATGCACAATATTTGTTGCTGATAAACTGTTTGCAGGTCTTTATTGCCATAGCTTTCCCTGTTTCTATGTACAACTTGTGTATCTGCGGAAGATGTTTGAATATGTGTGGATCCACTATTTAACTTATGTCTCTGTAGTCATTTAACTGTGTGCACTGGGTAGATTGCTGTTTTGTGGTTGGTTCCTGGTTTAACACATACAAATACCACATATGTGTGGCCAACTGCTAAACTGAGACATGGCCTAAGTGTGTGAGCATGCCCAGTTCAGGCATATTCCATGGCTTGTTGCCTGACATATGTCTCATTTATCAAAGTGTGTGAGCATGCCCAGTGTGTGCTTTCCATATGTTGAGATCTTCAGTCCACCACATTTGTGGGTGTGTGTGAACTTCCACAATATTTCACATTTATAGTTGTGTGTTGGGAGTCATGTTGTGTACATACTGCCCAACTGCTTTGTGTCTGAACCCGACAGGAATTATACTGTGCCTGCAGGGTTTCCATGAGATAGTTTGCATACAGTTGTCAACATCCTTTCATAATGACCATACACTGTAATATTGTATAGTGTACTGGTTCAGTACTTTCACTGTGGTGGACAGTATCCTGGGTTTCAGTCCTATCACTGCTTTCAATATTCATAGTGAGCACACCAGACTGGTTAAGGGCCAGTTGTGCACATATGACCATGCTGCATTTTGTTCGGATATGGACTACTTACACCAGGCTTGTCCAACATTGGTAGTGTATTCCACAACTTGGGTGGACATTGACAAACACTAGCGATGTGCTCTAGGCCATTTCTACTGCTAGTCAGAGAGTGTGTTTGTCCTTCAACACACATTGTAACTGGAATTTGACATCACATATTTCAAGGTTAGTATACTGTGCCTCTGTCTACCTGTGACATAACAGTGATACCCAGGGTAAACCTACCATCTCCCATCCACTCATCATGATTCCTGTTGAGGAGAGTCAATGAGGGACTCTCTGGCTAACCTGTACTGGGAGTTTACTCAAGAGTGGAGTGAGCTTCTGGGTTATGGATCAATCACTACAGCATGTCCTATGTATGTCAGTGCTGGGGTTCAGGTGTCTCATGTGCATAGCTCACTGGCATTCAGATTGTACAAGGTGCAGCATGTTCATTGATTCCAGCTTGGACATGGCTTTATACATCAGGCACAGATTGCCTCTGGGCAGGCAGTATGGCACTGTGTGGAGCTACGGTTTGTTTAATCAGGCAACACATGGCATCTGTTTGAGCTCTTTGATCCTCCTGGTGGGGTACTTTTGGGGTCTTTCCAGTTGCTGGAGGTGTCTGCTGGGGTACATCCCACAGGGGCCATTGTACTCAATTGTGAGGCTGATGAAGGATGACTGAAGAGGCACGATGACCTCTCCTGATCTAGATCTGACTACCTTCATGATTAGGTGGGTATATGGTATGTTTCTGTAACCACTACAGCCACATGGTTGTCAAATGCAAGATATCTATCAAATTGTGTCCCCAGGTCTCTTATTACTTCTAAAGTACTTAATGGGTTAACACCTATGTGGTAATTGGTGGGCACTTATTGTTTATCCACAGGGGATGACTATACACTTTTCTGCAGTTAGCTTGAAGACATAGCTCTGGTACCAGTTGTCTGTTTCTATGTGGCCCTTTTGTAGGATGCTTGTGTCAGCTGGAGGGTCAGATAAGGTGCCCAGTTTGTAGTCCTCTGCAAACTTGTTCAGACACAGTCCTTCCATGTTGGCCTGTACCTATGTGAAATATATACCATGCAAGGGAGGTCCCAGGACTGAGCCTTGTGGGATGCCAGTTGTAGCTGGTTTGTAGTCTGACATGGCTGCCACATGTCTGACCATGTCAGTTCTGTCCTTGGGTTGGTTTGCAACCCATCTACTGACATAGGGGTTTATATTTAAGCTGGTGAGCTTATCTATAATGAACACTTGGGGTATTGTATGGAAGGCTTTTGCAAGGTCCAGATAGGCTGTGTGGACCACATTCCCCTCATCAATGGCCTTGATGACTGTTTCAAATGAGTCAGACATGTTTAAGGGGCAGGATCTGCCCTTAAGAAAGCCATGCTGGGTAGGGTCCAGTGTCTGTAGGTCCCCAATATCTTTATTTCTGAGGTCCATGATGATCCTTTCCATAGCTTTGCAGACCAAGCTTGTCAGGATTCTGGGGTGATAGTTTGCAGTATCCATTGAGGCACCACCTTTGTGGAGAGGGACCACTGTTGCTGTATCCTGCTCTTTGGGTACATATCCTGTGGTAAGGCTGAAATTGAGCAGTAGTATTATTTGGCATTCCATTCTTCTTGGAGTTCATGTTGGACACAGCCCAGGACACCATCTCGTACCATTGATGCTGTGTGTCTTGCTTTTAAGATGCTGCCTGTTACCTCAGCATCTGCAATGTCAGGGGACCAGCACTCTGCTGGGATAGATATTTGTCATTTTGGGGGGGGGGGGGTTACACTGAACCTGTCAGGTTGGATGTTGGCAATATGTGTGGGTTTGGTGTATTGTTTGTAATATTTGGTAATTCAGAGCATATCTGTGAATTCACAACAAGGTTCCTACCATCAGTTAAGACAGCCTTGTGATTATCCTTAGTGCCCTGTACAATTTGTATCTCCATAGGTTCATAGGTTCATACTGGGATATCTGCCCTAGGGCATTTATCAGCCTAGCCAGTGTGTGCGTGGCTTTCGCCACCCCTTGCTATGTGAATATTATGGCCATTTAGGGTTTACTTTACTGTGACTCTGTCTAGATGTAACACACTGAAGACCCCCAGTGTAAATCTACGATCTCACATCCACTTGGCAAGATTCCTGTTGAAGAGAGTCAGTGAGGGGCTCTGCCTAACATGGAGTGGGTTCTGTTCCAGAGTGTAGGGAGCCTCTGGGTTAGGAATCTGTCCCTCCAGCACATCCGATTTATTTATGTGTTGAGGTTGACATTTGTCGCTCTCATGGCTCTAATGGCTTTGGATTTTCTGAGGTGGAGCATGTCCATCAATTCTGTATTGGACATGACCTTGTACATCGGGCATACATCGCCTCTGAGTATGCAGTATGTGACTGCATACAGCTGGGGTGTTGTCAGCCAGGCAGCATATGACAAATGTTTGACACCCTTTATCCTCTTGGTCAGGTACTTTTGAGGTCTTTCTAACTGCTGCAGGTGTCGGGTACGGTACATCCCAAATGGGGCATTGTACTCACTTATGGGCCTGATAAGAGAAGAGTATAGGGGCACAATGACCTCTCTTGATGTAGATGTGAATCCTTTCATGATAAGGTGGCCAATGTAGGTGGTCTTCCTAGCCATGTTGGCAAAGTGAGTGTTGCATGTGGGGTTACTGTCCACTTGTATCCCTAGGTCCCTGATTACTTCTTCCATATGTAATGGATTACCACCTATGTGGTGATTTGTGAGTACCTTGTTTGGTATTTGGGGAGACATTCATACTCTCCAGTGTTTTCAGGGAGGCTGAGTGGTGTTCCTGGGTCTGAGAGGGTGGTCTGTAGCATGCTACAAACTGTACAGCGGTTTTGCCTACAGTTAGTTGCACATGGATGGACTCTGATGCTTCGTGCATTGTCAGTAACCTGGACGTGGGGGTATCTTTGCTGAATATGGATACTCCCCCTCCTTTTGTGGTATGGTCCAGGTTTTGGGGCCAAAAAGCATGATTTGAGGTATAACCTGGTAGTGCTGGGGTGCTCTCAGGAGCCTTGATGCAGATTTCCATCACTGTACAGACATCAATGTTCACCATACTGGGGAGGGCCTCGAGAGCATGCATCTTGTGGTTTAGACATCTGGCATTGAGCAGCATTACCCTCATGTTTTTTCCACTTATGTTTTCTGGGGAGGTGGGTTTGTCTTTTCAGCCTTGCCTACAAAAGGCACTATGGAGGTGGCAAGAGCCTTAGCCAATATCCAGACACACAGGGGTGACAGGTGCAAGCCATCCCTGGCAAAGCAGCGTGGCTTGTCAAGCATGACATCCCAAGCAGACACACATTGTATCCCCTTGGAATGACACCAGTAATTGAGCCAATTGTTAAAGCTGATCATTCTGTGTTTGTATTGTGGCATCATTCTTGGTGGGGGTAGGATGCTGATCAGGGTCAGAGTCATACCGGCCTGGCCTACATAATCGGAGAGCTCCTCTATGTCTCTTTACATGTAGTCCAGGGAGGTACGTCTCAGGTCATTCACACCAGCATGGACAATAACTGAGTCATATTTGTACTTGCTTTGGAGTGACCTGCATGATTGTGTTATGTGGCAGATTGTAGCAGCCTACAGGCAGCTTACTGTACCCTTTTCCTTGTTCAGTCTGGTGAGCGGGACATCAGTGTGTCTGCCTATGGAGTAATCTATTACAAGTGTATCAGGCATGTTGTTTGTCCTTACGGGCTGTGAATGTTTGGCACACCAACTTTGTGAACTATGTGTTGCATGTGCTATGTTTGGGGGTAGTGGTTGCTTGGGTGTCTGCTTTGGAGGCCTCTGTTGATTTGGTGTTTTTTATTTATAGCCTCCAGGAATGTTTTTGTTTGTTTATGTATTTGTTTTGCAGTTGTGATAGGTCTATGTGAGTGGGTTTGTGGTGAGTGTGGTTACCTTCTCCTCCTGACTAGTTTAGACAGTACTGAGTTGAGAGAGCTCAGCCTCCAATTTGGAGACGTGCTTGCATCTCTCACATATATTTGTATTTCTTGGGGGGTGGAGAGGGTTGTCTGTGTACATGGGGCAGGTGTAACATTGACCAAGATTCACAGATTCAACTTGTTGTAGCTGGCCTTAGTGGATTTTATGACTGGCCATATTTTATTGCCATAATACTGATCAGAGATTACTTCCCTTTTTGGGTTTGCTCTATCATGTGGTGACTTCCTCATTCTCTTGCATGGTTTGGTAATGGCTGTGGGCCACCATGCCAGATGCCTGTGTGTATGGTATTGGGCCTTGGTTTTGTTTGGGATTGCATAATCCATGCATTCCTGACTGTGTTCATAGAATGCATTTATAAAGGTTTCTGAGGTGTGGCCCATATTTTCCACAGGCACAAGGCCTTTGATGGATTCCACATCAGTTTGGAGGAGTGCAACATTTCCTTTACACATGTTTTTCACTGTGGTTTTCTGGACAGGGACTGTGGTCTGGCTGTGAATATCCAGTGTGATTACTCTATGGTCTGATCTTACCAGTGAGGAATACACTTCTCATCTGGCCATAAGTACCCGTGTTGCTGATTATCACATCCAGTATGCTTACCCCTCTTTTGGGAGTGGTACATTGTTCATGAGCATGTTGGTTTATGGATTCTTGGAACCTTTGGCCTAGGGTGTTGGTGCTGGGATAATGCTCCCAGTCTATGTTTGAGTATTTTCAGTCACCCAATATAATGTTGTTTGGAGAGCTTGATATTTCCGTGTGTTCCAACGTAGGCCAAGTGCAGTTCCTGACATTAGGAGGGTAGTCTGTAGCAGGCTACAAACTGGCAGGCAGTCTTAGCCACTGTTACTTGAGCATGGATAATCCATGCTGCTTCTTGTTGTGGTACCAACATGGGGGTGTGGTTATCCTTGACAATTATTGCTACTCACCCTCCTTTTGTAGTTTGTTCCATGTTTTGGGGCTGTAAAGCACAGTATGAGGTGTAACCTGGTAGTGTTAGGGTGCTCTTGTGAGCCTTAACCCAGTGTTCTGTTACAGGACAGATATCAACATTCTCCATGCTGAGGGGAGTTTAGACTGCATGCATCTTTCAGTTTGGACATCTGGCATTGGGTAGCATTACATCTAGGTTCTTATCCCTTGTGATACCTATGGAGGTGGAGCATCGTGCCTTGCTCAGCATGTCATCCCAGGCTGGCATGCATTGGATCCCCTTTGACTAATGGCAATACTTAAGCCAGCTATTGTAATTGATCATCTCATCTTCATATTCTGGCATCATGCTTGGTGAGGGTAGGATGTTAGTCAGGGTCATCATGTTTGCATATACTACATGGTGTTACATTGCTTAACACATGGCAATCATGCCTCAGGTGGTGCTGCAGGGCTGTCTATGTTGGATGCACATACTACACTCCCTGTACATGTTTGATAGCAGGTTGTGTCAACTTAGGCATCCCTTTTACTATATGTGTGAGTCAGAGAGAGGTATAATTTCCTGGGTTCCTACTGAGCCAGTGTATGTGCTATGCGTTGCCGCTTTGCCAAGGCCAAGGCATACTGGGCAGGCTCAGGTTGTTCCTCCTCTGAGTCACGCTCTGCCTGTGATTGGCTTGGCAATGGTGGGGGGCTGTTTGGCCCAGCTCTATGCTGGTCCTGCTGCAGCTGTTTTTGCAGAATCATATTATGTAGCATAGCACATACCATGTTGATTTGGGTACATGTAGTTGGTGAGTACTGCAAGGCTCCACCAGATGTGTCCAGGCACCGGAACTGTGACATGAGCAGCCCAAACACACGCTTGATTACATTTCGTGTTTGTGCGTGTGCCTCATTAAGGTGTTCTTGTTCAGGTGTGTGTGCGTTTCTGATGGGTGTCATCAGCCACGGCTCCAGTGCATAGCCAGCATCCCCCACTAAGTGACCATGTGGGATATCCCCATTGGCAAATGTCTGGTACAGCTGCGTCAGATGCCAGATATGTGAATCGTGGTAGCTTCCAGGGCAGCCAGCACACACATTCATTATTATGCCCACATCACACACGACCTGGCAGTTGATGGAGGGGAAGCCCTTGCGGTTAATGTAGGCCCTACCCTGCTCACCGGCTGGTGCTTTGATGCGTACATGCATGCAGTCTATTGCACCCACTACCTCAGGGTATTCCGCTATTTGCTGGAAGAGATGCATATTGCTGGCCAATACCTCACAGGAATTGGGGAAATATACATGCTCACCGACATGTGCTGACATAGCATCCAGGAACTGGTGCAGTACCCTGGATGCTGATGCCTGTGATATCCCCATCATATCACCAGTTGGTCTCTGGAAGGTACCTGTTGCTAGTATTCTTAGGCCAACACATACCTTGGTTTCCACTGGGATGGGTTCCCCTCTGTTGGTTCTGTGTGTGAGGCGTGGCCTGCACAGCTCAACAATTTGCTGCAGGAGGTCTCTGTCCACTCTATAGCCTCCACTATCTCCAGCTCATGTAACCCCTGGTAGGTGACCCTGGGCCTGTACACTCTTCTCCGTCTCCTCACTGTGGGTTGTCTGGTAGCATTTGCATAGTCACCACCCTCAGCAAGTTGCATATGTCTCCTTATAACAGTTATGGCAGCCCCTAGCATTTTTGGTCTGAGTGAAGCTTTTTCAGTTTTCACTTCTAGTAGCTTACTCCTCTGTTGCAGTGTCTCTTGAGAGAAACATTCTGCAGTGTTGTTTGCAGTGTTTTAAGTGCTGGGCTGGGCTACTGTTCTGCCTGTGTAATTGCCTGCTTCTGATTGTTTTCACCTGCTAGCTCTGCCAGTAATTTCTGCTAGCTTCCTACTATTTCCCATGCTTCCTTTTTCCCTTCTGTTTCCTCAGGGGGGAGCAACACGCATACCAGCAAAATCACGCTCACAGTGGCTAACATGCGCGCACACATGCTTAGACGGACTAGAATCTGCTTATTCAGGTTAAAACGTGCGCACACCAGTGCAAACAAGCATACAGATGTTTAAACAGGCTCTTACATGCGTATTCTGCCTTAAACACACGCACTCACGCTTACACGCGCACTCTGTCTTACTCGTGCCTACCAGCGCGCACACGGGCGCATGCACGCCCAGCAAGAAACTTTGGTGTTATCCATCGTGTACACCTTCCATTTCTTGGCTTTCCCATGCCTACTTGTTGACACTCCTCTTTCCATGATGTGTGACTGACAGCTTTCACATGCCACTGTGCTCCAATGAGCTGCATTCCTTTCATACATTCCCCCCTGTGATGTCACCTATCTCCTACTCTGTTACTCCCCCTTATCCTACTCCTACACTGCACGGATTGTGCTCATTTTCTATGTAACAGTGAGATTCACTATACTACCCCTCATTTACATAGGATTGCTTACTAATGCTTAGTTACATGTCTTACACACCGCTTCCTCCCTTAGCAACCCCTACTCGGTGGCCATGTTGTTTTACCCTGCTATTCCCTTCCATTGTATACTCATGCTTTGCATAAACCCACATTTGTGGGTTTAATATTTTTATTTTTTGGGTTTTTATAGCACAGCCCGTTTGCGCGACGCTGCGCTACATTTAAACATCGGCGATCGCCGAAAAAAAATTTATTTTTATTTCATGTTTGCATCAAGGTACGTTGCCAGTGGCCACATATTTGGCAATTGGCATGCTGCCTGCGACATTTGCAACCTTTATTTGGAGCTGACAGGGCTCCATTGTGTTATTTGCAGAACGGTACTCAGTTATCAACTGAGTACATTTCTGCAGATAACACGGCTCTTACACGGGCAGGTTTCTGCTTCCTGGATCACGCATTTACCTCATGTGCATGCCTTTCGGCTGCAAGTGAGGTAATTAGCATATCCATGCCCTGCCCGTGTAAGAGCTGTTTTAGGTGCTCTCTTACACGCACAATCAGGCTGTTCCTGGATCGCGATGGCTGCATGGAGTCTTACACTACTCTTAGACTCCATGCAAGCCATCGTGAATCCTGCCCTTTATTTTGGGGCTCTACTGGCATTCATTTTCTTGGTTTTGAGGGGAAGAATTTCCATACAGAAACAGTCACAATGAAGACTCCTTGGTGTTGCCAATGAAGCTATGCACTGAAAGTATGCAAATTTGCCTTTTGATATGTAATCATCTCAGTGGTTGCTGATAGAAGTAGAAGAATATAAAGTCAGGGACCATTTTCTTTTGAGCAGATCAGAAGAAAATGTTTAATTCACTTTATGTCTCAGTCAACATAATTATTATGTGTGCAAATAACCTGCTTTACTGTGTCTTTTCACTTATTTTCTGATGAAATACACTTAAAACTGCATATTGAATAAAATTGCTTATTTAATTGTAAAATAATTGGGACTGTGTGATTTATTTTAAATACTGAAAGGGCATTCGTATTATTTATGCAAACTATAGCAATGGTAATAAACATCTGCCCTAGTATTGACAGATTAACTTATCCAGGCTACAGAGGTCAGACTACTATTGTAATTTGAACTGTTCCTAATCTTTCCTATAAGACAGCAGTGTAACATTCTCTGTCTGTAAGAGGGACTTGACACGGCAACATTACTTGCAACCATTTGTAAGTAACTAAAGGATGCTAGAGGGGGGACCTGACAAGTTTTTGATAGTAATTTGTCTGATAGACAACATCATGCAGGAAATATTGCTGAAAGCCACTTTCATTGAACATTAACTTTTGCACTTTTTTGTATTATTGTGAGACAGTGGAGTGTATATATATATATATATATATATATATATATATATATATATATATATATATATATATATAAAGATTATATGTGCTTTGGTCAACATTCACAGCTGTTGATATCCAAAACATATACCACAATATGTGGAAAATTTGTATGTTTGACCCTCTAGTTTGCATGCACTGAGAAACAACCTTGGTGTATGCAAAACTTTAATTACTCCCTCTGCAACCCCTGAAAATTAAATATACTAGCTCTGAGACTGCACAAAAGTGAGGAAAGGGCATATTTCCATGCCTTAAGAATTGTGTGATCTTGCATAGCTATTGACCATCTGTTTAGTTGTCCAAAAGCAGCTGACTAAACAGATGTCAACCAAACGTACTGCCGACTGAAACATCTGCAGCTCTGCCTATCTATCTGTCTGTCTATATATAAAAGTTAGGGGGATGGTGGTTCTCCCCCCACCTGCAGGGTGCAGGGGGCTTAGCCCCCCCTACAAGATAGTTTATTTTGTTGTTCACCGAAAACAGCTTTCAGTGGTAATTTTTCAAACTGTTGTCTGTCAGACAAATTTCATTTGGCAAATCATCAAGAATCTGTTGAAGTAAGAGAGGTATAAATGGTGCTGTGAACAAGGTTCAGATCACCCTCGTGTCAAACATTTAAAACTCTCCAAAGCCGTAGGATCCAGGCTGGCATTTGAACATGGCTCAAATGATCTACCCCAGGACACTAGTGTATATTAGGGAGTCATTCAGTGGTAAAGACTGAAGTGAGCAGGAAGTGATAGTTCTATTTTAATTGTTGCTATAATGAGAAAAAAGATAATCTGCCACAAAGTAGTTTTCATGTTTTAAATTGAAGATGATAGGATTTTACAGTACATATTGCTAGAGAAAGTGTGTGTGTAGATATCCTACATCAGTTTTAACTTAATAAGACAAAGTTGAGATGGAGGAAAGAGTGAGACAGCATTAACTTATTAATTAATTGTAGTAGGCTAACTGCTCTTGCGAGCCATTTTTTAAGCCTAACCAATTATCCCTTGTGAGACTCAAACCTTGCACCTTGTGTTTGTAAGGCAAGCACCTTAACCATTAGGCCACCCTCCCATAAGAGCCAGAAAACAGAGAGGTTAAAGACACTGGAAGGGCAGAGGACATAGAAGGAATAGAGAAGAAGGACCATCACAGAGCTACAGAAATACAGAGGAATTGACAATCTGAAAAGGCAATGAGGGAAGAAAAAAATGTTGCCACTAAGAGCAATGGAGAGAGACTGAACTCAATCAAAGCAAGGAGTGTAGGAGTAACTAGAAGGAAAACCTAACCCAGAAATCCAAGGCAAGTGTCAAATGATATAATCAGTATAAAGAGAAGGATGATTTTGATACCTTTATCTGAGCATTTCAAAGTGACATTTGTGTTATACTAAACAGGTTCAAATAAACTAGAAACATGATGGAAGTCATTTATGATGATTCATTAGTAGAAATGAGCAAAGGGAAACCTTACAATATGGCAGCAGGTACTCAGCATAGTCCCTGACAATCTGAAGGTCTGGCTGACAAACTGGGAATGTGCCAGTGTTACAGCATTTATGTATATGTATATGATTAGCAGTTACAGATGAAGTGGCAAATGACAGACACATATAAGCATGGTGGTAGCCCAAAGTCCACTGCAGCAAGGAACATGATAATCAAAATTCTTCTGTAGAAAAATGCTCCTCTTCTAATCAGGTGGAACACTGGCACATTTCAGACTGAGCTGTCCTCTGAACATGGGTCTTAAATGAAAGGTTATAGGAGCTAGATATAAGCATGGCAACATTACGATAGTGGATTATCTGTACACCACCAGTGCCAAACACCATAAACATATGTTGTATGTTCTAATGATTGTGAAGGAAACATCTGAAAAAAGGACCACTACATCACGCACATCTGCAGCTATTAGGGAAGAAGACTTGTGGCCCGGCAAGTCCATCTCACTGATGATAAAAAAAGGTACCACCAGCTGACATTGACATTCCTAGATTGGGAAGATGGTCAAGGAAGCAAACAAGTGGACATGTTCAATGATATCCCTGCAAATATCCTAAAAGTTAATGATGTTGATTTTACTGGACCCTCATTATGCGCAGTCACTTGCAGCTAGGCTTGTAGGGAACCACACTGGATAGGGACCAGTGAGGTTTCTCAGTACCTGATCATCCTTAGAGAAATATCTTGAAGTATGGATCAGAGATGTGCAGGAGGACTTGTCCAGTTCATAGCAGCATTAGGTCTTGGGCTTATTTTAGAAGTTGAGCTAAGAATGCTCAGTAGAGGAGACCTAGGTCAAACACTGCTCTCAAATCTGATGTTATAGGGCTTGATGAAGAAAGTCAAGAAATCTTCTGGTCATCAAGAGGTAAAGGAGTTAGCATTTGCGACAACTGATTATTGTATAAGGAGTGAATATGTAAGAATAATCTGGAGCGGGATGTAGTCTGGTAGTTCCAAAGGGCCTATCAGAACTCACTTCTTAATGTAACTCATGATATTTAATTTTCGGCAAATTGGGCATAAAATACCCTAACAGTTGCCTTATGTATAAAGGTCACTGGCATCAGATCAGAATATTTGGGGTATGGTCCTGCAGGAACTACAAATGGGAGAGGGAAAACCAGGAGACAAAGTCAATGTTTCTTTAGTGTGTTAGGTTTTTATTGAGTAACTGTTTCAGAAGGTAGACACACTTAGTGTGGGATAGTGCAGTACTCCAAGCACCACAGATGAGAAAGTCATCTTGATTACTGTGGCCTATATTACTATATACATATATACACAGAGGTGGTTGTGGCTCTGTCTTCTGTTGATGCAGAGAAAGTGAAAAACATTTTGGTGATTTCTAGCAAGGTGGAGTTTGCAAGGGGAATTTTGACAGATAGGAGTGGTAATTTTGTCAGAACTGATGAGTCGTCTATGAAAGTACAGTGGAATGAAATCATGACATTCTATGAACAGCCTAGTAAAAGTTTAGCTCAGTCCTTAAATCCTTGCCCTGTGCTTTTGCACACCGTTTTAGAAGAAAATGAGACAAATACCAACTTCATTTAATCAGCTTTCAGGGAATTGCTGCAGAAGTTGACATTTTTTTCAGCTTTTAAGCTACTTTATGGCTGTATCACAGAAGTTCTGGATATAGTTTATAAATTCTGTCAGGATGAATGGAATCCTAGTGGGAATCCTACAGGAAACCTGTTAAAGAGCACATCCTATACTTCAAGACAAGGCTCAGTGGGTTTGTGGTGCCAATGATCCAGAAAGCAAAGGAGATGTTGGCCTTTTTTGCTCCCTTTAGGTTACATGAACTGATAGAAATGATCTTTGGGTTAAGTAATGCTGAAGCAGTTTTCCAAGGCTAGTTGATATCACCCTAACAGAAAGCAGAGGTCAGAGATCTTACTTTAGCTTACAGGAACAATATTACGTATGTTCTGTAGCCAGATGTTGCAAGGACATGAACAGTATGTTAGGGTCATGCTGAGCAGACTCATAAGGGCAGATCAGAGAAGTGCTAGCTGAGGGTGGCAGACATTTCTTACATTAGGTATCTGTGGGACATGGCATTTTATTGCCAGAAAGTGCCAAGGTGGAGGCAATTTAGGCACTGTTTATATTCTGCAGCAAAGTTAACACATCCTCAGAATGTGTGATTTAGTTAGGTATTGATTATTAATGTAGAACTGCATTCCCTCCTTTCAGAGGAATCTGCTGGAGAGAGTGTTTCAGACTCCAGTATAAGAGCAGGCTGTCCTGATTCTAAAGAATGTGTTGACTGAACATACAGTACTGGTCTTCTCTTATCATGGTTAAAACTTTGTGTCACACATAGATGCTTTAGAGCATGATGTTGCACCATACTTGGTAAGGTAATTCTACAAAGAGTGGAGTACTTGTGTTAATCTTTAGTTAATAGTTCCATCCAAGAGGGAGGAGGCATGTAACAACACAAATAGAATGCCTGGAAATAATATGTGCCCCATCAAAAGTCACAGGCCCACCTGTATGTGAGGACATACAGTGGTCATAGGATACAACCCCTTATAATGGTTGCATTAATTCAGCACCTAATGAATTAGTAGATCTACAAGCTTGTAGTGTTGCAGTTCAAATTCATAATGAAATCCAGATCTTAAGTGTAAATGGATTGTTCAAATAAGAGCTTGGCTAACATGAGGAAGGTGCAATGTCTGCACACACTTAGCTTTGTGAGTATGGCATAGCAGGTCTACTTGATGTCTTGCTATGAGTGGAGGGAAGGGTGGTGGAAATGATGAATGATTAACTTTATCCATTTTATTCTATTTTTAACCACATGGCCAAATAACTAGTTAAGCACATTTAAGAATCTGGGAACTAGTGCTTTCTTCAGTTTTTGTCTTCCAATCCAGTAGCCCTATAGAATATTAAACTGGAACAACAGGTTCATTTCTTATCATTTGGTCATAATAAAATAAATCTAGCACTGTCCACAGGAGGCATGCAGGAGTTGCTTGTAATTTGCCTACTTCACAAAAGACATGCGACTTGCTGAGCATCAGGTGGGAAAGCTAAACCAAATGTCCAAGGGGTTTATGGTCACCAGTGATACTGTCATAGCTGAAAGGTCAAAGGATTTGTGGTCTTAGAGCATGTCTAAGAGAAGGCAGATGATGTAGTGCCCCAGGCGGCTATTAATGTGTCCTTCACCAATATGTATCTCTGTCTTTGACTGGAAACCCTGCAGGGAAGTGTGAATCACCTTAGAAGGAGTTGTGCTGGAAGAGTGGACTTTTTGCTTCAGAATATTGATATCCCCTGACTTGTGCATTCACTGTGAGACTTCAGTGTTCTTGTTTGGGAATGATGGACATACTTGGTGAGACATGACTAGAAGCAGAGGCTTGACTGATATGAACCCATGGTAAGATGATACTGAATGTCTAGGCTAGTTATGGGTTCTCCATTAAAAAAGCCATGTTTAAAGTCAAGGCTGTTCATTAATGTACTTGTATCACAGTTCCTTAACACAAAGGTTGATGACTGACAATGCAGTCATGCCAACAGACTTGAGGCAATATGTACCAAACATTTAGGTTAAGGGAAGTGCTGAGCTTTCAACTCATTCCACTGGGGGTGAGTTTGGTCAGACAGTCAGAAAAGTTGCTGGACAGACCATGGAATCTAATGCCTCTAGTAAGGATATATAGGAAAATCTGTCACATTCTCGTTTGTGGAGTGATTTCAGTTCCTATCTCCAAAAGAGCTTCTCCCACATACCAATAAAGTCTAGGTTTTTAAAGTTTGACTGTACTCTACTTAAGACTTTAGTGACTGAGGCAATGGCAAGGGTCTGTGGACAAAATGTGACACTTTTTTCTTATTGCAACTGTAGGACCTATGGTAGGCTCGAACAGTGTAGGGAGCTTCCAAGTTAAGAAAGAGACCTTCATTGTGCTGCTAGTGGTAGGAGTGTGTCCAGATTTGATTAACAGGTACTGGCAGAACTGAAAGGCAGAAACTTTGACAGTCACCAAATCAAAAGTCCAAATGTGGGAGGAGTTTGATAAGGCTACAGGAATGAGTTCCAGTAGCCTTAAGGAGGATGTGGCAAACTATCCATTGACTCATTGGTTGGGGGCAGGGCATTGCTCAGGATGCTCTCAGCAAGGGTGAGCAAATGCTAATCTCAAATGATGATGTGGTCAGCAGGTAAAAGGAATGTTTTTAGAAGTTTTTTTTTTAATTTAATCTTTATTATTTTGGTATTACATAATCAAGGATAGCAAAATATAACATACAAAATATAACAACAAAGGAGTAAAACACATTCATAAACAGTCAATTATGTTAGGAATAAATAATGCTCCTATCTAAGCTGAATTTACTGTTATATGGTATAGAAACATTTCTGTGTGAAAAGTAAATTTTTAGAACTGTTTATTAAGAAATGAAAGATAAATGAATAGGGGCAGAATATACTATGCTTATGTTGAGCTAGATAAGTAAGTTGAAAAGAAAAAACTATACACATTTACATTATTTACATCATGGATGCCAGTTGAATATAAATTGAAGGAAGTTTTTAATATTTATAAATAATAATTTGGACTAAAGAAGAAATTATATATATGGATTTATATGATTGATTTGAGGTTGTCTTCATGACGTTTGGTTCTAATATGAAGGTAATTTCAAATAGTTTGCTAACACAGAGTCAAGTTAGTTACCCCAGTAAGTTTTTCATTAACAATTTATGCAAAGATATGTATCTTTATTGCCATTACCTTGAAATTTTCCCAGGAGATCTTAGATTTATTTAACCAATGATTTGCTATAAAATATTTAAGTAGGGCACATAATGTGATTAGGACATGTTTATGAATCCCTGTCACTGATTTGGGAGTTATATGAAGAATTGGGGTCTATATTAGAAGAGCAAAGTGACAAAAGAGTGAACGCTCTTTTGTCGACACATAAAACCCGAAGTCTGAAAACAGTGAAGTTATGGAACAGTGATTTTTTTTCCAGGGGAAAAAGAATCACTGGACTGTTCTTGGGACTTTGTTGTTTTCTGTATGTGGTGCGATCTTTGAGTTGATATATTTAAGTATGGGGTGTGGGGTGCAAAGCCCTCCACTTATTTTATCTTTATAATTAATCATTGTTCCGTAACTTCGCTGTTTTCAGACTTCAGGTTTTATGTGTAGACGAAAGAGCATTCGCTCTTTCGTCATTTTGTTATTCTAATATAGACCCAGAGAATTGTAGTTTCCCATGAAAAGGTCTTTTTTTCATACCCCGTCTTTTCAAGTTGTGTTCTAAGAGAGCACCATAATTTGTAAATAGTCTTACAACTCTAAAAAATATGAAGAATGTCTGCATTGAGAAAGGAGCAAAATGGGCAGGATAGAGCTTTTTTATGGCCAAATTTATTAAGGACAGCAGGGGTATAGTATGAATTGTTATTTATCATGAGTTGTGTGTAAATTAAATTAGGTGTTTAGTATGGCTTCATGCTTTTGCTTGACTGAGATATTTTCATTCATGTCCTCCCAATATTTAGAATAGAGGAGTAAAGATAAATATTTAATTCCTGATATTAGTTTATACGTTTGGGAGATCATTTTTGGTTCTATAAGATAGAGTAGAGTTTTAATGATCATTTTCATTGTTTTAATCTCTTGTTCATCTATTTTGGTGTTTGAATATTTTATTTTTATTAGAGACTTGAGTTGTCTAAGTATGGGATCACAATTACGTGGTACACCTAAATGGAATTTTCGTTCATCCATGTTGACATTCTTGAGATGGTATATTTGCCAGACTGTTATATCTTTGATTTGTGGGTATTTGTTAAGGTCAATCATTGTGTTGTTGATTTATAAGTTAAGATTCAGATGTATGGGCTGTAGAAATTTGAGAGTGTTTTGTAGATGTAGAGATGCAATTAATGACTGAAAAATGATTATTTTATTTTTAATTAAGGGGTGAATTTTGGTTATGAGGTTGTCTTTTGGTTGTAGGTAAGGAGTGGATTTGGGATTAATGTGAAGGGAACATAGTTGGTTATACCAGATTTTCACCCAGGTTGGAGACCATGATTGGCAAGCTATATTGTAGTTAGAGATCTGAATTAGATGGTTAGCATTTATTAATGATAGTAAAGCTTGAAGTCTGGGATCCCCACTCCTCCTTTTTCATTTGGGAGTGTAAGCATTTTGTAGCAAATTCTTTTTGTCTTTGGGAACCAAATAAATTTAGAGAGGACAGTTTCCATTTTGCTAAAGACATTTTTGGGGATGTTTAAGTTAATAGAATTTAAGTGAAATAGAATTCTGGGCAAAACATTAATTTTGATGATGGCTGTTTTTAACAAGAGGGATAGATTAATATTTTTCCATCTTGAGATGTCTTGTTCTGCTTCCTCCCATGTTTTTAAAGATTAGTCTTCATCAGATCTTTGTGGGTATGGACAAAATTTATACCCAGATATTTTAGTGTGTAATTGACTGGTATTTCAGCAGAAGGAAAGTAGGATTGCATGTGATTATAAGCATTTAAAGGAAGATAGAAGATTTTAAGGAATTCATTTTGTAGTTTGCTATATTAAAAAAGTAGCTTATTGATTTTACAATTTTGAGCAAGTCAGTATTTGGTAACTCAAAGTAGATATTTAGATCATTAGCAAAAGCTGAATATTTTAATTCAGTATTATAGATGTTGGGAATGTAATGATAGGTTTTTTGAGTGATGAGAAGTAAGAGAGGTTCAAGGTAGAGTTTAAAAAGATATGGTGAAAGGGGATATCCTTGGAGGCGTGGCTAGGATGCTGAACTGATAGCTGCACTTCATTTCAGCTCTCTTACCTCATTGCTATTCCTGACAGGAATTTCACAAAAAATATTTAATTTGAAGAAATATTTACTACTAACTTATTTTAACAACTTCGAGCATCTACAGGAGAATTTTCATTGTCAGAATTTTAATAATTCCTGTCAAATTAATTACTGGCAAATCAGCACCAATATCAGCTTTACAATATGAGTTATCTTAGGAATTCAGTCCAAGACTCTTCTCTTAAAAAGGATCTACAATCTCTTATAACAAATATACAGGAACTCACAATTAAAACTGACAAGATGGACAATAAAATAGATACTTTTAAAGAAAGTGCTCACAACAACTAGAACAACTTCAGGAAATGTTTTCTCAGCAGAAAGGACAGATATCACTTATTGAACAGTCACTAAATGACATTGACACCAGAGTCCAAATAGAAGAACAACAAACTGAATTCTTATTACAACAGAATACATATTTACTAGAAAAGATTAATGATATGGAAAATTGAACAAGAAGAAATAATATCCGAATATATGGTCTACTAGAAAAATCTGAAGGGGACAATATGATAAACTTTCTTACCACCTGGATACCAAATGTAGTACAATTACCTGAAGCTCTTTCGTATGGTATAGAACGTGCACATAGATCACTAGCAACACCTGGAAATACTCCTTCTCCAAATAAGAACAAACCGAGGTCCATAATTGTGAGACTTTTTTCTACACAAGATAAACATCTGATATTAAGAAATGCTTGGGCAAATTCTCCCATCAAATACAATGATACATTAATCAGATTTGACAACGATTATTCTATAAAGGTTGTATCAAAAAGAAAGGAATTTCTACCAATAATAAAAGCCTTGAAGAAGAAGCAATTCAAAACCCATCTTTTATTTCCAGCAAGATTGAAAATTTTTCTACCAAATGGAATAGAAGTCTTGGAAACAGTAGAGTCAGCAATAAAATACCTTACCAACAATAACATCCTAACACAAAGAAGAATCTATGGATTGGGCAATTAATACTCCAAAGAGAAATGCTGAAGTAAACAACTGGAAGACTGTTGAACAAAAGAAAAAAAAAACTAAAGGACAAATAATCTTATATGTTTTATATTCTGTAAAAGTTTAAATAATAATACAAACAACAAAAGAAAAAATCTTTATGTCTTCAACTCAATCTGAAACAGGTACTGTTTTCTATTATACTTTAAATGTTAAAGTTAATATAAATTCAAGTACATTTAAATCAATCACTCATGTATATTAAGCATAATTTAAATATTACTTAATTTTTTATTATTTATCCATGTAATATATTCATTTTCTTAAACATATTAATCAACACATAGCAAAGTTCTCAATATTTTTATATTTTTCTTCTCTCTTACATATAAAGTCTTCATTAACATATAATGTTCTATTTAGTTCATAGTTGTATTCCTTAATATAAATAGTAAGTCCTGTTGTAAACTTTGTTATCAGTTATATCTCTGACTACATATTTTTCTAAAAGACAAAAGTGTTCCTGTTTGGGTAAACAGCAGAGATGGGAGGGAATGTGTCATGATTAATACTTAGTGTTTCAGTTTGGTATTATCATAAGACTAATTTAAATAGTCTTAAAACTGTTTTGTTTTGGTTCATTTGTCTATGTTGATGTAGAGTAAGGCAGAATTTGCTCTCAGTGGTGTTTTGTGGCTTCAAGCTGAATATGATCTGGTTCTGGACATCCGGAGTTCAGTGACAGTTCTGCCGATGTTTAAATGTCCTGTTATGTTCTGCCCTGTGATAGTGTATATCATAGTATGCTTGAAATGCATTTTCTGTAATGTGAAATCTATAGAGCAGGCTAGAGCAGCTGCGTGAATAGCAGTTAATCTTGCCAGAATTAAAAAAAAAAAAAAAAGCATACCCTTTCCCGCTTGGTTCTCGAGACAGCCTTACAGTCACGAATGGTATTAGAAGCACAAGCTCCATATATTGTTGACATTTTTCACGTTTTTGCTTATGTGCATCATCCCCTGGCTTTATCTAACTGACGCTCATCCAGAAAGCATGTTCATTTCATTTTTTAAAATAACATGACCATTATTTATACACCTACGACCACAAGACATTCCTCAGTGCTTTTCTGTTGTTGGGGCAACGATATAGTTGTGGCACTGAAAATTGTCAGGAACCACATTGCTTTTATGTATTTCATGTTTATATTAAGTACTTTCCACCTTATTTTACAAACGCAGGGATGCAGTAATTTCTTAACTGCACAGAAAACAGCATTTTGAGAGAAGTATGCAGTTTTAAAACAAACACAGAGATATATACATTAGTAAGACAATACAGTTTTAAACTACAATCTCGATCTTCATAAATTAGTGTTTCCTTAAGCCTTTCTTGAATTGTCCATGTTCTGGATGACACTAATATTGCATTCTCTCTGCACACTTTCATTTTAAACTCCACCCTCACTCACCACCCAGATTGTGTGTTCATAGTATACATGTTCCTTTCTCCTCTATTTTTTAATGTACATATGATAACTTTTTATCACAAAATTGGTCTGCTAGCTGCCATAACATTTTTATCCCCTCTATTCCCCTCCCCCTAAATTGCCTCAGTAGTTATCACAAAGTTGCAATAGGTGTATATGCATACAAGAACACCTGAGGGAAACTCAATTCATTCTGCTGCTGTAAGATGCTGTAAATGTTTTACTTCACCAATATAGAGAATTAAAGCAATCTTCACTGACACTAGATATAGGGGTGAATAATGTGTTTATTAAATGAGCCTGAGAAGCAAATCAAAAGCTGATGACTTTCTGTGTAGCTCATTTTACACAGAAAAGCAACAGAAATGTAATGTCACTCAGCAAAATGGAACTTAATGTTGGCTTGTATATGAAATAAAAAAAGTAGATTTCACTGGTTACCAATGAATGATATATACGTATTTATTTATTTGTGTCTTGTTAATTAATAACAAATAAGGTTTTAGTTAGTTATGTATATATGTATGCATCTATGTTTGTATATTTATATTGCTTTTTTGACAGTGAAAGTCTGAATGGGTAGAACCCCCCCCCTCCTTTTTCAATGGAGAAAGAAAATGCTATGATTTGACTATCACTGATTGTTGGAGTCTGCCAGGTCTTTTCTTCTGATGACCAGTTTAGCAAATTCAGTTTAGTTACAAGAGTTGAATGGGTGATAGCTCAACTGCCTTCTTCTTTCATATGTCCCAAACATTCAAAAAATAAATTCTCATGCTAATAACATGACTATAAAATGTTGTATTTGCCTTTCACCCAAGATGCTCTGGTGACAAGTTCATTAAGGAACATCCTTTTCTCCAGACATGATATTTGTTAAGCACAGTGTGTGATGTGCACAGTAGATATCTGGAAATTCAGCACTGGTGTTCAAATCCTGGGGACTACTTCTCCCTTTTATACGTTAAACATACTCTCCTTACCTAATGGTAATGTGGTTAAATCCAAAAGATGAAAATATAATGGGGGCATTGCAGGCTTTTGTTATGGGCTCATTCCATCCCAGTCACACTAATTCTTCCATAAAGCTAAATAACTCATAACCTTGCTATCATTCCTCTTCCTCCAGTTTTAGGACATTAATTAAACCTTGCTTAATTGATTTTGTAGTCAGAGACTCATTTATCTGTCAATTGTTTAGATTTTCACAGAGTGTATAATTCTATATATTCTTTTTTTTTGTAAAAAATATTGTTGAACATGAGAAAATGTTTATTAATACTCTAAACTATTTTTAAATGACATTACCTTAGTCTAAATGTTTTGTACCTTTTTGAAACCTGATTAGAAACAAGTATTACTGAATTACAATAATATAAATAGAAAAAGAATATACTTATATATTTTAGCTGATTATATTATTTTCATATATTATTTAAGTTTTTTTATTTAAAACTAAGATGATAAGAGAAACTGATCCAAACATTATTTGTGAGGGTAGAAAGTTTGCTTGGTTAGATTCACTAACCAAAGAGGTATATTACCTCATAGTGATAGGGAATGGTTTTTAAGGTTAAGAATTGCAAGTTCAGAAGTTTTATTGCTTTTAATTATCACTTTTGTGTCAATCAGAAACATGCAAAAACTATACAGTAAAAACATTTTTAAATTCTTCATCCAAGATAGAATAAAAAATAAACAATATTTACATAAAATCACATATAAAACAAACTCAAAACTAGGAAATGAAATGTTTATCCATAAATGTTCATAGTCTGAATAATAGTAATAAAAGAAGAAGCCTATTCAAATACATAAATTTACATAAACCACAAGTAGTCTTTTTACAAGAGACACACTTATTAGATAGAGATATAAACAAGTTAAATATAAATAATTACATAGTATTAATAAGTTCTCAATATAAAACAAAAAAGAGGAGTAGCTATACTACTTCGCAATACAACTATAACACCTAAAATAATTACTACTCATCAAGATACATCAGGTATGTTTTGTCTAGCTTCAATAGAGTTAAATAAGAAAATCTATACTTTAGTAAATTTATATTGGATTCCAGGACTAGGATTAAGAACAGTTAAACAGCACTTTGAAGAGATAATTCATCTAACTAAGGGTAGCCTGATATTGGCAGGAGACTTCAACTGTATAATAAATGAAAAAGATACAGATTCTAAATCTAAAAGAAGAAAACAACCTATCTCCAATGTGCTTTTAAAATTTATAGATACACTATATTTAAAAGATATAAATGAATTTGCAAAACCAGACTCACTAATCTTTTCATTTTATTCTCATAGATATATAACTAACTCTAGAATAGATAGAATATATGTTGCCAATGACCTAATAACAAAAACTGACAAAGTCAAAATTATAAATGGTCCCTTATCTGATCATAATGCCATAGTCTTTGAGATAGAACTTACTCCTTTTCATTCAAATCCCATTACTAGGATACCTTTCTATATCACAAAATTGACAGAATTTAAAGAATTTTATGAAGAAACAATCAAAAACTTTTTAGAAATAAACTACACAGAGGATATTTCAGAAATATATGTCCGGGATTCATTAAAGGTAGTTACATATGGGAAAATATTATCCTGGTACATAAATAAAAGGAATCATGGAATAAAGATATGCTAAACTTACAAAACAAAGCAGATGAATTGCAACTGGAAATACAAAAGGGCAATACTACTCAAGTTCAAGAACTTACACAAATCAATAAGAAGTATGCAGAAGTGTTACATCATAAGATTATGATTAACTTAGAAAGATAAAAATAAACTCATACTCTACTAATCCAGCACACCTGAGACACGTAACTAATAGAACAAAAAAAATAATCAAATCTAAACAAATAAAAGAAATATTTATTCCTAATACTAACAAAAGAGTTACAGATCTAAATGATATTTTAGAAGCATTCAGACTTCAATTTAACTTTGATAATTCCCTAAACACCCAAGATATACCTAACAAGGATATAAAAAAATACTTAGAAAATAATATTCATATTAAATTAACACAAGAACAAATAGACATTATAAACAATCCAATCAATATGACAGAATTAAAATCACAAATTAAAAAGCAAAAGACAAATAAAGCACCTGACCCAGACAATATGCTACCAGAAATGTATAAATTAATACCCAATCAAGCCATATCCTTACTATTAAAAGTATATGATATAGCCAAAAAAGATTAGAACATACCACCCTCTTGGAAATATTCATTGATATCGCCAATTATCAAATCAGATAAAGATGAGAAGCAGTGCTCTTCATATAGGCCAATATCATTACTCAATATAGACTATAAGATGTTTATGGCTATATATGCAGATAGGATCAAACAGTTTCTTCCTTTCTTAATTCACAAAGATCAAACAGGTTTTATTAAAGGAAGAAACACTTCAGATCTTATTAAAAGAATACTAACATTAATAGACTATAGCAAACATACAGTCCTAGATTTAAATGTAATCTCATTGGATATTAATGAAGCTTTTGATTCTGTTAACTGGAACTTTATTTCAGTAGTTTTAAAAGAATATAACTTTCCTTCTAATTTTAATAACCGTATCCAAATGCTATATGAAAAATCTACTGCACATGTTAAACTAGGATCATATAGATCAGGCCCTATAACAATCAAAAAGAGAACTAAACGATGTTGCTCTTTATCACCATTGTTATTTGCATTACTCATAGAATCCTTTGCAAATCAAATCAGATCAAGCATATGTATTAATAAAATGTTAAACCTTAAAATCCAACTCTTTGTTGATGACATACTTTTAACTCTCTCAGATGCCAATGAGTCTTTGAATGCTCTATTTAACTCCATGAATAAATTTCAAAATATTTCAAGCCTAAAATTTAATGAAAACAAAACTAAAATTATGCCCTGTAACTGTAAAAAATATATATAAACAAAAGATTTTCCAAATATATAGTAACAAAAAATAAATTATTATACCTGGGAATAAATCTACTCAATTAATTAACAGATTCTCTAATATTTAACTATGATAAATTACTAGACAAAATAGAACAAACAATTGGTTACTGGAATAAATACATCTTTTCAACAGCAGACAGATTATATCTTATTAAAGCAATCATATTTCCCAAAATATTATACTTAATACAAAACTTTTCATTGCCACCTCCCAAATATATTATTCAAAGATACAATAAACTAATTTTAAATTTTCTGTGGTTTCCAAATAAACCCTGTGTAGCCTTAAATAAGCATTTACCAGATTGGAGAGATGGTGGAATTAATTTACCGGATATTGATTTAAATATTACCTCCTCTGTTATTAAAAATATAACACTATGGTTAAATAATTCATACACACCTATATGGAAACAAGCGCATGAGCAGATTTACATAGAATTTAATTACAATCTTATACAAGACAATTTAACTGTAATATCATCACCCCTTATATGGATGTTAAAAGATTATTTTTTTAGGGAAAAAGAATAATATCAATAAATTACCATCAAACTATATAGGCTCTACACTATCAGTGTTCAAAACATATATAAACAAAATACCAAATATTAATTCTTGGATTTTTCTTATTTTCCCTATAGCTTTTACACCCACTATTCTAGACACATCCCAAATCTCTAAAATGAATATACTCAAGAAATAATCATTACTCTTTTGGCATCAACTTATAGAGAAAGGGAAATACTAACAAATGAACAGATAACTTACAATTATAATATAAATAAAGACTACTGGTTGCTTTTACAAAATCTAAGACATTTTCTTATAAATAAAGTAGAACAAATGCAACCTTCAGTTAGACATGAAGCTCCAAAACTCATTGAATACCTTATTCTTATCACAAAACAACCTTATCAGGGTACAGGTTGCTTATCTAATATCTATAAAATTGTTAAAAAAAACAAAAAATTATCATGAAAAATCATACTAGGATTATTATACTTTAATAAACAACCATCCTCCAATTGAAGAAGAAAAAAGTAATATTCTAAACTCTTCCAAATGTTCTACATTATCAAAATACTGGCAATTATTCACTTGGCGATATCTACACAGATGTTTCTATACACCACATAGGCTAGCCAAAATGTTTTCTAGTGAAGATCAATGTTGGAGATGCCAAATCAAGATAAAAGCAGATTGGCAGCATGTTTTTTTATGAATGTATATGTCTCAATATGTAATGGAAGTCTATTAACTATTTTTTTCAAACTGTTTATAATGATAATTTTCAATTAACAAAGTCTATAATTTTATTCAATTCTCCTATTCCAAACTCTGTACCAAAAAAAGACACTAAAATCCTATGGTCACTATTGGCAATTTTACGTAAAATCATAACGATACACTAGAAAAATGGGGCTTCTCCTACGTTCAAGGAATTTAAGAATTTAACATCAACAGTTGCTCACATGGAAATATTAACAGTGAAGAACAGAAGTAAAAGATCTACTTCATACTATTACTCTTGGATGAAAGTACTGGAAATACTCGAAAAGATCGACGAAGTTATATCATCTTATGTTTCTAACTTTATATAATATAGAATTTCAATGTTATTTGCATAGACACCAATGTAAATTGTTATATAATGGTTTGAAGTTAGTAATGTTTTAGAATTGTAAATATGTTATTTATCAATATTTCATGTAATGTTTCTTAAGACATCTTATTTGAAATAATAAAAAAAAATTAGTGAAAAAGAAATGGGGCATCCTTGTTTGGTTCAATTGGTTATTTTAATGGGATGAGAGGGCGTTTTGTTAATATAGAGAGCAGTAGTGGCATTTGCATAAAGCATTTTTATGATGTTTATGACGGTTTGGGGAAAGTTAAAGTATGACATAGGAATAAGAACTTAAGTTCAACATTTTCAAAAGCTTTGGAAGCATCAAGTGTTAGGGCATATCTTGGGTGCTTATCTTTAGCTACTAAAATCATTATGGTGTCTAAGGTGAGAGTATTATCACATATTTATTAAATAAAGGTGAAAAGGAAACTATAAGAGCCGGCAAGTCCACGGAAAACAACCAATTTATTGTGAGCGCTTTCGGCAAGGTTCTTACCTCGCCTTCTTCAGACAAACACAAGCAAACCAATTAAGCAACCTTTTAAAAGCAAGATAAATATATTAATTAATTGTCACAACTTAATTAGTTATTTAAAGGTATACAAAACCAGCACAAAGGAAACATCAAACTTACTAAAAACATACGTTATTACTAAAAGGATAGTAATACTAGAAACCTAAAATGTTAAAGTATAAAAATGTTCTCATGAAGCATCAGTAAAGTGGATCCACATAAAAAACCTGCATTTTACAAGCAAAAAATAGCATGTAAACAATAGAATGCTATTTAAAAATAGTGGACTATATAACTGCCCTAACATTACAAAACATTCAACCTAAACATATTCATTGGACAACGATCATTAAAAACAATATTAAAAAACTGACAGTTAGTGTGCAAACTCTAAAATCGTCAATGCATAAATATAACAAACAGTAACCTATTTACATGTGGGCTTTCATCTTTTAAGGGCAAGCAATTTCAAAATACATCTTATAGATATATTCTCATTCAATCCTGGGTAAAGATGGGCCCTTGTCCTTATCTGCCACATTAATTTGTCTATTTCCAATTGTATTTGCCAAGGTCCCCCCTGATATCTTGAGGTCTATGTTGCAAGATAGCAAACTTAAAATCATGTCCAGGGTGATCTAAACAATGTTTAGCCAATGCATTATTAGTGTCCTTTTTACATATGGCGTAACAATGTTCATATACACATTGTCTAAGCTTTCTTTCAGTCTTACCTATATAATAGGCTTTGCATTGGGAACATAATGCCACATAAGTGACACTTTTATTGTCACAATTATATCTACAATTAATTTTGTAAATTTTGTCATTCATACATAATTGGTTACTAACCTTAATATGTTTACATTGGGAACAGGCCCCACATTTAAACATACCTGTGGGCCTATGCATCTGTGGTCTTCTTTTGGCCTCCAAAATAGCTTTTAGATTATGCCCCCTCCTAAAAGTAATCTTAGGCCGTGTACCAAGGGATTTCGAAAGCGTTTCGTCACCGTTAATGATGTCCCAATTTTTATTGAAAATGTCTCTAATAAGATGGTGGTCAAGTGAAAAAGTACATAACAAACTAGTTTGGTACATACTAGGGGGCTGACTATCAGGAACCCCTCCTTGATCTATAAGGCTACCTTGATCAAAATGGGCCTCCATGTAGGTCGTCCCTTCCCTATTAAGTATGGGTACATGTAGCCTGGGTATCCCCTACTCAAAAACATACTCTTAAGATTTTCGCATTCGGACTCAAAATCTAAATTGTCAGAAATCATTCTAGCCGCCCTTACCATTTGGCCTTAAACTCTTAAACCCTTAATAGAAAGTGAGCCCCAAATATGTAAGGACTCATGGGGCTTTTTGGACAGCATCAACAATTTAGAATATCAACAAAATACTTGTCTCTTGACAATCGACATCAAGGACCTTTATACTGTCATTCCACAAAAGATTGGTTTGGAGTGGATAAAGGATTTTTTACTTAACAAGAAATCAAATGTTAATACTATCTATTTGATTGAAACATTACTTGAAATTGTCCTGACTAACAACTTCATGGTCTTTGAGGGGCAAATTTATTTGCAAAAAACAGGGGTCACCATGGGGTCTCCCTGTGGCGGCAGTTTTGCTAATGCAGTTATAGCACAATGGGAGAACAACTTTTTATTTACCAACACTATGTTTCAAAACAATGTCCCCTGGTACACTAGGTACCAGGATGACATGTTTTGTATTTGGAAAGGTGATACTTCGTTGATACCAGATTTTATTAAAGGCATTGCACAAACTACCAATTTTTTGGAGTTCACCTACGAGACAAGTGAAGGTTCAATCAATTATTTAGATATTTTGCTAATCAATGACAAAATTAATGGGAGGTATAAAAGTTTAATTTATAGGAAACCCACCTACTCAAATGCATTCTTACATTTTTCTAGCAACCACCCTTACCATCAAAAGAAGGCCGTCGTCAAAGGCCAAATGGTAAGGGCGGCTAGAATGATTTCTGAAAATTTAGATTTTGAGTCCGAATGCGAAAATCTTAAGAGTATGTTTTTGAGTAGGGGATACCCAGGCTACATGGTCATTAACATTCAAAAGGAAGTTGTGTTCAAAAGAAATACAGGACACTTTGTACCCATACTTAATAGGGAAGAGACGACATACACAAAGTCCAGTTTCGATCAAGGTAGCCTTATAGATCAAGGAGGGGTTCCTGATAGTCAGCCCCCTAGCATGTACCAAACTAGTTTTTTATGTACTTTTTCAATTGACCACCATCTTATTAGAGACATTTTCAATAAAAATTGGGACATCAGTAACGGTGACAAAACGCTTTCGAAATCCCTTGGTACATGGCCTAAGATTACTTTTAGGAGGGGGCATAATCTAAAAGCTATTTTGGAGGCCAAAAGAAGACCACAGATGAATAGGCCCACAGGTATGTTTAAATGTGGGGCCTGTTCCCAATGTAAACATATTAAGGTTAGCAATCAATTATGTATAAATGACAAAATTTACAAAATTAATTGTAGATATAATTGTGATACTAAAAGTGTCACTTATGTGGCATTATGTTCCCAATGCAAAGATCATCCTGGACATGATTTTAAGTTTGCTATCTTGCAACATAGACCTCAAGATATCAGGGGGGACCTTGGCAAATACAATTGGAAATAGACAAATTAATGTGGCAGATAAGGACAAGGGCCCATCTTTACCCAGGATTGAATGAGAATATATCTATAAAATGTATTTTGAAATTGCTTGCCCTTAAAAGATGAAAGCCTACATGTAAATAGGTTACTGTTTGTTATATTTATGCATTGACGATTTTAGAGTTTGCACACTAACTGTCAGTTTTTTAATATTGTTTTTAATGATCGTTGTCCAATGAATATGTTTAGGTTGAATATTTTGTAATGTTAGGGCAGTTATATAGACCACTATTTTTAAATAGCATTCTATTGTTTAAATGCTATTTTTTGCTTGTAAAATGCAGGTTTTTTTATGTGGATCCACTTTACTGATGCTTCGTGAGAACATTTTTATACTTTAACATTTTAGGTTTCTAGTATTACTATCCTTTTAGTAATAACGTATGTTTTTAGTAAGTTTGATGTTTCATTTGTGATGGTTTTGTATACCTTTAAATAACTAATTAAGTTGAGGACAATTAACTAATATATTTATCCCGCTTTTAAAAGGTTGCTTAATTGGTTTGCTTGTGTTTGTCTGAAGAAGGCGAGGTAAGAACCTTGCCGAAAGCGCTCACAATAAATTGATTGTTTTTCGTGGACTTGCCGGCTCTTATAGTTTCCTTTTTGCCTTTATTTAATAGGTTTTGTTTGTTTTTCAGTGTGTTTCATTTTTATTATCACATATTTGCCTTTGTTGTATGAACCCTAGTTGTTCAGGGGAGATTATTTGCAGTTAAAACCTTTTGCATCCGGTGCACCAATATAGAAGTTACAATTTTGATGTCTAGATTTATGAGAGCAATAGATCTGTAGCTAAAAGGGTTTGTTTTATCAGTGTGTGGTTTTAATATCAAGATTGTTTTTGAATTGTTTATATATTTATCTGAAATTCCGTAAAGTATAATATAATTGTATATTTTGGATAGTTGGAGGTTGAATTTTTGGTAAAATTCGGCAATGAAACTATCAGGGCCTGGCGCTTTATTTATTTTTAGTTTATTTATTGCTAGTTTGATTTCATCAGATGTCAGAGGGCTAGCTAAGAGATTGTTTTGCACTTTGTTTATGTGGGGAAAGCATACATTTTTTAAAGAAATTATCATATAATGTGTTTGCTTTTGGGGATTATAGATGTTGCTATATATTTCAGCAAAAGAGTTAATTATATCCAATTTTTGTACTCCTTTGCTATAAGTTTGCCTAAAGCAAGAAAAAGCAGTATTTTTGTTATTCCTAATAATGAAATGCATTGAAGGTGGGGAACAGTCTCTTGTAGTGTTGTAACTCTAAGGATTGTATTTATAGTAGAAATAGAAGCATCATGTATTAGAGATTCTGATGCTACAATGACATTTTTTAACTATTTATAGTATAGCAATATGTTGCAAGAGTAGTATAACCGTTTTACATGGTGGGGTAGCAATGATCTAGAAGTATAGATATAAATACATTTATGTACAGTATGAAAGCGATGTAACTGAGCATAGCCAGTTCTATAAGGTAGAGCAATATGTATAAAGACATCGTTCTCAAAAGTTTAACAAATTTAAAACAAACTTGAGGTTATGTAACTGTGTAAGGTTGTGCATCTAACAGGATGAAACTTCATCTGTACAGATAACAGATTTTACCAATATCTAGTTTGCAGATGTTAGAGTATATCTGATGGTTATAAGTTTATCTGTAGTAATGATGTCTTTTCCTTTTTGTTAATATACTACATGTCTATGTTGATCATTTAGCTTGATAAAAAAATAAAATATCAGACAGAAATACACTTTTTATCTAGACTATAGGAACTGGGTATAGTTTAGGTCACAAAAAGTAATACATGGTTTCTCAAATAGTTTTTGTTGAACAGCAATTTCCGGCACTTTACAGCAGAGACATTCGTGTCCTTTTTGTTTGCTTAGATCAAGTATATAGAGCAAGTGTGGTGAAAACAGAACATAAAAGAAATAAGTTATGTACACGGGATAACTCTTTTTTCTCAGAGGGTTGTGTACGATGTTATCTTTGTTCAGGTTTGAAGACGAGTATTTGAGGTTAGAGAATTTGTGTATAGACAACATTAGCTGAAGATGTTCGCATTTTCCTCCCAGTAATCCTCTGTGTATCATAGGGGTTAAAGTAGTAGTTGACTGTACTTTAACCTCAAAGCGGAAGTGGTTGGAAGATTTCTCAAGTCGGTGGAACTCTGGAGCAACTCAAACTCCAGGTAAAGTGTTCAATTTGTTTGTTTTGTTTTACTTCTTTATGTCTTCATATATGTTTCATATCTTTCCATATCTTTTGCTTTGAGTCGGATTTTCCTTTCTAGAATGATGTAAGTTTGTTATCTTTTTGGTTAGGCTTGCATATGCAGCATCCATTAGGTCAAAAATTCCAATGCAGTTAATAACTCTGTGCAATGCTGACTTGATTGGACTTTGTAGTTTTAATTGTTGTTAGTTAATGCTTACTTTCAAAGTTACAATAGCATATAAGGTATAGTTTTTTTGCATGGAGCCAAATTTTAGTTTAAGGCAGTAGTGATGTAGTTAATGAAAATTTGGGTAATAACAGATGAGAAACATTTTGAAGGTTCTGATTAGTTTAAGCTGGTATGTTACTGTATGTAGTTTTATTCACAGCAGATGAGCTGAGAAGTTTTTAGATATTGGTGTGAAGTTAAAGTTTTTAGATATTGGTGTGAAGTTAAAGTCCAGCTGATTTGTGCAGTTAATTATACTCTTCCCTTCTTTATCCCATCCGACTTTACCATAAAAAAATATATTATTTGTATGTTTATAGGTTAGGGAGTTCATTGAATGCTTTAGTAAAGGCTGTTTTTGCTTCATCAGCTGTTGTGAATTGGAATTTTTGGTCTTTGTGTTGAAAGGACAGAATTTCAGGATATCATATTTGGAAATGGATTTTCTTATTAATAAGGCAGGAGCAGTATGGGGCCAAGGCCTGTCTCTGGAGTTTAATAGGAAGCAGGAGATCTTGCGATACTGTTATTTTGTGACCTCTCCACATTTAAAACTTTTGTTGCTTGGCTACCATTAATGTTGCAGTAACATGTGAAGCATTTAATATTTTAACATCTATTTGTCTTGGGATAGAGTCAACTTGGGTCTTGCATAATGATCAGTGAGCTCTCTCAATGACGATGTCCTTGAATATGCTTTTATTGTCAAGTAATGTGTGTAGGATTTCTTTTATTATAACTATTAATTGTGTATGGTCGAACTTCTCAGGTACACCTCTTATTGTAATATTATGTCTTCAGCTGCAAGCCTCCAAGTCTATTATTTTTTGTTACATATCATTGATCGTTTTGTCATTTAGCTTGATTTTACTCTGTAGATCATTAATTTTTTATTCATTCTCTATGATTTTGGCTTCATTGTGGTTTAGTCTTGTAATTAACTGATCTAAGTTTGACCCAAATGTATTTAATTTTTCTGAGAAGCCTTGAATTTCATTTTACAGTGGTTGTAAGGATGTTTTAAGATCATTGATAGCGTATGGTGCATCCATTTTGGATCTTAAGGCCGGTTTACTAGCTTCTTGTTGTCCCTTAGTGATTTTTTGCCTTTTGGAGGTTATGTCCTTTTCTGGGGAAGCAATTGAAGAGAGCTTAGTTTTGACAGTCTGAGCATCCATTTGTTCTTGCTGGCTAGTCATTTTAGTGAATTTTTGTTTCATTTGCTTTCTTCTTTTTGCAGGACTCGATCTTCCAGAGAAAGGCTGGCACCATGCAGCTTCAGCCATCTCACCGGAAAATTAGCACTGATGTACCTAAATAAACTAAAACTAATGCATGATGAGGATTGTTTTTAGTAAATGAATTTTTCAGTTATTGGAGCAGCAATGAGTATATGCCTAATGATCGGCAACCATCTTGGAATTCCTCTTTCAGAAGTTGTTGAACCTTGTGGACATATCCTTCTTTGAGAAGGCAGTGCAAGAAGAAACTGGTAGAATAAAATCTGTTTCTACAGCTTAGATCACTGCAGCACATAAGCAATTATCAGGAAGAAATGTTATAGGAGTAGATGAAGCCTGCTTGTAAATGCTGAAGACAATAGCTATTAGTGGGGTTAGTTGGTTAACAATCCTTTTTATTGATTATGAAAGATGTTGACAGTAGCCCTTAATGGGCAAATGGAGGTTCCATTTTCAAAAAAGGTGGATAATACAGCTATTTCCACAATACAGCTATTATATAATAGCCAAGTCTCAAAGTTTATGTGTATAAAGCAAAATTAAGAAAGCATTCCAGTTTTAAACACCAGCTGTCAAGGGAATGCACTTGTTTTACTGATGGCCTATCCAATGGAATGAAGACAATGAAAACAAAGATGTATGTGAGGCAGAGAACAACTCCGAGTAAAAGAATATGATATAACCAAATATCTGCTACAGAGACACAGGCATTGCATGTCTTAGACACACACACACACACACACACACACACACACACACACACACACACACACACACACACACACACACACACACAAAACATAGACTTGTGTGCAATTTTATCATTCTCAGGTCACTATTCTGAAAATACATCTGTTTTTTATCTTAATATTTTTGTTAGAATTAAGGAAAACACAAAAATGCAGCATACATTAAATTTCATTCACAAAACACAAGTATTAGCTAACAAAGAGCATTTTCAGAACACAATATGTTATCAAGCATTGGTTTAGAAGGCAGTCTCCAGCCCCCAATATGAACAAATATGAACATCTATTGGGCTCATCCCCATTACCTTTCCCCTCTTATTTGCTTCCAATACCATGGTTTCTTTACTAATTTTTCCCTACAAATCCCCCTTCCTTTTGCTTATTTCCTATGCCTGTACTTGCAGTCATCCCTATTAGTAAAACCTCTTTTCTTCATTCTTATGTTGGCTTAGTTCTTTCTGCCACTTTATAAATATAACATTACGTACAGTTGTGTTATTGTTCCTTATGTGCCTGCATCCAAACTCCTGATCTCTTTCCCCTTCTTTCATTAACTCCTCCATTTCAACATCATTTGTTTCCACTTTTTAGTTGTAGTCCTCTCCTTGAGTAATATGTCTGTACGTCCTTGATGCTGACAGTCTAGAAGGGTTTGTCTCTCATTATCTTATACTATGCTGTTCAGAAGCACACCTTTTAGCTCTCTTTGCCATATTAGTCATAGTAGAAATGCACAGGTCATTGAAATGAGCAGTGTAGTAGTGTGTTGGTTCTCAGTGTACCCACTGTTCATTCCACACAATGACTCTGAGTGATGATGGCCATATGTCCAGTTCTATGTTGCACATTTGTCGCTGCTGCAGTACCAGGTGCTCGCCATACCAGGTTTGGTGCTCCATACATATGGCATTGTTGAATGCCCACTGGTATCCTTAACAAAGCGTTGTGCAAAAGGGAGCATGTTGTGAAACTGGAGCTACTTGTTGCAAAGGCTTTGGCAAGACAGCAAATGCAATAGAGGTTCAGCTGAATGAAGCATTTCTGTAACAAAGCTCTGGACTGGTGCTGCTAGTGAATAACCCCATTTGTGGACTTACTGACTTTCCAGTAGTTGTGAGACAGTAGAGTTAACATAATTAAGGTGGATTGATCAGAGAGAAAGTTACAGTTTTGAGGTATTTCATTGGTTTTGAGTTACCAGAAATCAATTTTAGCATGTTTGCATAGGCATTGATTGTATGCTTCACTACTGCTGAAAAGTCACTTTTTATGTTTTCAGTCATCTACGATTTATTAAACTGGTCAACAGTGCAATGACATGGATTTTATGCAGAAAATTCAGCCTGTGTTTTGCTGGTTAAGTTTTTTTTATGTCTTTTGTGTCCTACAATGCAATCCTCCATCCCATTTTCCTAATTAAAACCCAAGACTAATTACAGTCAAAAGCAGCAGAGCACTGGTTTTATGCCTTTATAATAAGAAACTGAGAAAAAACATTTCCAAGAAGATGTATTTAAAATATACCACACCTTAGTTGTATGTCACCTTCTGCATTCGTTTCATTGGGTGTACTGCAAAATTATTTTGGTCTTTTGTCCTAAAGATAAATATCTGCTATGCAAATAAATGCCACAAAACAAATAAAAGAAATGGATGCCTTTGTTTTTGTTGTTGTCTTTTGGCTTTTCCCGGTTAGGGGTCGCCACAGCGGAACTTCGGTCCGCTAATGGTTGGCGGTAGATTTTCACAAATGCCGAGATGCCAGCTCGACGCCTATTTACGCATGTCTTTCGAACGGCAATCCAACCTCGGGGAGGACATGCAGACTCCACACAGTAATGTACAAAAACAGGACTCCCAAAGATACTAGATATAATTTCATAGGCATATAGACTTGTGTGCAGAAAATGGATGTTGTGATTAAAATGCCTGTGCAATACATTGAAAGAATGATGAAGTAAGAAAATGTATATCCTGCATAAAATGCAGTACAATGTTTGTAGATTTCACCTTTAAAAAAAAAAAAAAATCAGACCTTTCAAATACCAGTTTGCAGTCCTAAACAAATTTGACCCCTTTAGTCTAGTCCTGCAGTGCCATCTTCTGGCCAACATCTGCAGTTGTTCTTTCTTTAAGTCTTCATGCTGTCGGACAATAACAAAACATTATGAAAATATATTTAGGGTGCGAGCAGTTGAGGAAGCTAGGTAATGGGGATGAACTGTCTGAGTTGGGAGGTATAGGCACACTATGAGACAGATGAAGAAATGAGGACATCATAGCAGAAGCCAAACTAGTTCCAATTGCTGAGAAAGCCAAACAGAAAAGATTACAGTGGTTTGGGCACATGTGCAGAAAAAAAGAAGACAATCTGCTGAAGATTTGGTGCAGATAGGAATAAGTTAACAGGAAACAAGGGCATTGAGCAAAGAGGTGGATGGACTGTGTGAATGCCAAGGAAGGGAGGAGAGTGACATTAAATCAAGAGAGATGGCGACAGTTGACATGATACCCCGACCCCATGTAGAAAATAGGAAAAAGGGGTTTGATAATGATGGTTTAGATAATTTTATCTGCATTTATTTTTACACACACACACGTGTGCACGCTTATGTGAAAGAACACAGACCATTATAAAAGTAATATGCACCACATATGGTTATATGTAAAATGTCAGCTTCTAGATTAAACTGATTTTTTACTGAATTCCTTATGTAGATTTCAGCTGTGTACTAATTAATAAGACTGTGGACAACTTGATTATAGATTATACTTTACTGATGGGCTGACACCCAAGTGTAGTGGTTTGCAAACAATGTTTGAGCTTTCTGCTGAAATTGGTACTTTTGGGCCCAGATGGACTTTCAACTGTCAATAAATAAATAAATAAATAAATAAATAATGTATCTTGTTTTGCTTACAGTTTGTTTTGATGCTTTCACCACTACTTGGTGCCTGACATGTCTTACTAACATAATTTCTCCCTTTGGCTTTAGTATACAGAATGTTGCATCACAGTTCCTGAGTTATTAATTGTGTGGGTTTAATAAACACTATGTACTTATTTATTTATTTTTGTTTTTATTTTACATTTGTTTATTGAAAAAGTCCGACTGGGCAAGGTTGCCCATTTTCAGTGGTGGCCTGGGGTGAAAAGCTGCATACAGTATGCTAAACCATCAATGTACAAAATGTTAGAAAATAAATATACACTCTTTTAGAAAAGAAATATATAAAATTTGTTAGACAGCTTGATGCTGATCTCCTTTCCTCTATTGCATAAGGCTCATCCTGTTTGAGATCCTTACATTTTCTGACTGGGATGGACCTCTTGCCTTTAATATATCCACTCTGGCTCCCAGAATGCATTCCCTACTGCTGTTGACATTCAGTTTTAAAAAAAAATGTATATACAAAACTGATCTTTAGTGTTAGCTGTTTCACTTGCTCTCTATTTAACAATCATTCTCTGTAAATATCTATTGAATTTACTTTCACAGGAGAGCATACTGTACTTCAGATGTTGTGGGATAAGGTCAATGTTTCAACTTTGTTGTACTTACATAGCTACACTTGAAAACTACCACATTGATAATGCACCCCTAAGAAAATTTAGAAACACATGGTGACAGTAACCTGGCCTTTCATCACCATGTGTCAACATTAGTAAGGAAATCATTCTGTTTCATAACTTATAAGCAGGGGTGTGGCATCTAGGTCTAAGAACGTCATTTATCCACTGTACTCAGCCCTCATCAGACCAATCACTGAGTACAACACCACCTTCTATATGACCAGTCATATGCAAAAACAGAGGTTCCTCACAAAAAGAATACAAGGCTTAAACAACATGTCCTACACAGACTGCCTTAAAGTCTTATTCCTGTACTCAGTCTCCTACAGACTGCTGAGAGGTGATCTATACCTGGCCTGTAAGGAGTCCTCTGATCCCAGTCTGATGAAACTGTTGCACATATGCAAAAAATTGTATCAGAATTACCCAATCTAAGAACCTAAATGTTGCCTTTTCCTTCTCTGGGACAGATATCCCATCAATGTGAAGCAGAGTTTTTTCCCCAATTCAACTGTAATTTGGACCAGTGGATGGGGAATCAGAAATGTACCCCTGGTCTGGCACTTATGTCTCAATTAGACAGAAGGAGCCTCTAAATGCTTGACCACTCATGCCTAAGCCTACATATATCCCTTAAAACAATCCTGGGGTACCACATCATATCAAATATATTTGGAAGGATGGCTAGGCATAAAAAGGCTCCCCTGGTCATTAGCCTAGTAATCCTCTATGACCCTATCAACCTATAACCTACAGATATCCAATTTTCAAGTCATTGTTATAGCTTTTCAGTTGTACATATTGCATTTTATTGTAACAAAACTGCATCTCCCCTACATGCATTAATTATTTTTACTTATTTGTTTATTTATTGCTGCTTCTTTTCTAATGCTGTATATGTGATATTTATACAGTTCTAACAATCTAATTTCTATTTAATTTTTGTTATCTTTAACTATAATTCATTTCTTTCAATGTAGCTGTTGGCCTCTTGTGCAGAGTGAATAGATTCAGTGTGTCCAGTGGGACTTTCCAGTTAAACAACGCAAGTTTAACCTCAACTTTCTTGGTTAAAATAAAAGAGCCATTTAGGAAGAAAAGGAATGGGAAAGGGGTAAAATATCGATCAGAATAGTATTTGTAGCAATAAGTTTACTCCTTTCAATCTCTACTATCACCAACTGTCTTTGCTTGATTGCTCATTAATTTATTTTACCAGTTGTAGCATTGCTGATTCCTCGTGTAGTAATCAGGTACTCTAATCAGTGAGCTACCATGGTGTGTAACTAAATCCCTTCTGCCATCTAATATTAGTTCCTGCACAGAAATCCTGTTGCTGTTTAGCTTGGTCTATCATAACCAATTATTGTCTGGTCTCTGCCTCTAAATGGAAGTACGAAATAGTGCATTGTGTCACATTGGGGCATAGCTCTCAACTTCTTAGAGCAAGAAACCGGGACAAAGCCACATAATAGGTTGACAAAGGCCCAAAAATAGGGACAATTTCTAAATATTGCTATTATAAACATAAGTAGTTGATAGAATAACAGGTTTTGCAATACCATGAATGTGTCTGAATGATATGAAGTTTGAAACTCAAATATCTGTCATTTATTTCTGACTTCAGTCCTCAATGATTTGTCACAAAATTTAATATTTTGTAAAAAGTAAAAGTGCTGGAAACATGGATGCACGGGATAAAACTTTATTAAGAAAAATAATATAAAATCAGAGCACCAGTATCAACTTTCACCAGTATGGCTTCTTCAGGATGAATATCAGTTCATTGTGTATTTTGATTTTAAATAGGTGTAGAGATCATGTGATCTAGTGCACCTGCTGGTTTAATCTCTTTAGCATAGGTTTTAAAGAAACCATTTCATTTAATCCTGGTAGTAGGTGTGCTCCAACCTTAATATCCACTTCATTTCTTCTTTTTCAGTGGAGTGTATGATATCATCTCACAGTTGCTCATGCAAAATACTTAAAATCAAAAACTTAAAATCATGAGTATTGCCCAATTCCATCCTGTGTTTGTATAAAGCATTAGTGATGACCTTTCTATTGATATCTGATAAGTGATTGCATATACGCTGTTTTAGCTTTCTGTTAGTCATACTGACATAGAAAGCAGGACATTGAGTGCATCTAACTAGATAAACTAAATTTTGCATATAAAAGGTACCATATGCATTAACTTTAAATTCACATCCATCTGTTGGGTGTCTAAAGAACTTGTCAGTACTAATGTATGAACAACAGACACAATTATTACATTTAAAGGTCCCCTTCTTTGCACTTTCAAAAAAATCCCTAATCCTTAGGTTGTTCCTTGTAACAGAGTTTATTCTTAAGAATGGGTGATCTCTTATAGCCAAAAATGGTGGCTTAGGCAAGATATTTCTTAACTGTGGAATGCCGTTCAAACTCCACGGGTATTTACACATGATTTATTGTAGAGAGTGTGAATTTTTATTATAAGTAAGCATGCATCATGCCACTGTGATTGATTGTTTATTTCCATTGTTTTGACTCACTTGAGGACTAGTATTAAATACAGGTTTCACTTGATTTTCATGTAAGCTAATAACTTCCTCCTTTGTTCTATCTACAACGTTGAAATTGTAGCCACTCTTAATAATAAAATCATTTGGTATGTCATTAAGTTATATTCTCATTCTAGTTTCCTCAGCATTGAGTTTTGTGACCATTACTATCCGGTTCTTAACAATGTTCTTAAAAACAAAGGATGGGTGCATGCTTGTACGATACAAATATGTATTACAGTAAACAGGTGTTTTTATATAAAGTTGTTTGCAACTCATTGTCACAACTTTTCAACAATGTAATATCCAAATAATTAATTGCTTCGGTGGAAACTTCCTTTTTGAAGTTAAGGAAATCAGTAGTGCTTGAAATAAATACATAAAATTCATCAAAAGATTCTACTGTGCCTTGCCCAGTGGCACCAGAAGCTGTTGAAGACTGGGGGGTGGGGTGGAGGGTGAGAGGGGCACTTAGTGATCTAAAAAGGGCAGTTTTTTATAACTATTTACTACCACAATGTAGGTTCACCTGGAGGACATTTTAAGCTTAGCCAATTCCCTTTTGGTGCTTGAATTAACATTTTCTGATTGGTCATACCTATCTCATAGCTGCTAATTGTATATTAGCCCTAGTGAGAATAACTGTGATCATACCATAGATAATTTGAGGGGACCCATGTAAAGGATGCAGGATTTAGGAACTGCCTCTATCCATTAGTGGCATGAGGGGTAATCCTGGAGTACATTTTCTATTGCCCATCCTTAGATCCAAGTTGCATTTGAATATGGACAGATGAGCTTTGTTTTATTTTTATGGATAGTCTGTTCTAGAACAGTGGTAGTCTCTGTGATATATATCCAACTCTCCACAACATTCAGTTTAGATACCTGGACTGAGTATTTCTGATGCCATTTTACTTGCTGATGTTCAGCAGGTCCATCTGTATTAGGTCAGAGGATGCCTTGTATGCCAGATATGCCACCTCTAAGCACTCTGCAGGATACTGAGTATAGTAAGAAATCTTTGAGGTGGTCCATACAAGACCTGTTGTTTAGGATTTGTATCCTTTTAGTAAGGTATCTCTGAAGGTATTCCAATTGTTGCATGCGGCTGGACAGATACATGCCAAAGTGGGCATTATAAAAATTATTGACCTAATGAGAGCTTTGTAAAGGGGGATGACATCTCTAGATCAACTCTGGGCACATTTTGGTCAAACGTTAGGTCACTGTACACACAAGTTCCCAAATGCCAAACAACTGGGTCAGTTCTCAGAGGGCATTGTCATGATTTTGACACCAGATATTATTTGGGACAAACCTTCCTGCATGATGGTTGTCATTTGGGGATTCAATAACTGCCCCTAGCTTGCAGTCATCTCAAACTTAGCCGGCCAAAGCCCTTTGGTATTTCCTTTTACTTTTGAAATGTATATGCCAAACAGAAAAAGTCTCAGCAGCGAATCCTGGGGGACTCCATTGGTGACTGGTCTCTTCCCCTAATTTGATCTCCTGCATCCTGTGAGCAAGCTGGCAATCCAGCTAGTGATGCAAGTGTTTGCTCCTACATTATTCATCTTTTGTACTCCACCTGGGTAGGGGATTGTGTCAAAAGGCTTGGCCAGGTCAAGGTAATGTGGTGTGAACTGTTTTACTTTTATCCATTGCTTAGCTAACAAGATTAAAGCTTAAAATTTGCCCATGATTTTGAGCCTTTCACACTTTCCTCTGGGCTGTTTTCAAGCACATTTTTAGGGTTATGCATACCTGTATGCATTGTTTGATTCACCTTCCTGATTGTATTAAATTATATTAATTGTATAATACAGCACCAGTTGCTAGAATGTGTTTTCAATTTGTAGTTTTGAACCGTCTTCTGGTAAGCAATGAAACAAAATGTAGGAACCAATAATGACAAAACTGCCCATTTCAGAAAATTTTAACCATAAAAGGCCACTCAAACTTCTATCATTACAATCCACCAATATCAGTAAATATGCAAAATCTCTGCAGAGGTCAATCATCTAAATGATTCCACATTAAAAGGATCTGTAACTAATAAAGAGGTTGCTGCTAGGAAACAACTTTATATTTCATTTTTTCATCTACAAATAAAGTGGCTGTTGCCCTTGAAGAATAAATTGCCTAAGCTGCATTAAAAAATGATAAGCTAGTAATATTGGAATAGGGAACGGATGGCAAGCTGATAACAGGTTCATAGTTACTGGGGAACTCCTCCAAAGGAGGACATTCACAGGACGGCAGCATCCACTCCCTTTAAATTACAACACAGTACATTATCAGTGATCCATCTGCATACTGAGGGAGTAGAACCCACAGCCTTCTGCATCAAAAGTAAGGCTGTTACCTGTTGTGCTACTAAGAATGCAAACTGACTTGGAATAAGCAGCACTAAACTTCTCTTCCCTTGAAGCTCTCAGCTCATTGTAATTTTTTTTTATGTATTTAACATTTGTTTACTGGGAAAGTCTGACTTGGAACAAGAATTTTTAGAGGCCCAGGGAGAAATACTCCAGATGCATGTCTTTGTAGCAGGGAATGCAACCCACACAAACACAGGGAAGACATACAGAAGGCACCCTACCTAAGAATCAAATGAGAGAATCTTTTCCGGTAAGGCAACAACACTACCACTGCACCATTCACTTGACACAACCCAATCTCTCAATTTCACAGCAGAAGAAATGTGGAAAAAGCCAACATTTATTGGGGGGAAACCAGGGACACATTTTAAATATTGTTTGTATAATCTTAGTTGTTGAAATAGTGTTTTGTGTAACTGTGTTTCCAAAAAAGAAAGGAAGACTAAAACTTAAAGGGCTATTATTGCTTATTGTATTCCATTCTCACTGATTTGCCAGAAAACCACAAATTTTAAATGGAAAAGACCAAAAGTATGAGACAAATATTCGGTGATAGTTGAGAGCTATGGAGTCAACTCCCTGAATCACAAAAGTGGTGGTGTGGGTAGAAAATGCAGGCTGCTGTATCCAAGGTAATGCTAACCACCAGTTTTTAGTAACTGGGGCATCACACTCTCACACACACACACACACACACACACACACACACACACACACACACACACACACACACACACACACACACACACACACACACACACCTTCCAGCAGCTATAAATACTAAAATGCAGCTTCCAGCAGCTAAATAATGAAACCTATGGACTCTGCTGACACACTAGCTATAACCCAGCAGTGAAACAAAACACACTGAAATGGCAGCTATAACCCAGCAGCTAACATACTGAAATGGCAGCTAAATAATGAAACCTATGGACTCTGGCAACACACTAGCTATAACCCAGCAGCTAAAACAAAAACACACTGAAATGGCACCTATAAATAAAATAATAAAATGGAGCTTCCAGCAGCTAAATAATGAAACTTACGGACACACACACACCTGTAAATACTAAAATGGAGCTTCCAGCAGCTATAAATACTAAATGGAGCTTCCAGCAGCTAAATAATAAAACTTTCAGGCACACACCTATAAATACTAAAATAGAGCTTCCAGCAGTTAAATAATGAAACCTACGGACTCTGGCGACACACTAGCTACAACCCAGCCACTGAAACAAAACACACTGAAATGGCAGCTATAACCCAGCAGAAAAAAAAACACTGAAATGACAGCTATAACCCAACAGCTAACACACTGAAATGGCAGCTATAAATAAAATAGTAAAACGGAGCTTCCAGCAGCTAAATAATGAAACTTACGGACACACACACATACACACACACACACCTATAAATACTAAGACAGAGCTTCCAGCAGCTATAAATACTAAAATGGTGCTTTCAGAAGCTAAATAATGAAACCTACGGACTCTAGCGACACACTAGCTACAACCCAGCAGCTGAAACGAAACACACTGAAATGGCAGCTATAACCTAGCAGCTAGCACACTGAAATGGCAGCTGTAAATAAAATAATAAAACGGAGCTTCCAGCAGCTGAATAATGAAACTTACAGACTCTGGCTGCAGCAATGATGTAATTAGTTTTAGTTTTCCACACACTTTTGTGTTTAAATTACGTTAGTGTGCAGTGCACGCATGAGTCCTCCATTGGGTTCTAAAACTCCATGTTGTTAAGGTCTTGCAGTTGTAAAAGTGGGGGGGGGGGGCTCCACTCCCCTCGCTATATGGTTCTGGCGCCCATGGCCTTGCCAAACCAAAAAGAGATAATCAATAAATCTTCAATAGAATTTATTTGGTCTCTGTAAGGATTGTTAACTGATAATATATAATGTCTATCCCAAATGTACATAAAGATGTTAGCATATGTGTTTGTTAGCGGGGTACCCATCACAACACCAGTTTCTTGTTTTTAAAATTATCTTTGGAAGTGGAAAACATTATTAGTGAGGACCTTCAATAACAATTCACATAATAGTGTAATATGTTCCTGTAAATTCACTTTGAAATTCAGCCACATGTATGCCAATGTGATTCGGAATTGCAGTAAAAAGTGACTCTGTATCAAGTGTGGCGATTATACATCCAGTGAGATCTTACTGTTTATGTGTAGAAAACTGATACAGAAATTCACTTGTGTCCTTGATAATTGTGCCAGTAAGCTTGAAGCCAGTCTTCAGTTGTTCATTCAAAAATTTAGATAGGGGCTCTGTGATCCAGTGCCTTGCAGACACAATCCATCACATACGGGAAGCTGAAATAGATTTATGTATTTTGGGAATTCCATAGATAAAAGGAACGCATGGAGAGGCAGTAGTAAGATATTTATGTAACTCTGTTTTGATCCGCTTATTAGCATATAATGAGTTGAGATAACTGACCATCAATTTGATAATCATCATGCATTCCCTTATATTAATTTGCCAGTATTCTTTATGCTGTAGCATCTGTTACATGATATCCATATAAAACGTTGATCTAAGACATCAACTTCACCCCTTTTATTGGCTCCTTTGATGACAGTATCCTTGCCTTTCCTCAGAGATTCAATGGCTTTAAGTTGCTCTAACATAAGGTTATGAAAAGGATTTTCTTTGTCTACTCTGGCACAGCTGATAAATCTCCTTTTCTGTCATGTTTTCATAAATTTGTATGGTCGCATTATATGGGGGAATTAATGTGCTATTTCTTCTGTATTGACATGATGAAGCATTCATTTCTGCACCATAAATAATCTTAAGATTTAAAGATGTCATAAAGAATTTAATTTCTAATAGTGTCTCTGCTATATCGGCTTCATGTTCAGGGATAAAAGACAACCCCTTGCTGAGTATAAAATGCTCATTATCCATAAGCTCGTAACTCAATAAATTAAATACAAGTTCAGATCCATTTATTTCTGTGATTGGCTGTGAGTTATGGGATCTTGATGTAGTTATTTCCCTCTGCCATTGCTCTGAAACCTTTTGTTTCGATGCCTCTTCGGTGGCATCGGTAGAGGTTGTTGGTGAAGCATGGGAAAATCCCCGGGTCTAAATCTCTAATGGAATTAGCATCTACAGTTGGTAGACCTTGGTCTAAATTCTGATTAATAATTGGTTGTGAAGGAGGTGTGTTTGAGACATCATTATACTGGCGAACAGTATGTCTTTCCTTATTTGACCAAGAAAAAAACATGACCATTTATAAAATCGTTTGTATCACAGACAACTTTTCATTTTTTTTCAATCAATCTTTGTTCAAATATACTTATGTGATCAATACTTTCATGTAACAATATTGAATGACTATTTTGTTCAGTATTTTGAAATAAAGCAGTATACTGTGTCTCCATTTCCTCCTGTAGGTCTATTTCAATTGGTTCAAAAAAAGCATTCATTAATTCCATATAATGGAATGAACAGCTTAAATGTTCCTGCTAATTTTGTTGTAGATTTAGACCTGGGAGATTTTCCCATGCTTCACAAACAACCTCTCCCGATGCCACCAAAGAGACAGAGAAACAAGAGCTTTTGGAACAATGGCATGGGGAAGAAAGTACATAAAAGTTCCATAATTTGGAGCCAATCATGGAAATGTTTTTTAACCTATATTTAATTTATCGAGTTACGAGTTTACGGATAATGAGCATTTTATAGTCAGCAAGGGGTTGTCTTTTATCCCAGAACATGAAGCCGATATAGCAGAAACACTACTAGAAATTAAATACTTTGTGAGATCTTTAAATTTTAAGATTATGGTGCAGAAATGAATGCTTTGTCATGTCAATATAGAAGAAATAGCATGTTTATTCCTCCAAATGATGCGACCATACAAATTTACAAAATGATAGTTGAAAATGACATTTATCGGCTGTACCAGAGTAGACAAAGAAAATCCTTTCATAACCTGACATTAGATCAAATTAAAGCCATTGAATCTCTGAGGAACAACAATGATATTGTCATTAAAGGAGCTGATAAAGGGGGCGGAGTTGTTGTTTTAGATACAAAATTTTATATGGATGCCATGCAACAAATCCTACAAAGTAAAGAATACTGGCAAATTAATAGAAGGGATGCATGATAATTATTAAATCAATGTCCAGTTATCTCAACTCATTACTTGCTAAGAAGCATATTGAAACAGAGTTACATAAATATCTTACTACTGCCTCTCCATGCATTCCTTTTATCTACAGCATTCCATAGATACATCTGGCTCCACCTATGTGACCAACTGTGTCTGCAAGGGGCTGGATCACAGAACCCCTATCGAAAATTTTGGATAGACAACTGAAGACTGGCCTCAAGCTTACTGGAACAGTTATCAAGGGCACAAGTGATTTTCTGCATCAGCTTTCTACACTTAAACAACAAGATGTCACTGGATGTATGTTCACCATAGAAGTAGACTCATTTTTACTGTAATTCTGAATCACATTGCAATACAACACTTGGCTGAATTTCTAGGTGAATTTACTACTTATTCACAGGAATATATTGCACTATTATATGAATTGCTAATGAAGGTCCTCACTATCTCTCTTTCTCTCTCTCAGAGAGTTCTTAGATTATTTTATTTTTTATTTTACATTTGTTGACTGGGATAGTCCGACTGGATGCATGCCCATTTTCAGCGGAGGCCCGGGGAGAAAAGCTCAAAGGGTAAGCAGATACAGCATTACATAATACCAGCATTACATATTGCAAACAGACTATTTACAGAGATTACATAAGTAAGCAAGTTAAACAAGTTCCACAGGTTACAGTTAATCCTGAGCACAAGTCAGGATTAAATGAAATTACACAGTAAACTGGTTAACAGATTTTTTACACATTCTAGAGAGAGTTAGCCAGGCTTGATACAATGACATAGCCAGTTAAGTGACAAATGTTGTTTGAGTCTAGTTTTAAATTGACCTAAGGTGGAAAGTAAGGTAATTTCAGCTGGAAGAGAGTTCCAGGATCTACTTACAGAGTTTGCAAAGAGAGAATCACCGGCTGTGTTATTAATTTTGCTCGTCTGAATTAGTAGTTTGTTAGAGGATTGAAGCGGTCTAGGATTGTTATAGGGGGTGATAATATTTTTAAGTGCAGGAGTATTGTCTGGATTATAGAGGATTTTTTTTTTTCCAAATATTTCTTTTATTTTTCATAATAAAAAAAACAATGCATACAAAGAAATAGAGAACATTGCAATTATGAACATTAAAATAAAACGTTAAATTATCACAGGTTGTTGTGGATATAAAGACAATTTAGCAACGGTACATAAAAAGAAGGGAAAAAATGAAAGAAGGCATTGTAATCAGTCTAACTAAAAACACTTATATACAGTATTTACAAAATAAAATAAAATAATATGCTACCAATTCACTACAGAGACAATAAGGAAAGGAGGAAAGATATAATTGATTTGAGTTGGCAGTGGATCTCCAAATAATCACAGGGAAAAGATATGTATTGCAGTAAATGCAGGAATAGGGAGTTATTCGCTCAGGATTAAATCTATAAGATGTTTCCATAATTTGCTAAAATAGGCTTTCTTCTTGGGACCCTTTATAATGAACTTATGAGCTGAAATGTGTTTGTAAGCCATTTCTTTGAAACCCCTCCAACAAAGTCTGGTGCGATCCATCCAGTTGTTTGTGATGTATAATTTAATAAGGGAACAGAGAATAATTAAAATGTGAAGTTGTAGTTTAGACAATTTAGAGGTGGGGATATGTAGAATGGCTGTTTCCCATGAAAGTGTGGAGTTATAGTAACCCATTTTTTGCCGATGGACTTTTAGAGAGCACCAGAGTTTGTGAGAGTGGTTGCAGTACCACATAATGTGTAGTAGATCAGCTCTCGGATAGGGACAGCAAGTGCATGAAGGGGATAGATTGGGGTTAAATTTATTAAGTGTTACAGGAGTGTAGTAAGAGTTATTGTTCAGCATCAGTTGGGTATATAAGAGTTTTTTGAAGAGGGAGAGTTCTAAAGTAGATTTTATGGCTGAGAGTTTTTGATCCTCTGCAATAGGGGAGCCAAGGTTATTCCAATAGTTGGAGAAAAGACAATTCGAATTGTATAGCGAGTCATTCAATAGTTTGTAAGAGGATGAAATTGTTTTTTTAGGGCTCGAGATTGCAGAAATGATTACACCTAGTTTGTTGATTTCCTGAAGATTGGGAGAGAGATTGAAAGGTTGTGCAAGTATAAATTCTCTTAGTTGCCAGAGAATAACTATGTATTTGTTATTGGTCCCAAGAATTAACCGTAACTCGGCAAGAGTTTTAGTTCTAAATTTGAGGATATCCCATATATTAAGATCCTTGATGAGAGGAAATTCAGTGAGGTCAAACATTTTATTATTGATTTTAAGATTTGGATTATGGTGTAATGGTTGGAGAAGGGGTAAAGTGTTTTCAAGGTTGATGTCTTTAATCAGTTTTTGGAAAAGCCTAATTTTGTGTTTCAGGGATTGAGCTAGTTTACAGTTGGTCATGGAAGTAGTGGATAGAAAGGGGATAGCCTGTGGGTTAATTTTATTAGAGATAATATGGTGATACCAAATTTTCATCCAGGATGGATAGTGAGTATGAGTTTTGCTGTTAATATTTGAGATAGACCAGACCCTATTAGAGCATATGATTTTGTAGTAGAGTTGAAAATTTGGAAGGCTAAGCCCTCCTTTCTCCTTAGGGTATATTAACTTGGAGTAAGAGATTCTTACTGACTTAGGAAACCAGATGAATTTGGCTAGATCTTTGTTAATTTTGGAGAAAAAATTATTAGGTACTAACATATCCGAAGCATTGAATTGGTATAGGAGTCTGGGTAGAACATTCATTTTCACTATTGCTACTTTGGATAAGAACGCTAGGTTCAGGAGTTTCCATCTTTGAAGATCTTGATATATACTTGACCATGTTTTAAGTAGGTTATTTTGAAGCATGGAAGCTTGGTTATGTTCAAAGTGAATACCTAGATATTTAAGGTTATATATTATTTGGAAAGAAGACTCAGGAAAATAGAAAGATTTATGGGCATTAGGGTTGATTGGGAAAATATGTGATTTTTTATTATTAATTTGGTAATCTGAGGCAAAGGAGAAGTTCCTGACGGCATTTAAGATTTTAGGTAGATCTGAATTGGGAAATTGAAAGTATAGATTTAGGTCATCGGCGAAAGCCGAAATTGCAACTTGAGTATTTAGGATTTTAGGAATAGAGTGGTGTGAGTTTTGGGTGATGTATAAAAAAAAAGGCTCAATAAAAATGTTAAAAAGAAAGGGGGAAAGTGGGCACCCCTGCCTTGTTCCATTGGTGATCAGAATTGGACTAGATCTCTGTTTGTTTATGTAAAGGTATGTATGTGAGTTTGTATAGAGTATTCTGATCATATCAGAAAAGATTTTAGGTATATTAAAATGAGACAAGGTAGCAAACAAAAAGTCCCAGTTCACTCTGTCAAAAGCTTTTGATGCATCCAGAGTTAAGGTGTATATTGGGTTTTTATCTTTTTTTGTAAATTGTATTAGGGAATCCAATGTTAGGGTGTTGTCCCATGTGTGTCTATTGCTCATAAAACCAGCTTGGTCAGGGGATATTAAGGATGGGAGTATCTTTTGGAGTCTATTAGCTAGAATAGCAGCAAAAATTTTTATGCCAACGTTTATTAACGAGATTGGTCTATAATTGTGGGGGTCTGCTTTATCTTGTTTGTTTTTTAATAACAAGATAGTTTTTGAATTGTTCCAATGAAGGTCAGTAATACCCTTCTTTATAATAAAGTTGAAGACTTTCAATAGAATAGAGGAGATTTTTGAGCTAAAAACTTTGAAGAAGTTAGTGGTAAAGCCATCTGGGCCCAGGGATTTGCCTACTTTAAGGTTATTTATGATGTTTTGAATTTCTAGAATGTCGAGCGGGGCAGATAAAAGGGAGACTTGGTTTGCTTTAAGGGAGGGAAAATTGATGGAGTTGAGAAAGGTCTCCATCTGTGGTTTAAGAGTGTTATGTTAATTTCTACTATAAATATCTGAATATAGTTCAGAAAATAATTGGATTATTTCAGAATCTGATTTGTATATTTTACCCTGGTAATGGAGAGTGGAGATTCTAGGAGCACCATTATTATTTTTTAGTATTCTTGCCAGTGTTCTTGAGGGAATTTGTGCCCATTCAGAGTATGTTGCTATACATTTTTGTTCCTGCAGGGAGTAGTTATGTGAATGGAGTTCAAATAAATCTTTACGTGTTGTATTGATCAGTTCGTCTATTTTTGGGTTAGGGGATAGTCTCTGTTTTTTTTCTAAAGAAGAAAGTTTTAAGGACAAATTAGTTTCTTTATTTTTGTTGAATTTTTTAAGAAAGGAAGCTTTGTTAATCAAAAAAACCTCTCAATTCAGCTTTGCAAGCCGCCCATTGGATATCTGGTGGAATTTGGGACTTTTTAAGATTAATGTCTAGATCAGATAGCATGTTATTAATTTTATTTAATATATCCTTGTTATTTAGTAAATTATTGTTAAGGGTCCAGTTAGCAAAGGTAAATATAGGGGTAGTAAATCTAATTTTGAGGGAGATTTTTGCATGATCTGAAAGAAATCGGGGTTCAATATTGAAAGCATTTTTAAATTTAGATAGATGGTCTGAAATTAGAAAGAAGTCTAGACGTGACCAGGATTTATGGCAATTAGAGTAGAAAGTGTATAAATTCTCTTTGGTCAAGATATTACTAAAAGCAATAGTATCAATAAGATTAAAATCAGAGATAAGTTCCTCTAGGGCTATAGAAGCTTGGAAGTTATAAGAGGAAGAGTTGCTGGTGCGGTCTAAGTTAGGATCTATTACAGCATTCCAGTCCCCACCTATTATGAACAAGTAATTTGGAAATGAATTTAGTATATTATAAATTTCTAAGATAAAGGTTTGTTGTTGAGAGCATGGTCCATATAGATTCAAAAAAAGAACTGGTTTGGAGGAGTCTGGGAGCGTAGAGGTGAAGTAACACCATCTACCGTTTATATCAGATTTAAACTCGTTAATGGCTTCCTGGAATTGTTTCTTAATTATAATGGCCACACCCTTCGAATTTGAGCTATCACCGGCACTTATTATAGACCTAATCCATTTTCTGTTGTTTTCTTTCTCCCAATCTTCTTTAGACAAGTGTGTTTCTTGAAGAAAACAGATACTAGCCTGGGATTTAAAAACAAGGTGGAGTAGCAATTTTTTTTTTAGCAGTGTTATGTAAGCCTTTAATATTCCAAGAGTCAACAGACCAACTCATGCAGGTTAACACCAAGCAGGGTGTAAGGAAACATTATAAATTGGAACCTTATTATTAGATATGGAAAGGTTAATGAGTGTCGGAAAGAATCTGCACTATATTTGCAGTAGAAAGGGGAATTGGAGAATCACATCAAACCTGGGTTTGTAAAAAGTTTAAATGTAAAAGAAAAGGTAGCAAAGTACTCCTTCCGATTCACCCCGGTGCCTACCCACCCAAACCCCTTAGGTGAAGAAGTACAAAACCAAGCAAAAAATAAACATAACATTACTATACATATGTACAAAGAAAATCTCATCCAAAAGATCATCAGACTAGTTCCCTTCTACAGTGCACAGAAAGCATCCATAAATGAAAGGAAATCCTACTAGTATGTCAAATTGCTATGACACAATGTATATTAACATGTAGTTACAAGCCTGTTCGCTTAATCTTAATGCGTATGATGGATAGGGATCTATGAATTCCATGGAAAACAATCTTTATACAATTAGGAACAACTCTTATGGAATCACAGATAAAACAGGTAATATGTAGGACTGGTACACAAATAGAACCTTATGGAGCTTATCATATACAAAAACATGTTACTGGTGTATATAACATTTAGCAGAAATTGTAGGAGTTAAGGAACTGAACAATATAGATATTTGTGATATAGTTGAGCAAAAAAGTATTTACACTGATCAGGCTCTAACAATAACATAACTGATTTAAATCTATGCATCTTGATACATTTCTGTACCCCTCCCTCCCATCTGTGTTAAACATTTACTAGGTACAAAGACTTCTGATTGATATTTAAGTAGTCCTTGTACCCCCTTCTCACCTGTTTTCTGCATGTTTAATTATATCATTAAGTTACTTTGCAGCCTTAAGTCTGATTCTATAGCTACCTTACCCCTGTTGACATCTTACACATGAATATTTCCTTTAATTCCCATCACAGAATACATAATTACATGTCTGTAATCTTCAGCCCTTTCAATAAAGCTGGATGTCATTGTTGCAATATGTGTAAGTGATTTCACACTGGCTACTTTAGATGATTGTGACCGTTTAGTGGTTGGATTTTACTATAATTATGCTTTTATTTAAACAATCTTGCTATAGTATCCTACTGCAGTTGAACTAAACATCTCCTCATGACATAGGATGGGCTGCTAGCTGCATTATGTTAGCTTAGCGTGTGTTTGTTTGTTTGTCTAAGCATGTTGGACATAACATTAAACATCATGACCAAAGGGAGGTTTATGATACTAAAAAAAAGTCCTCGCTCAGCGTAACTAGAGTGCCCTTATTGCATAAAGCGCTTTTTGCGCTAAAATGATTAAGCAGTACCATAATTTGTGTGCAGGAACAGTATACTACATAAAGCGCTGTAAGCACGATTGGTAGAGGTCGAACCTAATGAGCGTGCACTCCTGAGAGTCCCCAGCTAAAGATATCCTACTGGGAACCTCGCGCTGTACATAAGTTCCTTGCTTGACACGTGGATCTGCTCTAGGAAGGAAAAAAACATTTTAAACATCTTTAACCAAGGTAAAGAGACTGAATTGAAGCTGGATTAGTGAGCGGAGTTGCAAATGAAGCATCCGGTGAGTAAACAGAAATTATAGGAAGTTTATCTACTAAAACGCTTGTATTAGTATTTTATAAAGGTTCAGGAACCTTGTTGAATACTTTAAGAAAGCCTTCTCTTGCTTCGCTTTGGGAGGTTGCTGTATATTTAATGTCATTTTGGAAGAAGATCAGTGTGTTTGGGAAGCGCATTTGGAATTTGATATTCCTTCTGATAAGGTCAGAACAAAACGGAACTAGTTTTTGTCTGTTCTCCTTGATAGAAATGGGTAGATCTTGAGAAAAGGTTAATTTGTGATTGTTCCACATGAAATTTTTATGTTTTTTCGCTGAGTGTAGAATCTTTTGGGCAATCTGGAAGTTAAGTAATTTAGTATAGATTTGACGAGGTGCTGAGGCGTCTTGGTGTTTATATAGAGCGCGATGGGCTCTCTCAATTATTATATTATTTTCACCCTCTGAGTGGAGTAGTGATTCAAATATTTGTTTTGTGACAGTAAGTAAGCCTTGACTATCGTAGATCTCTGGAAGACCTCTGATTAAGATATTATTACGTCTGCTTCTAGCCTCGAGGTCTGTTAGTTTTAACTGTAGATCTGCAATAGAAGCTGTTTTGGCGCGTAAATCATCAGATAAGGACTGTATTTGAAACTCATTAGATTGTGTTTTTTGTTCAAGTGTGTCTACTCTGTCAACAATTTGATTGATGGATTTTCCTAAAGTAGAAAGTTGTTCCGAAAAACTTTGTATGGCTGAATGAATGGGTTGGAGGGCCTGTTTCAGCTCATCCATGTGGAAGTTGGAATCTTCTTTGGTATTAGTATTAATATTACTTTTAATAGGCTCCACGTTTTGTTTATTTGTTCTCTGTCTCTTTGAAAGTCCCTCTTTTTCAGGTGAAAATATTGCTGAGGATTTGGCTTTTGTTGTTTGTATATCCATTGTAATAGGATCATTTGTCATTTTTATCTGTTTAGCCATGTGGAGTTAGGAGTATTTCAAGTAGACGCAGGCCCCCTGGATCTCTTATGGAGATAGCACCGTGGAAGAGCTATAAAAGTTGAGAATCTGCATTGAGTTTGCTGACTGCAAAGGTAATGAAAATTCCGAAGAGATGAAGGCAAAATAGCGCTTTTCGAGGTATGTAGAATCCTAGAAAATGTAGTTGAGGTAGGGAGCTCTGTGCATAAGCTGTACACTAGACGACCACCATTTTGGAATCCGGATTATAGAGGATTTTATAGGCCATAATCAGTTGGTTATACTGGATTAGGCTGGGTAGTTCAAGCCAACCAAGCTGATTTAGATTGATGCAATGATGTGTCCTAAAAGGCAGGCCAGTGGCAAACCTGGCAATGTGGTTGTAGCAAACTGAGAGTTTGTTAAGGACAGTCTTGTTCAAATTCAAGAGTAGAGGGGATGCATACAGAAGGGTTGAAAGAAGGTGAGAGGAAGCTATGGCAATTTTAGCTGGAGGGGTTAGGAAGGCTTTTATTCTGTAAAGTGACCCTAGTTTTTTATTGATGGTTTTGATAGTTTGGTTAACATGTAGGTCAAATTTTAGATTATTGTCTATGATGACACCTAATAGTTTTGTAGATGGGTCAGGGGAGATTATTGTGCCATCATTTGATTTTATGGTAAAGGTGAAAGCGGTAGACCTACGTGTTGGTGAAAATAACAGCATTTATTTTTTTGGGATTTAGGATCAGACGATGTTCAGAAAGCCAGTTTTCTATTGTATTAAAGGTGGTCTGGGTAGCTGACCATAACTCTACTGGAGATGTGGCTGAGCAAATCAGAGTAGAGTCATCAGCATATTGGATACAGCTGACTTTTGGGATGACAGTATAAAGGTCGTTAATGAAGATGGAGAACAGCAAGGGCCCTAGTATAGAGCCTTGTGGTCCTCGGAGGGTGTTAGGTAGAAGGTTAGAGAGTTTGTTCTGCCAGAGGACAGCCTGCTGTCGACCATTCAGGTAGGATTGAAACCAAGATTAATATCTAAAATATTACTGCTGGGACAGCTTGTAGAATGACAACATTTCTTGTCATTTGACTCTATCCCAGGTGAAATCCCCACTGTTGAAAGCTAGAAGTTTTTAGCATACACCTGTGAAAATACATAGACAAGGGCTTTTTCTGAGATCTATACACATCCTGGAAGTCATAAAACAATAAAACACTTTTAAGACAAGACTTCTCTAGTACAGACATTGTGTCTGTTGCTGCACTGAAACTGAAAGATAACATCTTTTTTATGGCCCAGCAACTTAATTTCAGCTATTTGTCTGAGGTTATACAAGTTAACCTTCTGTTTTCCAGTTTCCCCTGTTAAAATATATACATCTAAACAGTTATAATTGTGCAGGTACATTTCTGTTCTATTCCAGTAGGGCATGCTATGGTTACATTATAAGCACTTTGCAAAAACCTTTTTAACCCATACTTCTGTACCAGCAGTTTGATATACTCCTGACATACAGTTCTAATACATTTGTAACACAAGTATCTTACACAAATCATGTTGATATTGACAAATGATATATAATTATTTACAAAATTCCAGACTGTGCTGGCAGTATCTCTCTTTGTCACACTTTGATATAAATCATGCTGATGTTCACAAATGACATAATTACTTACATAATTCCAGCTAGCTGTGCTGGCAGTATCTCCTTTCTCACATTTCTTCCCCTTTGAAGACTCAAGGTAGTTTTTCAAGTGACTCTTGAGGAACGTTACCTGAGAGGGATGAGCCCACCTGAGAATGCCTTACCCCATTCCTTGTCTTGAGATTTCAGCTGCCTTGGCATTGCTGACCCCAGTACAGTGTTCAGTGTTGCACTGTCTTATTATATTCCTGCAACCCTAGGCTCCGCCATAGTAACTTGGGATTTTGCTGGCTGGCTTTCTGTAGCCATAGATCTCCCTCAGACTCCTCCTGCCTTCTACTGCAAATACTTAGCACAAGGGCCTCCCTATTATGGTAAGGTTTCATGGTGTTAGTATGGTACAATTTGTGTCCCTGCCTAGCAGTTCTGTAGTTAACATCACTGACTTTCCTTACAGCCTTGAAGGGTCCCTCCCAAGCTGCCTGCAGCTTGTTGTGTCTGACAGGAATGAGAGCCATAATCTATTGCCCAACAGCATACTCCCAAGCTCAAGCATTCCTGTCATACCAGACCTTTTTCTGCTGTTGAGCTTCTGCCAGGTTCTCCTGGGCCAAGCCCATGAGTTCCTTGACCCTTGTCCTGAGGTTTAGGACATATGCCACAACAGACTCCTTGTGGGATTGACACTCACTCCCCACTCTTCACGAATCAAATCTAGAGGTCACCTCACCCTATGCCATACAGAAACTCAAAAGGTGAAAAACTTGTGGATTCCTGGGGCACCTCTCTGTAAGCAAACAACAGATGGGGCAGATATTTGCCCCACTCACTCTTAAACTGGTCTACAAATGCCCGTAGCATGGTCTTTAGTGTAGAGTTTAACATCTCAACCAGACTATTAGTCTGGGGTGGTAGGGGGTGGTATTTAGGTGCTTTTACCCCACAGCACTCACACAGACAAGCCAGCAGGTCTGATGTGAAATTGATACCTCTGTCAGTCAGTATTTGTTTTGGGAAACCTACCCCGCTGAAAATGTCTAACAAAGCATTTGCCAGCTTTTCTGCCTCAATTGAGGATAGGGCCACTGCCTCAGGGTATCTGGTAGCATAATTTGCTACCACTAGGATATACATCTTTCCTTTGAAATTTGGGGTACTCAGAGGCCAAGCAATATCTATAAATACCCTCTGAAATAGCTCCTCTATGACAGGCAAAGGCATCAAAGGAGATTTCACTTTGCCTCCTGCCTTGTCTACATTTTGGCACTGCTTACAGGTCTTGCAGTACCCTGTTACATCCCTGGAACACCCAGGCCAATAAATGTCCTGCATAATATGTCATATGATCTGCAAAGGGAATATCATGGGCTATGGCTAGAAAGGCCAGATGGTAGGCTCTGGGCACTACCATCTGCTGTATTATCTCACCCTCTATCCCACCCTCAGGAGTCCACTGTCTATACCGTAACACTTTGTCCCAGTATACATATTTCCCTTTCCCTTGACAATCATGTGCCTCACTGGCTATCTCCCTCAGGCCTTGCAATGTAGGGTCTGAGAACTGAGCCTGTCTCAACACTGTCTTTGTACCCCTTCCCACCTCCCCTTCCAGAAGAAGTCTAGTATTCTCTGACAGTGGTGCCTCACTGTCAGCCTGGGTACTTCTTCACACCTCTGCCCTTGCAGTCACTCTGTCCAAGGGAACATCAGTACCCTCTAGGAGCTGTGGCTCACCTTCAGTCTCACTGTTACAGGGTAGCTCCTTCCCTGAAGTGACCACCTCACCATTCCTGGCTTCAAGTGTGTGGTCTGCCTGGGCCCCCCCCCCCCAGACTACCAGACCCACATGCTTGTCTCCAAGCCTGACTGCATGTAACTGCATGCACACAGGGTGCTGCATTATAAAAATCATTCCCTGTCAGGACATCTGCAGTTATATGCTCAAACTCACCTACTTGTTTGCTTCCTTTTCCACCCTCACAGTCAAGATGAACCCTAGCCAAAAAGTGTTTGGAATGGGGTCTCTCCCAAAGCTCTGACTGCAGTAGACTGCCCAAGCAAGTAGTACTCCTCTTTAACCATTTCAGGCTTCATAATGGTTAGGACAGAAGCTGTGTTTCTCTTAGCAGTGGCCTGTTCCCATCTACTAAGATAGGATATAACCTCTTGTGGTAGTTTGGTAACCTTGTTGTCTCCAGACAATTTCCTGCTGGCATTCTGTCATTCCCACTTACTGGCTCTCCCACCTTTTGTTTCCCGCCTTGCTTCCATGAACATTTATATGCTACATGGCTCCACAGGTTGCATTTAAAACATTTAACCCTTGGTACTGGCTGTGTACCTGAACTAGTTGCTTCCCCTGATACTGGCTGACTCTGTTGAGGTATTTAGGCTGCCTACTATGGGTTCCCTTAGACCCATGAGCAGAACTGGGTATCCCTTTCCTGTGCAGTGATGCCCTGCTTGCTAGGGATAGGTCTCTCTTTTTCCCCAACCCATCTGTAGTATTACATTGCCTATCTGCCAACCAGATTCTCATGTACTTAGGCAAAGTTCTAAGGGCTTGTTCTCTCATCAAAAGGCCTGCCAACCCTCCAAAAGTGGTGACCTGACACCCACTCACCCATCTGTGAAAATAAGTGCTTAACTCAGCAGTATATTCTCACTTTCATTTGCCTTGTGTCTATGCTCATGAAACTTTTTTCTGTAAGCATCAGGTGTTAACTTAAAACACTCTAATAAACAATTTGTAGCAGTATTATAATTTAAGCAATCAGTATAAGACAATTTAGGAATAACAGTTACAGCTTTACCATGGAGTAAGAGGGGTCAGGAACTGTACCCAGAAGCCTTGGTCAGCATTATACTGTTTACATACCCTTTCAAACATATGAATAAAACTATCAAAATTATCACCCTTTGTAAATTGTGGAAGAAATTTACTGACCTTTATTGCTTCTGGGGTTCGGTTATTCCCTTCCCCATTACCTCCATGACCCTGGCAAAGAGTGAGCATTTGCTTTTCATGTTGCCTCTGCCTCTCATTTTCTTCAGCTTCCAGATGTCTCAGTCTCTCTGCTGCTTCTAATTCCATCTGCTTCTCCTGCTGCAGTCTCTCTGCTGGTGCTAGTTCCAAATGTTGGGGGTCCAGTTCAAGTCTCTTTAACCCTAGATGAATTTTTAAGTCCTCTGAGGCAAAGTTCAACTGTCCATCTTCTGAGAGTTGTACATCCCCAAGGCCAGTCTGGTTGTCCTCCTGATTGCTAGTCTGTGATGCGGCTGTGCCCAAGGCTGCAATCATTTCTGCTTTAGTCGGGTTGGCATGCGTCAGTCCTTTGGCCTGGCACATCTCACCTTCTTCAGTGACCACTGTTTACAGACTACAGGATTTCAATATCCACACCACTAAATCCCAGTATGTGATGTGGTGATCCCACCACTGTCAGCCAATAAATGTGACACCACACCATTGGACTAGTAATCAAGGAGCTTCAATCATCATCACTGGTACCAGTGGGGGACGTACATTGGGGGATGACAAGCGCACATAGTATTTTCAGATGCAGCTCTCTGCATCAAGTGTAAATTCCCTTAAGAGCACACAGTGACCACAATCAGTCCAGGCCTGGTTTCTCTGTCTTTCTCCAGATCCCCAGTAAGACTCCCCACTGGCATAGCTATAGAGTAGAGAGCTCAGCTGAATGGCCAAGCCAAGACTTCCAACGCTTTTTCTGTACAACCAGTATTTCGTGTCCCTGCCAAAGTAGCTGCCAGACACACTCTTGGAGGTTTGTTTTACACACAAACACACACACACACACACATGCACATACACACACACACACACACACACACACACACACGCACACGCACACACACACACACACACACACACACACACACACACACACACACACACACACACACACACACACACACACACACACACACACACCTGGGAAAGGCTGGCACAGATTATAAGGTGATTATTACTGCCACCAGCCAAATCTTTATCAGCTACTTTAAGGCCCTTAACAAAGGGTGTCCAATCTTGCTGTGTAATGTTACTATCAATACAAATGGTAGTTTGACCAAGAGCAAAGCTATTAGGAGTAGCCCACAAAGTGTCACCAAATAAATATGCAAGTACTCGCAGAACTTAAAATATGTCTCTACACAAATCAGCCACAATACAATGTTTAAATATATTTAATAATAAATATTAAAAGAAGAAGAAAATACTCAGTATATATTTCTAGTGACAGCAGAGTTCAAAATCACAGGGAATATTTAGAACAACACTGCAGGACAGTTTCAAATAAATAGAGAAAAATATCTAAACTAAGCTTTGCTGTATTCCTGACTATATCTAAGAGAATTACTATATCTAGAAACTTACTCAGATCAGCAAGGCAGATGTGGTGAATAGATCCTGGGATAGCTTGTAGAATGACATAATTTCTTGTCATCTGACTCTATCCCAGGTAAAACCCATACTGCTGAAAGCTAGCAGTATTTAGCATCCACAAGGGCTTTTCCTCAGATCTATGTTGATCCTGGAAGTCATAAAAAATAAAACACTTCAAGACAATGCAGAAAACTTTTCTAGTACAGACATTGTTTCTGTTGCTGCACTGAAATTGAAAGATAACCCCCCCCCCCCCCGATTTACTAAACTTCTGTGCAGGACAAATCTAGTCCTGCACAGAAGCGGCACTTTAAGAGGAGGATGGCAGCACGCCATGCATATTAATGAAGGTGCACTGCCTGAGCTCCAAATCCTACATGGAGCGTGGACAAGTGCAGGGGGTGTGTCTGAGAGCAGAGCTCTCAGAATAAACATGCCCCTGCAAAGCAGAACAGAAGAAAGTGTAAATAAATGAGTGAGACCGCTCATAGGTGTCCGCATATCCCCACCAACAGTCCCCATGTGTTCCAAAAGCAAAAGCACATTTAAATAAAATGAAGAGACCCTTTTATTTATTTTGTTTAAAACCCTGAGTACAGCTAATTATAGGTGCACGGGTGTGCCCATCGCTTAGCTATGGTAAAAGCAGCTGAAAAGGCTGAAGAGGATAACAAAGAATATATATGCAAATGAAACAGCACAGCAATAGTATCTTTTTGCTGTATAACCTACATAATAACATTTAAATGTGAACTGAAGTACTGCATGAAATGCACACGTGAAGTGTCAGTGTCATAATGAATAAGGCACTAGTAAGCAGGTGTAAGCACAAATAAGCAGTAGTAAGCATATATAAGCACTAGTAAATGTGTTTAAGTGCTTTTGCGTGGGGGTAAGCATTGCCTACACAGATTAAGCAAAGTACAAGCTGAGTGTAAGAAACTGTAACCAGAGGTTAGCAGTGCTTACCGTCTCACGAACCTGCTTACAACTGCATTAAAGTGCCTTAATCACTCTGGATCCAACTGCCCATGTTCTGCCCAGCAACAAAATAAACTGCCTCTGCAAGGCTCAAACACAGGACTTTGTACATTACAGTCACAGTAGTTAACCACTAAGCCATCGTAGTTATAGATGTGCATGAGGTATCAGCAAACTAATTCTCACCACAGGAAAATCAAACCAAACATGTGAACTGAATCCATGTACAGTGTGATGTTGGATAACCTGTCACAGAACATAAATATGTGAACTGGAGTACTGCAATATGGCTAGATGTGAGGTGTTATTGCAATAAAGTGTTGAAGTTCCCAGGACCCCATACAGCGTATGTACACATGAATCAAGGATACAAGACACATATATAACATGTAATGAAGAAGACATCAATGCCAAAAGGAAAATATCATGCAAATTGAATATTAAGCACCGCTAAAGCACTGCTACCCAGACTACTTGCAGGATACTATCAGTGGGAGAAACAGTGTTGACCTGCAAAGTCTAATCTTAAACAAACGCATGCTCATCCCTAGTGGGACGACCCTAAAAATTCTGCTAAAAAGAGTCCTTGGGGTAACATACCATGCCTTACAGGTAAGCAAAGAAGGATATGTATGTTTGCGGACTGAATGTGTGGGAACCCTGAAGATCCATGGGGTGAGACAACGTACATGATGAGTCCTGAGAAGTGGAGAGTGGGCAATGCATAATGGTGTGGTGAGATTCAGATGGAACCTGTAGGAAGGATGATTGATGTGGAGGAGGGAGGGAGGGGATGGAGGGAATGATGGGTAAGACATTATGGGCCGAGGTGTGCTGGTGTTGGAAGGACCTGTTCTAATGGGACCATCCCATGGATGTAAGTGAGAAAGGAGGGGGGGGCAGGAAGGTAACTGAGACATACCATTTCCCATGGCATAGCACGGTATGGAATAGCATATATATATATATATATATATATATATATATATATATATATATATATATATATATAAACTGGAGTACAGCTGCCACGAAGGAACACACACACACACATATATATATATATATATATATATATATATATATATATATATATATATATATATGTATATATACACATATATGACCTAGAATACTGCAGGAAATACATATGTGAGGTGTCAGTATCATTATGCATAAAGCAGTCAGGTTAAGCAGCAAGAAGCAGTAGTAAGCATATTTCAGCACCAGTAAGTGAGGATAAGGCTGTGTGTGCAGGTTTGCACGAAGGTAAGCACTGCTAATTTCCTGTTACAGTGTCCTACACCCAGTAAGCCTCTAAATTGCTTAACCTGTGTAGGCAGTGCTTACCCCCATGTAAACCCGCTTACAACTGCTCAAAAGTACCTTAATCACACTGTATCCAATGGCCCTTGTTCTGCCTAGCAAAAAATAAACTGCCTCTGCAAGGCTCAAACGCAGTAAACTGCACACTATAGTCACAGTAGTTAACCACCAGACCATCATAGCAGTAGATATGAATGAGGTATCAGCAAACTAATCCTCACCACATGAAAGTCAAACCAAACATGTGAACTGAATCTATGTACAGTGTGATGTTGGATAACCTGCCAAAGAACATAAACATGTGAACTGGAGTACTGCAGTAAGCATAGATCTGAGGTCTGATTGTAATAAAGTGTAGAATTCCCCAGGTCCCCATACAGTGTATGTACACATGAATCATGGATACCAGACACATATAAAACCTGTAATGAAGAATAAATCATTGCCAAATGGCAAATATAGTGCTAATTACCTATTAAGCAATGCTAACCGCAGCACAGCTCAAGTTAGTAAGTTTAAGCAATGTGTAGCGGAGCCAATTCAATCTGTCTAGTGGTATACCTCTTTAAGCAGTGCCAACCTTATGTAAGCAGGTGTGCCCATAGCTTAGCCTTTGCAAAACCAGCCAATCAAGGGAAAGTGTGGGAAAATGGCCATATTTAAACCCCACAGGTGGGAATAATTCTCATAACTGGTTGTAGCTTCCTACTGCAGGCAGAATGGCTGGTGTGGGTGAAGGCACTCGATTTAGAGTGCAGCTCTGGGGCATCCAGGAGTCAAAAATCATGGTATGGCTCCTGGTGAAACACCATGATCAGAGACTACTGCAGGGCCAGTACCAGGGCTTGCAGTATAAAATGGAGGCCTGGGACAGTCTTGCCCATGACCTCACCAGTGCCACAGGTATTCCCTGGACTGGTGAGCAGGTTAGGCACCACCATTCTGACCTGAAGCAGTGGAGGGGGGATGTACTGGAACAGTGGATCCAGGAGTCTCGGCAGATGCCCAATGCCCCAGGACTGAGTAAGTACTCATTCTACTAAGTAGTAAATAATTGCCTAGCTTGTGTATACTATGGATAGGTATGGCTAAATATCACTGCATTTCCCTGACAGCTGCAGATGAGCGGGCTGCGAACCAGCAAGCCCATGATGCTAGGCTGCAAAGGCTGCATCGCGAGGCAGGTTAGTAATCAGTCTGCATGTACTGTCATAACAAATAAATATAAGAGCTTTAGAAAGTGTTGTACCAGTAGAAATAAATGAGTAATAATCTGTGAATAAAGGTATAACCCCTGGAGTGCTTCTGTTTACTCTTCTCTCATATGTTGGCGATCTGTTCCATACTATAAATAGTACTGTTGTATCGTATGCAGTGTCACCCACACCATGGTATGCAGATAAAATGGGCATGAAGTTCTGCATAACAATGTTGGAAGTGCCAGGAGGGCAGTTATATTGTACAAGTTAGAGAGACTTAGATAGAAAACAGTTGAAAGCTGAACATCATTTCCTTGATAGCACAGAGTACTGTTATGTTAGCTATTATATTTTGTCACACACAGCAGGGGTTTGAATCCTGGGAGTGCTACTAAGTTGTATGCATAATCATACCCCACAACTGTGCAGATTTTGATACAATGTTCAGATAGAAAGCTGTATGCATAATTACACCCAACAACTGTACAGAATTTGCTAGAATGTTCAGATTGAAAGTTGTATGCATATTCATACCTCACAATTGTTCCAATCTGTCCAGCATGTCCAGATAAATGGTCCTTATCACCAGCTTGGTACCCTGTTCCCCTGAAAATCCAGTGTGATGTTCCAAAAATTGTGGGCAGTTGTCAATCACATATAACTGATAGTCAAACGTGTACATAGTCAGAGATTGTATATGGAAACAAACCTGTCATTCTGGCACCTCACCCAAAATGTATGACAGCAATTCTCAACATATGTTGCATTAACACCTGCAGCCTGTCACAGCTGTATGTAAGACACAGGTCACATATATAATAATCTATAAACATACCAGTGTACAATATAAGGCCATTGTGTAGTGTAATAATACATGAAAGGGAAAGACCACTGCAGTGACTGAGAATGCTGTGAAAACTACAAGGATATATTAGTTGTTAATTGAACTCTCTCTCTCACCCCTACCAGATGTGCATAGTAACCCAATGACACTCCTTAACTGGTATGTGTATACTCCAACCTTTTGTTGGGACATATGTCCTAATGGTTTAAAAATATTCACATTTGTTTATATGCATGTGCCATGTGAAAATACACCTATATTGGTGACCTGTTGCCATCAATGAAACCTGCATGCTCCTGTAATGGCCACTGTTGTTCCATATATGCATGTGATCTGCTTGCTCTGCAACTGTGTTAATTTTGGTGTGTTGGGTTAATGAGAATACCTATGCATGGTGTTATAACTAATCCTGAATGTTGTTAACTGTTACTAACCCATGTCTGTCATAAACCTGTGACAACGCAGCTCGTATGGGAAGGCTGTCCCAGCGGACCCACCTGTCACACCTCAGCTGGCCATGGCACAGGGCGCTAGCACATCTGTGGCCCAACCTGGGACCTCCTCCTCTGTGGGCCCTGCACCACCCTTGGGAGGAACTGTTGCAGGGGATGGGGCTCACCCGCCCTCGGAGTGGGCACGGAGGGGAACCTGTCACCCGTCAACAGGTCAGGGCTGTGGTGCATAAGGAGCTCAATCAGGAGTATCGGGAGTGGCTACACCAGCTAGAGGGCCGAGTGGTGCTATTAGAGGGTGAGCCTACCCCTCCTACACAGCTCCCAGCACAGCCACCTTCGGTGCCGTGAAGGTGCAGTGGTGACTGCCCATGGGTGGAGAACCCAGGACCCTACACTCCATACACAAAGTGATTTACCACTAACCATGGCAGATATGCATAACCCAAAGTTTTCACAAACATATCATGCAGCACAATTAGTCAACAGTACAGGAAATGTATTATTATCACATCACATAACCTGTTAATGTAAGAAGTCTGGACAAAGTATGCCACACTGTGGGTACAAATAGGGATATATGTCAACTAATGCTCTGATACACTTAAAATGTTGCTAGTTACACAGTTATATGTATTAGAACCCATATGTAGAAGGAGATGAAGTCTGAAACACAAAAGTGTTGCCACTGGTTACTGACTTTAATGCTGCGATCATCCATGACAATTGCCAAGTGAATGAGGAACAGGCCATAACATGAGCATGTATGGACATATGGACAGATATATATCTGTAAATGTAGACAGACAGCTATATGTAGATATATATATATTAATGCATGACTCACAAATAATCATATAACAGCATTTGTATATAGATGCATAGATATGTTCATATGTATGTATGTATGTATATATATATATATATATATATATATATATATATATATATATACATATATATATATATATATATATATATAGATATATATATATATATATAGATATGTATATATATATCTATAGATACATATATATATATATATATATATATATATATATATATATATATATATATATATATAGCCATATGAGATATATAGAGGTACATACACATAAACACACACAGAAGGTATCAGTAGCCATACATATGTAGAAGTAGTGTGGAAGTACTGGGTGCAAAGTATATCCCTCAGCCACAAGCCTTTCAACTGGCACCTGTGAAATGTGGCAACCATTCCCACAAATGGGAATACTGACGTTAAACATATACCCACCCACAATTCAAAGGACATGACACGACACACAGGTATGCATACATAGATAACCTTTATTACTGTACTATACAATAATGTATGCCAGTACTGACACCACATAAGGTTTGAAATATGTAATCAGTCATGAATGCAAGGCCCACACACAACAGTAAATGCAAGCAATGTGTATAAATACCATACTATGCTGTCCAGGCCAAGGCCTTCAATTAGTACAACAGTAGGAACAGGATTTGCCTTCAGGATATGTAACAATCAACAATTACAGATGTAGTTCAGCAGCCTCCAATTACACCCTGTAGTCAAGGCCTAGGGGGAAAGGTAGCACTTGTGTTAATGTCACAGTATCTTGCACATAACATTGCTTAACCTAACATCTCACTATCACACTGAATGACCCTCTTCTTAACAGTTATATCACTGAAAATGTGCCATAGCCTAGGTTAATGGCATAAACCCCCCCATAAAAGGCTGGACAAGGGCAAGGAACACTGTGTACCACACATTTACTTCAGGAATGTACAAGGGCACATATGTGTTCTTGGACATGGCCCAACAGTTGTTGTGGGAGTCCATGACATGACTGGGATGATAGCAGTAATGCTAGCAGTAAATAATGATAGGCCATTACCTAACAACCTTTCCTGTATCGCAGCAGGACAAAGACTGGCATATATGTGGAGGACATAGGCAGGAACATAGGGCCATATTTGCATTATTGCTGTTACACACCCTGGAAATTGCTGGTGTTACAGGATTCATTGCAGCATACCCTTATGCAGGGATACAACATTGAAATACAAATGGATGTAGCCATGTACTGATAGCACTCAACAGAATGCCACAGATATATTTGGGACAATACCTGTGTGGTGCACAGACAAAACCTAACAGCCAGTCCCCCTGGTATCATATGGATAGACCCACAGTTGAGAGCTATGCAGACAGAGAACATTCCATGAAAAAGTACCATGTACACAGAAACCCTGTAAGAACAGCAAGATACATTGCACACAACAACACTACTCACGCTGTCTGTAGGTCTGGAACCTTACCCAAATGTGGATTTGGCCTGTGTCTGCAGGTTCTGCTGTAAGAGGTATTGCTACCTGCTCTCTGTAACACTGATGTCCACACACAGGAAGGATGTCATCCATACTGTAAAGGTGAAGGGACAACACCCACAAAAGGCAGCAATGTGTAGTACAGGGTTGCCATGACAGTGGTTAGCTGAAGTACTACACAGCAGGCTGCATGCAATTAGCAACTGGTGGACACTGACTGGTGCAGAGACCACCATCTGATCATGTGCAATACCAACAAAAGCATGCTGCAATCTATTCAAACCAGCTCAATCACTCTACTGGAGAGACTGAGAGAGAGAGAGAGAGAGAGAGAGAGAGAGAGAGAGAGAGAGATGAAAAAAAAAACCTTCAAGAAAGTTCACAAAGCTCAGGGTTGTGTTACAGAGGAAACAACATAACAGATATGTGAAACAGATATGCATTTACTAGCATGTAGTATATGGCATAGTATAATAGGATGTATACTGTGAAAGGATGTATATGTGCCATCGGTACTTGTTCCTGTAATGATGTTGTGCTCAACAACTGCACTGGACACTAGCATCAGTCCCTCTGGGCAGTGGGACATACCTGTCAAATGTGCAGACCAGTAGTGAATAGCAAAGATGCGACCCATGATATCTGTGTTCTGTAAATTACTGTGACCAACAGTTGGTGGGGGTATTAATACCGCCATGATAGACACATGGGTGAGAGACCACACCACCTGCAGGACAATCATGTTAAATTGTAGCATAGCATGGCCAACTGCCATACCAGTATAATATGCTTATTTAAAGTTTGTCACCGTATATACCCCCCTAATGTTAGCCTGTGTTCACATGTGACACCTGTCTGTGTTACAGCAAAGCAGAACAGTTCAGCTGTGAAGTAAAGAGGGTACATGAGTGTGGTCCAGATGTTTGTATGCACCCCACATACAGATACATATATGTGTGATACATATTCACAGCTGAGTATGTGTACAGAACCTTGGACAGTTATACATTTATACAGATATATAAACAACACAAAATGATATCTACACATATATGCACATAAGTATATATACATACATATATATATATATATATATATATATATATATATATATATATATATATATATATATATATATATATATATATATATATATGTATACAGACAGATATATGTGTGTGTATGTCAATATATATATAGATAGATAGATAGATAGATAGATAGATAGAAAAAAATATATACATGTCAATACATTTTCCCTGCCATGACACGTGTGAGAGAACATCACACATCAATACACAACATACCTACACACCAGTACATGGCTGCAAGATGGAGTGTGGTGTGAGGTGTGTAACCCATGTTGGGAACACATTGCAATTGTATGGGATGGTGGGATATATATGTTGGTGAAGGGTATTAGGCACATATTGGTATGTAGGTCTGGTTGGGTGTCAAACAAGACATCATATAGGGCTGGTATATGACACATGTGGTGGTTAAACACTGTGGATGGGTAGTTACATTTGGAATGTGGAGGCCATTGAGCCCCCACATGGGACCAAAGGGAACATGGTGCCCACCCATGGACAGTCATGACAGCATCTACATGGACATAAAGGTGCCTGGGCTGTGCACTGGGCAGGAGGGACATGCATGTCGAACCTTGTGTATGTGTACTGCATGCCTCCAGGTGATGTAGCACATACCCCATGTCACTGTGGAACTCCCTATGCCCAATACCCATGACCTACTTGGGTGACAGACACATGTCTGTGTGTGCTCCATGGGGGGGGCACCATCCCCTGAGGTGGCTCCACATTAAGGTAGTAATGGAACAGTAGATAATGAGGTTCCATGGTGGGCCACGGATGTGATGTGGACTGGTAACATGTACACATTAGGTTAGGGTGATGTTCCTGCTGGCAAATAACCCTTACACATACTGGTGTGTAACTATCATGGAACATATGTGGGCTGTAATAGTCCACACAATCCCAGAACATGTCCAACAGCATGCATAGATATCCCCAATACTACAGAATGGCAGATGTGTAGCAATCACATAGCAGGCCTACCACATGCATATGTGGAAACATAGTGGCAGTGACAATGGCATGTAGGTGAAATACCCTGTAACAGCCCAGCAACTCTAGTGTCTCTACGGGGAGAATGTCTATAACCACGTAGCAGAAAGTGTTGTACAATACAATATATGGCCCAGTGGTACACATACCGAACACATACCACTAGCGTAGTGTGAACATTATGTTGGGGCTGATATGGTGGCGGGAGACAGATATGTGTATTGTATTATGGTAAACTTGACGTATGAGTTGCTCAAACATATTTCCATCATTATGTCTTTCAGGGAGTATGGCACACCCGAGAAACCCTGCATACAGTGCCATTGAGGAGGAGATCATCATCACCAGCATCATCCACAATTATCAGCTGCTCTTCTCATGGACAAGCATGGACCAGCAGGAGAGAACAGCCATGTGGACAGATGTGGTCCACAGGGTGAATGAGATGGGGTTGCACAGCTGAACTTATGAGCAGGTCCGCCACCATTGTAGTGACCTGCTCTTGCAAGTACGATGTCATACCGCTGCCATGCGGGGGTGACCACCTTGCAACAGGGGACCCATAACATCCATCCCCCCTCACCAGAGTGGAGGAGCTGCTCTTCAGCCTAGTAGTACCTGCCCGCCCGCAAGAGCTCCAGACCTATATGGTCATGGAGGTGGGTGCTACTCACATACCACACATTGAGCATGCAGGTAAGGTTCCAGGGCATATCAGTAGACTACTGTAGTGTATGCATCTGTACAGGTAGACCACACATGTGTGAGATGTGGGATATGTTGCTGTGTAGTACCGATAAGCAGTAATGCATAAACTGTAGTACTGTGGACTTCAGCTGTTGTTGTAATATTCCAGCCACTTTGTAGCAATGCCACAGCTGTGGCCACTGAAATCAACTCTATCCCATGTCAGTGTAGGTACCTCTGGGATACCAGCAAGGCAGTGACCGGATGCCGGTGAGTATGGTTTAAGGTTATGCTTGGCAATTCACTGTGCATGTCATAGCTAAGGTATAGGCCATGTACACATCTAACACACCTACCCATAATGCATGCTGTACATGTGCACTGACACAGCACACACCTCACTAATGGGATTACCAGCCTCAAACACATGCAATATACAGTCCATCTCAGACAATTGTGGCTACACTCCAGTGCACGTTGCCCAGGCACAGCTGACATTTGCCCAACATACACAGCTATGTCATACACAGAGCAGATGAACATGCTACATATAATGACATCCCACTCCCTCTGCTAATACATGCTCCAGAGTCTTAAACCTAATCAACACATTATAAAGAATATACTGGAGGGTTAGGGCCCTGTCCTGGGGAATCACCACACTCTATAACGGACTACCTATACATGTTAGGAAATGCTACTCATTGGCCTTCTTGACAGAAAAACTTGGCAATTGGATGGGGAATGGGGAATACACCCTGGGTAGCATGTGTGTGCCACAGTCTGACAGGGGCACAGGGGAATAACATTAGTGGGTGGTGCATGGTAGGGAACCCCTGTGGCTAGGCTTATGTAGGCCTCAGGACCAATAGACCAGTACTCACCTATGACCCTATGTGTACAACAGGCAACATCAGCCAGGGCCCAATCATGGTCAATAATGGTCTCTACACTCACCATGGGTACAGTACAATGTCTCTGTGGTTGGTCTAATGGTAATCTACCATTCATACATGCACCACTGATGATGAGATATGTGAATACACATCAAGCAATCACTAAACACATGTCCACATGTGATCCAGGAACACACAGAGACTGTGAGCAGCAGTGGAAACACACCTTACACACAAAGGCACATCCTGCAATGGTGTGTACACCCATGAGGTATGGTGCACAGTACATGCCAGGGTGCTGAACAGATGCACAGCAATGCTGTGGACATGGGTGTAGAGGATTCCAGAGGGAGGGCCATCACCTACAAACAGAAGCCATACATCACAGCCACGCATAATGTTGGTAACAGGGATTGACTACAGTTGCACTGCATACTGTTCAGCACCACATGTCCTGCATGCTGACATGTGTGTAATTACTGGTATGTGTGTGATACTGTACTGCACCATTGCCTGCTATTGTGTGTTATGGGGTTGCAGGAGCTGTCTGTAGGTGCTGTCTGGTGTAGTGTATGGGTTGCCATGTATGTCGACTGCATATGCGTATGTCTGTGTGTGTGGCCATGTCTGCACACACACACACGTGTGTGTGTGTGTGTGTGTGTGTGTGTGTGTGTGTGTGTGTGTGTGTGTGTGTGTATGTATTTACTGTTTAGCAGTGTTGTACAGGTCTTACAGTCTGTTCCCTGTTTTCCCCTCACAGGTGGCGAGGTGGGGCTGGGTCCCCCCCTGCAGGGAATCTGATGTCACTGATACAGACAGTGACCATGAAGATAGATGTGTTGAGGCACAGGAAGGGTCATCAGGGGCAGCAGCTGGGCCACCAATTGACAACCCACACGTATCCACACCATCCACACACACAGTCACACTACCTCTACACACCTCATTACCATTGGCCCTAGCTGAGGGACAGCCTATGGTTGGCATGAGCCAGGACAGTGTGGTATCTATGGCATGTGTGTCAGGACACAGCAGCCATAGCCAGATGTCTGGCAGGGTATCACATAGGCAGATGTGCAGGGGTGCACGAAGGAGCAATGCTGGTCATCATGCACCTGGCAGACGTGCAACACCTATTTCAACCACAAGCGTATTCCAGACTGTCATGGAGGCACAGGCATGATCGGAACGGTACACTGGGCAGGGTCTAAGGGCAAGGAGTGCTCATCACACCTCTGTAACTGACACCATCCGTGACCTAGCAGGTGCCATCTGTAATTACACCGAGTTCATGGATAGATGGTGGGGTGAGGCATTGGAACTCATCCAAAATGTCATGTCCATGTGTCAGTACAGGGTGGGACAATTGCGACGGCCATGTGGATGTATGCCAGCAACACCAGCATGCTGGATGTCGCTGTGGACATCCAGACAGTCACAGCTGCTCCTGTAGTGGCAGTACCAGCCCCAGCACTGTGGGGGGGCTGTTCACAACCCGTCATAGCAGACCATGTGCACATGGCCCTGGCCAGTCCCAGGAGGGACCTGGATCCAGTGGATGTCTGTCAAACTTGGGGGACATTACTCAGTCTGGCTCTGTATCCGATACCAGGCACAGGTCCCATGTCCATGGCCGGAGATGGTGAACTGCAAATCCTGCCAGGTTCAGTCTGCAGCTGTCCCATAATTCCCTGTATAGGGCAGCTACATGGAGGAACTGTGTGCATGCAGACACATACTCATAAACAACAAATCTAGGGCAACCACATACCTGCACACACAACATCAACAGTGGCCCATAACAATACTCAGCCCCCTCACACACACACATGTTGTCAATTGTATGTCTCAGCCTAGGCCTCTGGCAAACCAACAACACACCCTGTGCATATGATGATACCTGTGCCACTGCCTGACATCCGTAACATCGATGCAGGGACAGGCTAACATGGTTCTGATGCACAAGGTGACTGTACAACAGTGTAGCAATGGAATGATGTGTAGCATGTTGTCAGCAGAAAAGTGAAATGCTAATATCTTGGAAGGTGTAGCTGTGCAGCCATGATGCATCATAGCTTTAATTAACAATGTTGTATTGTTGTCACCAGTATCTGTTCAGATTGTGTTGTGTTTGTCCATGTGCCACATGGCTGATAGGTGTAGTGGTGTCAGCAGGCCTTCTATAGTGGACACCAGTAAGTGTAGTGGGTGGTACACATGCCATGGCTGGGTACAACACACAGTGCCTTTGGTTAGGATGCAGTACAGGTACAGGACTGTACACATGGAGGTATGCTCCCATGCAGGCAACACATCTGTTTTACATGTAATCCCACCAAGACAGGATAGGCACAACCACACAGTGCTATATATGCAGTCTGCAATGTGGATGACAATGAACTTGCTAACAGCAAGGTGTATGTCTCTCTCCCCACTCTACTGCAATCCTCACCTAATTAACATGTGTGTGCCACTGCTGGTGGCATAGCCCTACCCTTAGGAGGGTGTGAGGCACTCAACTACTGTGAATGGTGTAGACAACAACTAACAACCTGATTACATATACTGTACAGTATTACAGACAGCTATGTGTGGGGATAGATGCAACAGTAACTGCAATTATGGCAGTCATGTCCACAACAGTCACACCCATTGAGTTATAGCAACCCCAGTAGTGCTGCACACCTCAACAGCGTGGAGGAGGGCATTGACACATCTATGACCTGTGAAGGACTGTATGCACATGGGGTGGCACCTGTGGTATGTTGGCATATGCCAAGCAGTCCTGGTGGAAACATATCCTGTGAACAGAGGTAGATCCCGTAACAACTACACACATTCCTACAAGTGGGATGGTGTACAAAAGCCTGCTATGATCTACATAGGCATTGTGCACCTCCTATCCCTCATCTACACCTGTCATGATTGGGTTAAGGAGGTATACCAGATTCAGATTGTATTCTCTGCCTTTGACAAGTCCAACATTGGTGGGGTTCCATGTGTTGAGATAACCAGGGACATTGGCCATGTGTTCATTGTTGGTGTGTTCCATGTCCCTGCAGACCACGGTCATGGTGGGTCTGTGGATGTCCTTGCCAACATTGGTGAAACCATTGTCAGGTGTAGGGCTATTGGATTGTATGAGGGATCCCAGCTACTTACTGCACCTGCCCAGGGGGTTCCTCCAAGCATGACATGTCACTTGACTGTACTGCATGATATGTTAGTAATGCCAGCCTTACATCCTACAGGTGAGATGGAGTACTGTTAACATGTACTGCCCTTGTTGTGTAGGGTCCTGCTTATGGGATCTGCTAAGGTTGGTATTGTATTGCAGGCCAGATGTATTTAGCTTGGGGGGATACCTATCCATGACAGATGTATGTTGTTTGGGTTTCTCAAACCCATCAATGGTGCATGTGGACATATATGTTGTGGTTATGTTCCCAGTTCCATCTACAGATGTATGTCCATATATGCTTATATTGGTATATATGTGTTCACCTTTGACAGGGGGACAATCATTCCTTCGAACAGCCCTTTCTGCAAAGTGAAAGGACTAACCCATCATTTCTTACTGAACCACAGTTAAGAGAACTGCAGTTCTAAAGGCACCTTTGCTGACACTCGAACCGAAAGTTGGAATACATATCGTAATGGCATGACTCCCTGCACCCCCCTCAGGGGGGCTGGGCCCCCCACAACCCCTCTACTGTGATATATGAACTCCTAGTGTGCACTACAGTGGGGATAGGCAATTATTCCCCATCCCCACTATAGTGGCATCCGCAACCAAATTGCCTAATCTGCAATGAGCGAATGCATACTGACATTCGCACATTGCACATTCTATGCATGTATTGCAGGATTGTGCAATGTTGAGAACATACTTTAGGCCTACCAGCTTCCAGACACATGGATTTCTCCCTTTGAAAGGTGAACCATATATATGCTGACATATATGCATTTCTAGTGCTGTCTATATGTGGACATGTGGATATATACATATATCAATGACTGTATGTGTATCTATGTATATATGGCTTATATATAAATATATATATATATATGTATATATATATATATATATATATGTATATAGATATGTCTATACCTATATCTACATATATAGATATGTTATATCCATTCAATGATGAATATATATACATACACAAATACATTTAAATGGTGGAATACATTCCCTGTAGTGTTGTATACCTGAGCTGGATGATACGTATGTGGAAACATTCTGATTATGCATATCTGCCATGGCTTAGTGGTAAATCACTTTGTGTATGATGTGCAGGCTCCTGGTTATGAGTCTTGCAGGACCTGTTTATTTTGTTGCTGGGCAGAACACACAAGCCTGCTTACAACTGCTTTACGGTGCCTTAATCACTCTCTGTCCAACAGGACATGCTCTGGCCAGCAATAAATTAAACAACTCTGGCAAGGCTCAAACCAAGGACCCTGCACACCATAGACAAACCGATGCACCACTAAGCCATGACAGGTACACAGATATGCAATGTTTCAGAAATATATCAGCCAGTCCTGTCATGCAACAGTGCAGAGAATGTATACCAACATCTAGATGTCTACGTGTGTAACTATAGTGCAACCTTAACAGATACAACATACCCATATATTTATAGATACACATGTATTCAAATATATATGTTGTTTTACTAACTCTATATACATATATATTGCTATCTATGCACATATACCTATATATCTGTTAGCAGATAAATATATCTATATAGGTATATATGGCCATACATCTGTAGATAGCAATTGCAGATTAAGAAATACATCTATGTCCACATGCACCGTTAATGGGGTTGGGAGGCCCCACACACTATATGTCTTGTACGAATAGGCATCACCCCACAGCCAAACACCTGCACCCTGCAATACACTACCAAGTACAGTCTGCCTCCCACAGGGAATGCAATATGTGGAAGCCATCAACGTCCCCAGGATACAGATACACATACACATATATGCTGATGCATATATGCTGATGCAGATATACATATATATATATATATATATATATATATATATATATATATATATATACATGTGACTACACATACACATGCAGATATATGTACAGTAAGATACGTATGTAGGAGGTGCACGCAATATGGAACAGCCAGTATGCCTACAGTTAACACCTGAACAACTAGACACTGTATGGGCTAAACATACTAATGTCAATCATTGCCTGCAACATATACCCATAGAAAGGTCATAGCAAAGACACCACACACAGGTTTGCAGAAATGTGACTCCTTTAATTATGTACCATAATGGTCCTATATTCCATATCATATAGCTGTTCAAATACTGGCAACCATATAAATGGAGTATTGCAAATGTGAAACAGTTATACTTATACAGTAGTCTGGAAAGGTTCACAACTGTTGTAGTCCAAGCCACTCCCTTCAGAATGTACAATAGTGCTGACAGACTGGGCCACAGGGTACCACTCAATCAACATTATGTACTGCAGGTGTGTAGTTCAGCAGCCTCTATCTACACTCTGTACAAACTCCGTAGGAGTTAAAGACATTTTGTGATCATATGGGTTGTACCCAGAATATAACAAGGCGTAACTCACAGAACAGTCTGTATTGCAGGAGGCAGTAGGCTTGCAGTACCCCAAGTCATGTAAGTAATTGCAATATAGGTGGAGTATATGGTACTGTACATCCACATACCTTGTGGCAGCTCACCCCTGATACCCCCACATTTGTAACAGCCTAGATCATTTATGGTGCTCTCCACCTGGACTCTATAATACAAGAACATATACCACTGTTACATACACTGGCCTCTGCAGTGCATAAGGGCGCACATGTGTTGTGTAGGTGATGCCCACACATATATGGCCCCAGCCCCACTGTATGTGCGTGGGATACAACAGCAGTGTACTAATGGCAGCAATGGCAGTGTGGTATACTCACAGCCCACTACAGAATAACCCCCAACAAATGTGCACAGCTTGGTATGTAGATGGGAGATAGAGGCTGGAACACAGGCATATATGTGGAACACTGCTGCCATACACTAAGCAAGGTGCTGGTGTTACAGGATAGTCTGCAACATACCCTTAGTCAGGGAATTGAGGTTAGATGTAGACATGGATGTAGCCATGTACTGGTAGCACACAACACACACACTGCCAGTGTCGTATCAGACACAGGGCTTGTGTGGTCGATGGACAACACATGATAGGCATACCTCTGCCAGCAAGAGGTTAGGCCCACTGTAGTGAGCTATGCAGACAGACTGCATTCCAAGGTACACAAGTATGTACACACACACACCCTGTAACACCAGTACTATGCAAAGCATTACACAACTCTACCCACAGTCTGTCTGTAGTTCCTGAACCTCATACAAATATGTGCCCACTCTGAGTGTGCAAGTTCTCCTGTAAGAGGTATTGCTACCTGCTGCCTGTATCACTGATGCCCACACATGGGACGGATATCCATCACACAGGAAATGTAAAGGGACCATGGCCACATGCTGTAGGGATGTATAGTGGGTGGTTACCATGACAGTGGTAATTCATGGCTATTTAGATAGGTATATTTACATATATTTCTACCATATGTCCTGGACATGGAGTGCAGCTGTACCCCAGCCCCTACAGTCCCAATGGCATAGTGCAAGAGGATGTCAGGTATGTATAGCAAGTATATTACTAGACTGTTGCTACTGTAATTGGGATTGTCTTCACAGACATGGTATGTGTGGATGCTGAAATTTGCTTATAACATGTGTGCCATTGGCTACTGACAGACATCCTAAGGAAATCATTGTAAAGTACCGTTGCTAGCATGTAATGCCCCTGTGGAATGCAGCAGAGATATTGGTCACTATATATGGAATTTCAGACACACCCTGTATAGTTCAGACGTATACACATATTCCCTTAGTGCACCACATGTGTACCAGGCCTGACACTATGGATGTAGACAGCCATGTAGATGGGTATACAACATAACAACTGGTATACATTTGGCACCATAGGTGTTGGATTCACACACTCCTATCTGGCCTGACACATAATGACTGCTGGTACAGGGGTGCCATGGACACACACTACCCACTAAATATTGACATACATCTGTACAGCATCACACTGCTCTGTCTGACATACATGATGTTTAAGGGAGGCCCAGCAGCAGTACATCTGGCAAGTATCTGCACATGACATCCCACTGGTTAAGTACACTAAGCTGCTAGGCATGTAACAATGCTCTATGCAGGCTACAGGCAGACGGGCTCAACACTGGCCTACATCTTGTATGGGGGAATGCACATGTACCTGCATATATAGCAGGCTCAACAGCCATGTCACAGCAAAGGGTAAGATACACCTGTGTGACAGTGCATAACCACAACCAATGTGAACACAGCCACAGCCACATATGGTAAGCTAGCATAATATTACAGTATATGGACTATCTGTTCTACACCATCCTCATATGTGCCACTCACAGAATGTCCCTACATATACTGGGCTGCTACACAGTTGGGACTGATGGCTGTCTGTTGTATGGGACATGTGTGTGTATGGCCCTACAAACATGTACAGCAAAATGGTACCATACAGTGGGGCAGCATGTAACATCTGATAGAAGGGGAGCTAGGACAATGACATCTACCACAGTGTGTACACAGGCTAAAGTACATATTAACAATACATGCACTGCCAACATTCACCATCACTACACAGACCTCAGTACTGTACAAACATCCACAGAATGTCCAGCTTATGTCATGAAATATAACCCCTACTGTACATGACATGTGTATCAATCTGATATATCACTGGCTTGTTATCAGATATGGTGACACTATGTATGGCGTACAGCACATATGCACCACTTCATGCACGTTATATGTACAAACATTGACAGTGGTGTGGCTGACAGCACATACACAGGGCCAGTATAGACATGTTGCTGTGATAACCTTGTATATTTTCCATTGTAATGGTGTTTGTTGCAACATATGTCCTATGAGGGATATGAAGTCAGTAACTGTCATGGCCTTCAACATCTACAGACTGCAATCCTCACACTACTGTCTGCATTCCACAGAGAGATGCACTGTGGCTAACACATGAAACCATAGGCACAACACTGCCCAGTCTGCAGATGACCCTGCAGATGGGGATTCCTCATATACATGGAACTGACATGGCATGTATTACTATATGTATGACAGGCATATCCAGTCAAACACTATTAAACCAACATTACTCCAAATGCAGTATAGCAGAACTTACAGTCTGTAGTCAGGTCAGGCACATCCCCCTCCTGTTTGTTGCCCTCTTTCCACAGTGTATGTTGTTAGAGGTAAACTCCAATCCATCTGAGATGGTGTTTGCCAAACAACAGATCTAGTTCCTGCTCACAGTGTCTGAAAAGGCCCAACACCACCATGATGTTCCTAGGTATTGGAGTGTGTTTCCATGCAATTGGCTATGGGATTGTTACCACAGTTGTTCCACATGCAGTCAGCTAGGGGAGGACTGCAATTTGTGCAGAGCCCATCAGCTGATCATGAGCATCACATAAAATACACATGTTGCTGCCTAAGCAAGGCAGGTGTGGGTCTCCACATCCACCAGAGAGGGAGTGGAGGAGGCAGACAGAGGCAAATACATGTCAGGGAGGGGTGGGAGTGCAAAACTGAAGCATGTTTGTGTTACACACCTACCAGCACAGGGTATCAAACCCCTGACAACTATGTAGTGCTATCACAGTTTGATGCAGTTATTGGATGCACCACATGGGTTACCTGATATAGAGCACTCAGAACATATATGTGAGGGTGAGTGACATCTGCAACAGGGATACAGTAGATATACGGTAGGTGTCGTACATGTGCCTGTTTGCATGAACAGGTTCCAGCATCAACACAGGCACACACACATTGACACACTTGGCAGGGCCAGGAGTGCAATTCATCAATAGTGGGATTGCCACAACACATCAATGTGCAGGTATCACATGCACCACATGGGTCATACGGAGGCTGTATGGGCAAAGATTATGAGGAGACGGCAGACATCAGACAGCATGCTACAGTATGCCCTGGGGGTTGTAGTGAGTGTGGATGTGGACATGCTCACCATACAACACATACACACAAACACACAGGGTGCCAGTTCTGACATGCATGGGTGCATGTCTACATGGGTGTGTGGTGGTCAACTGTGCCAGCAGGCTGTGCAAGAGTAGGTGATGGGTATACCTTGGCATCAGGCCACATGACAATGGTCTGCATTGTGGCTCAGGCCTGTAGTTACTGCTTTTGCCCAAACAGGTATGCATTGCATCCCCCATCCAGTCACCTGGGTGACTATTTTGAGTGGCCAATGCTGTACACCACATGCCATGTATGTGTTCCTTAGTCCATGACATGGATGGTGTCTGGAATGTGCACACCTCCCACATGCATGCATGTACAGTGACATATGGAACTGTACCTGGGGTGTCTGGCCCATGTTGTGAACACAGATTATCATCAGATGTGCCAGTCTTGCCCACCTGTGGCAGGAACTGGTAATGGGAAGCAGGTTTACCCTTCACCTACATTGATGGCATGCCAACAGCATTCCCTGATGTCAGTGTCATCTGCCCATACAAGACATGTTGTCAGGCATGGTATGCCCGTTGTGAGTCACATGTGAAGGAACCACAGGTGGTGCAGGTGTCCATTGGGGAACATGGTAGAGGTGCACTATCTGCATGTATGTGCATATTCGACAGATGGGCATAGTGACATGCCCTCTGTAGCCCACTGCTATCACTGCATAGCTACTATCAGTGGCCGATATGCAGTGTACTCCCCACATATTGGCTGCTGCCTAGGCATGTGTGTTCATATGACACATGGGTTGAGTGTGTGCTCTGGGTAATAGTGGGGTTGCTAACTTGGATTGGCTGTCCTTGATGTCACATGTATGGGTATGGCTTTGCACCTCAGACTCCCAGCTAATTTACATCTGTTATCCCTTTATGGTTGACATAGTAGGGTCACCATAAAAAAAATTAGCAAAACCCCTTCCACATTGCCTACACTCACCTTTACACAGGATACAAGTTACAAACACACACACACACACACACACACACACACACACACACACACACACACGCACACACACGCACACACACGCACACACACACACACATGCCTGTCATGTCTGGTAGTAGAACCCCTACCTAACTATGTTATTACATTACAGCGCTACACAGTTATAGTACGCACCAGGGACATTACTGGAGTACTATTTCCCCAAAGATGTATTTCACAGTGAATGACATCACCAGGATTACCAAAAAATGCATTACTCCCTACACAGACATTGCAACACATGCAAAAACATCCACAACTGACATGGGTGGAGATGGAACCCTACCATAGTTCTAAATCACACTACAGCAGTATGCAATTACAGGATGCCCTACAGAAATTACTGGGGTATGATTTTCCCACAGAAGTATTTCTAGGTGAGTGAGATCAGCAGCCTTGCCAAAGGTGAGTATATGAATTCTGAGGAGTGTGAGTAACCTAAAAAGCATTGTTTATTACTCAGTCACAGACAGACTAAGACACAAATATTCACACAGTTGCCAAGTCAGGGGTTAGAATACCTGCTTAACTACTTTATCACCCTACAGAAGTGCGCACTTATTGGACATGCTATAGGGATTACTGGGCTATTATTTTCCCAGAGTTGTATTTCCAGGTGAGTGACATAGGCAGCCTTGCCAAAGTCAAGTATGTGTATTGTACAGGTTGTGGGTGGCCTAAAAAGCATCGCTCTTTACTCAGTCAGACACACACAAATTCTCACACTGACACACACAGTTGGCAGGTCTGGGATTAGAATACCTACCTTACTACTTTCTCACACTACACAGTTACAAGATGCACTATAGAGATTACTGGGCTATGGTTTCCCCAGAGGTGTATTTCTAGGTGAGTGACATCAGCAGCCTTGCCAAAGTCAAGTATGTGTATTGTACGGGGTGTGAGTGACCTAAAAAGCATTGATTGCTATTCAGTCAGGCACACACACAGATTCACACACCAACACAGTTGGCAAGTTTGGGATTAGAACATTTACCTCACTACTTTATCACACTACAGCAGTTACAAGACGTGCTACAGAGATTACTGGGCTATGAGTTCCATAGAGGTGTATTTCTAGGTGAGTGACATCAGCAGCCTTGCCAAAGTCGAGTGTGTGTGTTATACAGGGTGTGAGTGGCCTAAAAAGCATTGTTCTCTACACAAACACATGCACACACACAGTTGCCAAGTCTGGGGTTTGAACACCTACCTAATCACACTACAGCAGTACGCAGTTACAAGACATGCTACAGAGATTACTGGGTTATGATTTCCCCAGAGGTATATTTGTAGGTGTGTGACATCTGCAGCCTTGATAATGTTGTGTATATAAACTGTAATGAGTGTGAGTAGCCTAGAAAGCATTTCTCTCTACACAGGCAGAGACATGCACACATACACACACTCACACAGTTGCCAAGTCTGGGGTTAGGACTACTAGCTAACTAATTTATTAGTACAGCAGTACACAGTTATGGGATGCGCCATGGGGATTACTGAGCTACAGCTCCCTCAAAGGTGTATTTCATATTGGATGACCTCAGCAGGCTTGTCATGATACTGCTATAGGGAGGGTGGTGTGTGTATGGGCTGTAACCCATTCATGTAGGGATCGACAGGCCACATGCAGGCACACATGGGGTCATATGCCACAGGTATGTGTATACAGCTACTAGGTGACTACTTCCTTGTACAGTCATGTTGCACAGCTGGTACATGCAACACACTGTCATGCTGACAGATACTGGTGGCTAGTGTCTGCAGCGAGTGGCACCTGAACCTCATGTGTTTGAGGCCCTTTAGCTGTGTGCTGGGTGGGACAGGCCCAGATGGCTCCTTGTCACGGTCACCCTCTTCAACACATCTATGTCCATCTACCTTTGGCTTATTATAGTGTGTTGTCCTTACATATATGTCTGTATTCCAATCCACTGTGTGTGCAAGGCAAGAGTGGTGCATAATGACATGTGTCTGCACTGAGAACTGCAACTGCCAGATATGTATGGTCCACTGTTGTTTGTTGACATGGCCTTCTTGTGTTTAAGTGTGTGAGCATGCCCAGTATGGCCATCTATATTGCATGTGTGGATCAAGTCCAGGTGGTTTGTACTGCGATGCTGACCTTTGTGTTGTACACCAACAGGTAGCATGCTGTGTCTGCAGGGTATACATCAGTCATTTGGTGTTGACTGTTGCTACATTTCTGCATAGCAGAGGGGCACCAAACTGTTTCTACATTTCTGCACAGGGGTGGGGGGCACACCTGACTGTTACTATAAGTGTACATAGGATGATGGGGCACACCTTACACTTTTACACAGTTGCTAGGACTGTACTGGTATGTCAGGGACACCATTTCAGTCTGTAGTCTTACTTATTGTGCTGGCTAGAGGCATACTAGTGTACTACAGATCATAGCTTTCACTACCTACATATTAGTTTCTGACTTCCTAGCCTTCACAACTTACATCCAGCTGGCTGGCCTGCTGTAGTCTGTCTGTGTAGGGCTGGGGTAGGGGTTACCTATGGGGCTCATGCAGAGGCCATAGTACAGCATTTGTTTGTGTTTGTCTACACCTATCCTGCTGGCTGTGACTGTTGTTGGGTATGTACCCCCCACCGAATGGCATGTGTGAGTCATTACCTTGTGGGTGTCCCAGTATTGAGGGTGGTGATGCAGGGCTGCCTATGTCGGATGCACATAGTATACTCCCTATACATGGTGGAACACAGGTAGTGTCATGTTTGGCATCCCTTTTACTGTATGTGCGAGTCAGAGAGAGGTGTCATTCCCTGCATCCCTACTGTGTCAGTGCATGTGCTATGCGTTGCCTCTTTGCTAAGGCCAGGGCATACTGGGCACTCCTCCTTCTGCCTACTGGGGCAGGCTCAGGTTGTTCCTCCCCTGCGACACTCTGTGCCTGTGCAGGCCTTGGCACTGGTGGGGGGCTATGTGGCCCTGTCCCATGCTGTTCCTGCTGCAGCTGTTTCCACAGGACCATATTGTGTAACATGGCACATACAAGGACAATCTGGGTACATGTAGTTGATGAGTACTGCAAGGCTCCACCCAATGTGTCCAGGCACTGGAACCGTGACTTGAGCATCCCAAACACATGCTCTATTATGAGTTGTGTTTGTGCATGTGTGTCATTATGGAGTTCTTGTTAGGGTGTGTGTGCATTTCTGATGGGTGTCGTCAGCCATGGCTCCAGTGCATATCCAGCATCCCCAACTAGGTGACCGTGTGGGATGTCCCCATTGGCAAATGTCTGGTACAGCTGTGTCAGATGCCAGATGTGGGAATCGTGGTAGCTTCCAGGGCAGCCAGCACACACATTCATTATTATGCCCCGGGCATTGCACATGACCTGGCAGTTGATGGAGGGGAAGCCCTTGCGGTTGATGTAGACCCTACCCCACTCTCCTGGTGGTGCTATAATGTATATGTGCATGCAGTCTATTGCACCCACTACCTCAGGGTATTCTGCTATTTGGTGGAAGAGATGCATATTGCTGGCCAACGCCGCACGGGTGATGGGGAAATATACATGCTCACTGACATGTGCTGACATGGCATCCAGGAAATGGTGGAGTTCCCTGGATGCTGATGCCTGTGAAATCCCCATCATATCCCCAGTTGGCTCAGCAGCATTTACATCCTCACCACCCTCAGCCTCTTGCACATGCTGGTTTATGATAGCAAAAGCAGCCCATAACATTTTTTCTCTTGCTTTCATTTTGTAAAATTTCCCCATCTGTATACACTGGTGGTGCAGAGTTTTTGGGAAAAACAAGGGGGTAAGGTGTTTGCATAGTTTATAGTGGTGTGCTGGGCTGGGCTGGGCTGCTGCCTGTGTAGTTGGATTCTGATACATTTCACCTGTCAGCTAAGCAAGTTCTCCTTGATTACCTTCCTACTGCTCTTTTCCCTTCCCCATTGCCTCCCTATTTAAGCCCGAATGCGCTCCATGCAAACAGAGTGCTCAAATGTGCACAGAGCTGCTTTTTCCTGGTTTAACTTCCTTTTTCTGCCTGTAAAACCTGGTGCACGGTGCGCACACCCACTTACACTTTGTAAAGTGTGCTAGGCAGGTTTAGACACACCCCTAGCTTAGCTGTGCTAACCTAGGAACAATCCCAAGCCACAGGTCTCCAATCCACTTACAGTATGCCTGACACCCCCCCCATGATGTCACCTATATCCTAATCTTGCACCCAGCTATTTATACTCTTACACTCTTGGGACCTGCCTCACACACTGGGAAAATCTGGGATTCACTAACCTTTCCCTCATTTGCATAGGATTTCCTGCTAATGCGTAGTTACATGTCCCACAGTGAGCCCCCCCCCCCCTTAGCAACCACTACTCACTGGCCAGGATGACTTTTGCCTGCCATTGACTTGCATGGTAGAATACTGATTTTTGTTAGAATGCTCATTTTCAGTTTATTGTCTTATTTTCCTCCCGATCCTGTTTGCGAGCCGTTGCCCTATGCTTAAACATCCTAGATTGTCGAAAAAAAAAATAAAAGTATTTTTTTTTTATTTATTAAACATTTTGCAATGCCAATAGCTTTCTACTTAGCCATTGGCATGCTTCCTCAATAATATGCAGCCTTTATTTGGAGCTGTCATCGCTCTGTTTTGTAGTTTGCAGAAATGTACTCGGTTACTAACCAAGTACATTTCTGCATACTGTCCTCATCCTGCACTGACATCTGCCGGCTTCCTGGACAAAAAATTACCCTCATTTGCATGGTTTTCACCTGCAAATGAGGGTAATTTGCATACAGGAGCTCGGTCCATGCAGGATTAGTCTAAGAGCTCACATGCACGTCCCTGGAGCTCGTTCCTGGATTGCACGTCAACCATATTGCCAAATATAGCTCATAGACTAATCCTGCATGCTCTAATGGGTTGGTAAATCCGAGGGAACATCTTTTTTTATGTCTGAGCCATAAAGTAATTTAATTTCAGCTATTTTTTCTGAAGTTTTGCAAATTAACCTTCTGTATTCCAATTCCCCTGTTAAAATATATACATCTAAACATCTAAACAGTTACAATAGTGCAGGCACATTTCTATTCTATTTCAGTAGAGCATGTTATGGTTACATTTTAAGCACTTTGCAAAAACCTTTTTAACACATACTTCTGCAACCGCAATTTGATATACACCTGACATGCAGTTCTAATAAATTTGTAACGCAAGTATCTTATATAAATCATGTTAATATTCACAAGTGACATATAATTATTTACAGAATTCCAGCTAGCTGTGCTGGCAGTACCTCCTTTATCACATATGCATTGGGGCAGCAAAGTCTGTACCCGCGTGTGTGTGTGTGTGTGTGTGTGTGTGTGTGTGTGTGTGTGTGTGTGTGTGTGTGTGTGTGTGTGTGTGCGTGTGCGTGTGCGTGTGTGTGTGTGTGTGTGTGTGTGTGTGTGTGTGTGTGTGTGTGTATGTGTGTGTGTGCAGATAGAAACAATGGCAGATGAACAGTGGGCTCATATACTGGACGCCACACCACTACACTTTTGTATATGCAGCATGCCTCTTTGAATACAAGATTACATATACAGTCTTCACTTGCCATGACCTTCAACAGCTTGTTAGCCCTGTTAAGCAATGCCAGCTTACTCTAGTGTCTGCCGTTGTAATGATGATTTCTTGCCCTCTGCTGAGAAGAAACAACACCTTTCTTCAATCCTTTTCACCAGTCAGTTGACCCTGAGTTACTAGAAGCACAGATGACCATACCTGCCTTTTTATTATGTTTCATGTTGAAGGTCTTTAAGCTGGTCATGTTACATAGTTCTGTTGATGTGTTCCTCCGTGAACTTCATATTCAGAATAGGGACTATGCAAGTGGAGACTTCTAAATACTGCAACTGTTCATTTCAAGTGCACTGTTTATTCAGGCATTAAGCCCAGCATAGTGATGTAGAGTCTCTTTTACATATTTGTGATTAGGCATTTGCTCAAATTATAGATTCACTCCAAATACAGTATTAAACTGTCGCTGTCTTGAGAACCATTTACAGAGTGGATGTTGTCATCTTCCAACCCCAGTCAAAAATGTATCACCACACTCTACCTGGTTGCAGGCTGTGTCTTGGTATACAAATGTCTCAGCAGGGTTAGCACTCCCAGCTACAACTTTATCCTCTAAATGGCTCACAGTAAGAAATTTCTGCTTATACACAACAGTTCTTAATCTTTCTCATCTCTGTAGCATTTGGCATTTGGAAATATGAATAAAAGATGCCATAGGAGAATACGTGCTGGTAGTATAGAGGGCCTAGACCACATGATGCAAATACAGAATTTGTAACAAGCCTAAAGGAGCCAATAACATATGCACACATAATTTACATTGCATTTTTTCAAAAACAAAGAAGTTACCCTTTCTTTGTGATAAATAGCTGCTGTACACTGCACAGTATTCAAGGTACACATGAACTACAAATCATTTGCTGTATTAAATGTATGAGAAAAATACCATTGTAGCATTGATTCACTGGAAAATGGAAGACATTGCAGTGCTTGTGTTGTGTAACTGAGAAAGTGTTTGTTACGAAGAGAATGTGCTTGTGCTATGAGTTTCTGTTACATGTTGGGGTGGATTACAGAGAGCACGTTGTTTTGTAGTGAGATCATTTTTCAGCTAGGTTAAGGCATATGCTGTTTACTGTAATGTGTGCAATCTCAGAATTAGTATACTTAAAGATACATGGATATGGATGGTACTGGGTGCTTGTCTGTCTTCAAAACCATTTTGTTGATCTGTGTTTGTATCAGTTAAATAAGTCTTGCTCAGTTATTGCTGCTTTCTGTACTGAATTCCAATACTTTTGCAGAACGAATGGTTCCTTAAACTCTAGCATAAAGGACCTGAATAATCAACAAATTAATAAGACATGATGACTTCATAGAGTCATATCCCAACATATTTCCCACTTCTGGAAAAAACTTTCAAGATGTATCCAACAGGATAGTACACTTGTCACTTTTAAGGTAAAACTAGGCCACTGGATGAATAGCTTCAAATTCGGCCCAGCACTAGTGTGTGCAGCCTTCTTTGGGGTAGGAAGAGTCTTTTTGAATGTGGCTTATTGGCTAGGCTCAACATTATTACCTAATATCCACCTATAAACTTACGAAGTTAGAACATGTACAATACTTAGAATATATACAACACTGTGCAGTCTACATGAATCTGTTAAAAAATTACTGTAATTAAATAGTGAGACAGCTGTAAGGATTCAGTAATAATGTCAAGTAAGCTATAGCATCCATAAGACAGATAAGATACATTGTGTTAAGTTAAAACAATCACATTCTCTGTTATAATATTAACAAGGGTATTCACAACGTGATACAAAGTATTCATAAAACAATTTGTATGAAAATGGAGGAGAGAAAGAGATAGTGTATGGAAATGCAAGTAAAAACTGCATAGTAGTTTATAGTTACAGCGATAAGTAAAGTAGGCAAAGGTAGTTAATTGGGCAAGACCTAAGCATTAGTGAGGAGTATTACATTAGAGCTAAGCATTAGTGAGGAGTATTACATTAGAGCTAAACACTGAAGGACCATTAAAGAAGACTAATACATTAAAGGAGCAACTATTTGTAGGTACAAAGGAAGGGCTATGGGTAGGGAAAGGGTATTTAATTAGACATGTAGAATGCGGGTAAGAAAAATGAAACTTTGTAGTTTGTTTCAAAGAAGTAGCAAAATAATGAATAGGAGGAAAATGATATGGCATGAAGTATGAGTAGGAGATGTCGAAGGAAGCAGGAAATAATGGTGGAAGTGCAGTATATAAAGTATGAATTTGTGGTGGAGGTCTTGTTATATATAAGGTATGAATTAGTGGTGGAGGTGTTGTATATAAAGTAAGCTTTACAAGAATTAGCAGTGGAAGTGTATATGAAGTCAAAAAAATAGTAGTGTCAGTGTTGTATATAAATGATACAATGATATAATGATGCTGATGCCCCCTCCATAAAGGGTGCTTTACATCTGATCGAGTTTAATTGCAGATCTATTACAGGCCTCATCTGCAAAGCTATGGAATGTTTACAACTGACCTCATAAACTGTGATATCATAAATCTTGTTAGACCTGACCTCCCCCCTCCCCAACAGTTTGGTTTTATGAGTGGTAGATTGTGTCTATGTAATCTGGTAAATTTCTTCAAAAGGTTATGGATGCTGTAGGGGGTGGGCATGCAGTGCATGAAGCATATTTTGTCCTGGCTAAGGCTTTTGACACCATTCCCCATTCTGGCATTATGGAAAAGTTAAGTGCCTAAAAAATTGATCCATATGTGATCAGTTGGATAACAAACTGGCCAATAAACAGAACCCACGCTGTGCAAATTGCATGTACCTCATCAGAAAGTATAAAAATGACCAGTGGTGCCCCTTAGGACTTGTACTGGGACCTCTCCTTTTTCGTATTTACTTTCCAGATCTACAGTTAGAGAGCAATGATGTCTAGTTAACAAAATTTGCAGGTGATTGCAAATTGAGGATTGTTGTTAAGTCACATTGTGACATCCAAACCCTCCAGAATTAATTTACTCTAGTAAATTCTTGGTGTCCTAAAAATGGGCCTAAACTAAATGCTAAAAAGTATAGTATAATCACTTTTTTATATGAAGCCCCTTCAATCATCATACTGTCTAGACAATATACCCCTACAAAATGAAAATGTAATTAGGGACTTGGGTACTTGCCTTGATAGTGCCCTTTTTTTGACCATCATATAACAATTGTTATTAGGAAATCCTTTTATTTAGTCAAGCTATTTGCCAAAGGAATATTATCACAGTCTAAAGATCTAGAGGTAATCATTCCCTTATCTTGATCGGGTTAGTTATCCAGTACAATGCTCGTTTTGGGATGTATCTCACTAAACATATCACACAATTAGAAAGATCATAGGCCTAAACTCCATTAGCTACCAAGAAACTCTGGAAGTCCTATCTCTTTGGTTAGTGTCTTATACACTTTTGAGGGGAGATGTCTGTCTTGCTTACCACACCATTAGAAACCCAATTGTTCTGGACTTCCTGTTTTTCTGCAAGTCCAATATCTCCATCATTAGTAGAGCCAAAGGCCTAAATCTTCACCAAAAGATAAATAAAATATGAAGAAGAGACAGGTTTATAACCCAGTGCCTCCAAAACCTCTGGAATAAACTTCACCTGCATGTTAAGCAGTGTGACTCACTGTCTTCCTTTAAACATAAACTAGGTGACTAGATGGGTATCCACAAATTTACCCAGGATTGACTTGTATGGCCCTCCTGGAAGAAGGAGATGGTGCCTGAAGAAGGGTACTGGCAAAGTGAGAAAGGTCATGAGACTCAGTAACCTTGGAATATCCATGAATCTATAAAGTAGGAATTAATGTTGGAAGTATTGTATGTAAAGTATGAATTTGCAGAAGTATTGTATGTAAAGTAAAAATTAATGTTAGTGGCATTGCTGTATATAAAGCAGAAACTAATGGTGGTAGTATTTTATGCAAAGTAAGAATTGATAGTAGAAGTTTTTATATAAAGAAAAAAATATTAGTAGGAGTGTTGTATAAAAATTAAGAATTAGCAGTGAATATGTTGTATATAAAGTAAGACTTAATGCTGCAAATGTTGCACTTGAGTTGATGGTGACAGTAGTATATAAAGTAGAAATTAATGCTGGAAATGCTGTTGCATTAATAGTAAAACTGTTGTATACAAAGTAAGAATTAATGGTGGCAATGTTGTATATAAAATATAAATTAATGTAGAAATGCATATAAGGTAGGAATTAATTGTGAAGTATGTGGAATGTAAAATTTAATAGCAGAAGTATTTTATTTAAAGTATGAATTAATAGTAAAAGTGTGGCATATAAAGTAATAATTAGTGGTGTCACTGTTTTATATATAAAGTAAGAATTAATAGTGAAAGTGTTGCATATAAAGAAATAATTGGGGGTATTAGTGTGTTGTATATAAAGTATGAATTAATAGTGAAAGTGTTGCATATAAATAAATAATTGGGGGTATCAGTGTGTTGCATATAAAGTATGAATTAATAGTGAAAGTGTTCATATAAAGTAATAATTAGGGGTGACAGTGTGCTGTATATAAAATAAGAATTAATATTAGAAGTATTGTATATATCTGCAGACTTAAATGGAAGCAATTAGGTTGTAGAGAGTGCCTGTTAAAAGTCAGAGGAATGTATTAGCAGTCCTCATTACAGCAATAGTTTCAGTGTGATTGGGGGGAATATATATATATATATATATATATATATATATATATATATATATATATATATATATATATATATATATATAAATACTAATTCCAAGATTGCAGTGCCTTGTCATATTCTTCCTTCTCTGAGGTATGTGGCTCTTGGAAATAGTATACTAAGTGGCATGTCAAGGTCTCCTCTGCCAAATGCTTCAAATGTTTAGCATTGTATTTGGAAATGTGCTGAAACTGTTGGAATCACAATTAAATATTTGTTGTATTAGGACTTGTAGTTTTGTGACCTGAGTGTAGTAAGGGGGAAAAGAGAGAGAGTTTAGCAGAAATGGGAGATATACAGAAGAATATAAAGTCAGAAAAATAAAGAGCTATGATTGGTTGCAATCAATGGAAATTGGAACACACAGAAGTTGTCTTCTGATTACTTTGTAATTACAGCTTATGAAAAGGTAATCAAATATGATTGTAAATCATAATGTTACAAGCGGGTAAAATACTGATCTAAGGATATGTAATGTGAAAAGTGCAAATTCATCTGTTCTTGTACCTTCATTTTGGTGCTGCTCTGAAAAGGATTGAAAGAAAGTTTGACAGACATATGTGATTTAAATCACACCACATCCAACCAATATGAATGGTCCCTGAAAGTATGGTCTGTTGACTTGTACCACTGTTGTCAGCCAGACATATTCAAGTGTATATAATGGACATAAAATAATTCATTAAATGCAGCCTGGACTTCTAGATCAGTGTGTATATCATACCTAGTCAGCCACTGTAGTCTGAGAGTATGTGCATATAAATTACTGAGCATGTGCAAGATCAGTACCACTTTGTATGCTCTTTCAGTTTGAGTGCAAGCTTGAATGGAGATGCATATGTGAGTATGTTAGAAGTAACGAGTCAGTCTGTAAGCATATGAAGTTTGAGATATATCTTCCAGTTACAGCTCCTGATGTATTTATGTACAATAAATTACTTGAACCCATCCCATGCCTCAGTGTCTCATTTGAATACATGAGATTTGTGACATGGTGACAGAATGGGATCAAAAGTTGAAGCAGCTTGCAAACCATGAGGGACACAGTTAGAATTGAAGTAATATACAGGAGTGAACTCACAAACAGCTCAGCGGTTATTCAAAAGAACTTAAATTTTTTAAATGATTTTCAGTCACCAAACATGTGGCATAGCATTCAAAGTATTCAAAATAATTACCGAGTTATTCAAAATGTCCAAAATAGCAACATAATCCCCAGGATTCATGAAGCTTACGCCAGGTGCAGGCGTTGCATTGGTGTTCTAACACCAAAGATGGCCGCCGAGCGATTCAGGTATGAGCTGTTCCCACGTGCACTACCTGTGTACGCTACGCCCGCACAACTCCTGAGCCTTGTATGCTAATTACCCCATGTGCAGCAGTGTAGTATGCAAATGAAGGTATGTAGCGATTCAGGAAGTGGTGCAGGCATAGTGCAAGCATGCAGAAATGTAAACCATAGAAAACGGTTTACATTTTTGCAAACATAAAATCGGAACCATGACAGCTGACCAAACACATGTATTATATTGTTAATATATGCCAATGGCTAAATATATAGCCATTGGCATAAAAAAATGTACAATATATAAAATTAAAATTTAATATATATAGTTGCAGTATTGCGACGTGGAAGCACAGAGCAGCGGTGCGCAAAGGGGATCACAAAGAATATATAAAAATATAGAATAAAACCGCAATGAAACAAATATCATGATTTCCCCATAATAGTCAATGGCAGGCATGCTACACCATACTCATGGCGCAAGGGTTGCTAAGGGGCAGTGACAGTGTTATGCGCAGTAGGTAGGAATTAGTAGGTAATGGCATGCAAATGAGAGGAGTAATAGTGAATCGCAGATTCCCCACTGGTGTAAGGATGCACCTCACAGCATAGCGTTATAACAGCGAGGTGAGCCCTTGAGATAAAGATGACATCACGGGAGGGGTGTGTCACCATTGCTGTAAGCACATTGGAGCATTGCTAAACCGGTCTACCCCTAGCTAGGCAAAGCTGCAGGATAGGGGTGTGTTGAATTGCCCATAACTATACTTAGCTGAGAGTACACAAGGTAACTGAGTATGCATGTGAACGGAGATGAAAATGCACGTAAACCCGGTAAATGGGGTATGCACGGTGCGCACTACAGCTGAAACAGGAAGGAAATAGGAAAGAAATAAGGAAATGTTGCAGCAGTGAAATTGGAGTACAAATGACTAATTAACACCTAGGAGCCTACAGTGGGCCATTGACAACAGCTAACAAGGCTGCAAGCAGCTACCTGCAGAACAGGGTAGGGGAGGGGCTGTACTGCAAAGAAAACAGCAAAGTGTCAAAGCAGAACAAAGCCGATATGCAGTATATCAGCTACAAAGCACATTTTACCATGACTGTGTAGGGAAAGTACAAAACAAGAAAGACGGCAGGTGGATGTATGCCTGATAATGGGAGGGGATCCAGGTCTAAAAGTGAATTAAGGGGCAACAAATTAATCAAGTTAGGCAAGTAGATCTCCACAGTAAAGGCCCCACACTTGCAATACTCATTGCAAAACCCATAATTAAGACACGCAGCAGTTGGAATAGCTCATACACACCCACTTACATCAGCAGCATCCATAGCACAATACTATAAAGTGTGAAAGCACCTCACACATATTTGTGCATTCCCATACACTCTGCACCAGTGGCATATACAGACGGGGAACTTTTATTATGTACATGTTAGGGACTGCCATAGCTTTGATCCACCAGCATCTGTTGGAGACTGAAGGTGGTGTGGAGGATGATGCACACGACCACCGCAGGCACCAGAGGAGGAGGAGAGTGTTCAGACCCAGGGTAACCTACCAGGGGCCACATGATCTGGAGATAGTAGAGCATTACAGGGTGAAAAGGGACACCCTACAGCTACTTGTGGAGCTGTGCCGGCCATGCCTCAGAGCTAGAACAAACAGAGGGGAACCCATCCCAGTGGATACGAAGGTATGTGTAAGCCTCAGAATGCTAGCTACAGGTACCTTTCAAAGACCAACTGGGGATATTATGGGGATCTCACAGGCATCAGCATCCAGGGTACTACACCAGTTCCTGGATTCCATGTTACCACATGCCAATGAGCACATATACCTCCCCCGAACGCAGGAAGAGTTGGCCAGCAATATGCATCTCTTCCACCATGTGGCAGAATACCTGGAGGTACTGGGTGCAATAGACTGCATGCACATACACATCAAGTCACCACCCGGTGAGCAGGGTAGGCACTATATAATCCACAAGGGATACCCCTCCATCAACTGCCAGGTCATGTGCAATGCCCAGGGCATTATCATGGATGTGTGTGCTGGCAGCACTGGAAGCTATCATGACTCCCACATCTGGCATGCCTCACAGCTGTATTGGTTATTGGCCGGGGGGACATCCCAAATGGCCACCTGGTGGGAGATGCTGGCTATGCACTGGAACCGTGGATGATGACTCCCATCAGAAATGCACACACACCCATGCAGGAACGCCATAATGAGACACACGCACACACCAGAATCATCATAGAGCATGTGTTTGGGAGGAGTTGGCCAGCAATATGCATCTCTTCCACCGTGTGGCAGAATACCTGGAGGTACTGGGTGCAATAGACTGCATGCACATACACATCAAGTCACCACCCGGTGAGCAGGGTAGGCACTATATAATCCACAAGGGATACCCCTCCATCAACTGCCAGGTCATGTGCAATGCCCAGGGCATTATCATGGATGTGTGTGCTGGCAGCACTGGAAGCTATCATGACTCCCACATCTGGCATGCCTCACAGCTGTATTGGTTATTGGCCGGGGGGACATCCCAAATGGCCACCTGGTGGGAGATGCTGGCTATGCACTGGAACCGTGGATGATGACTCCCATCAGAAATGCACACACACCCATGCAGGAACGCCATAATGAGACACACGCACACACCAGAATCATCATAGAGCATGAGTTTGGGATGCTGAAATACGGTTCCATTGCTTGGACATATCTGGTGGAGCCTTGCAGTACTCTTCAGGCACATGTGCCCACATCTTCATAGTGTGTGCCATGCTACACAATATGGTCCTGCAGAAACAGCTGCAGCAGGGACAGAATGGTGAAGGCCCTCACAGCCCACCACCATTGCCAAGGGCCCCAGAGCCACAGAGGTACTCAGACCACAAACACCCTGAGTCAGCCCTAGTAGACAGATGGAGGCGTGCCCAGTATGCCCATGCCTTGGCAAAAAGGGAATGTATAGCACACACACTGAGTGTAGGCACCTATGGACTGACACCTTTCTCCACCTGCACACACAGTAAAAATGGATGGCACACACACAAGACTACTTGTAAATTGTCATGTATAGGCAGTCTACTATGTGCATCCAACATAGGCAGCTCTCAACTATTGCACACACAACAGCCATTGGCACAAGATAAGTCAACACCTGAACAGTAAATTAAGCTATAAACATATGCAGATACTGTATGTATAGATTCATAGGTAGGTACTTGGCCAACTGCCAGAGGCCATTCATAAGGCCAGGCAAAATGTGTCAGCTTTTGCCACTTTATTGATTCATTAACTGTCCCTCTGTGGAGCAGATCCAATGGTGGGATGCCTGGGGTGCATCTACTGTTCCCCATCCATCCTTCAAGATTTCTCTTACAGAGTGTTAGTGAGGGGCTCTGTATAATGTAGTTGGGGATGTTGCAAAGTATGGGGAGTGTCTGTGATAGAAAGCTGTACCTCCAGCATCTTCCAGTTATTGTTGTGGCAAGGTTCAGCTCACTACAGTGTGTGGCTCACTGTGACATGGATTCCCATAGGTGGAGCATATCCATCAAGCCTGAGTTCGACATGGCTGTGTTGGCAAGTGGAGATCATCTCTGGGTAAATGAGATGCCACTGATAGAGCAGGAGTTTATTCAGTTTGGCTGCATAGGCCATATGTTGGAGGACAGTATTCCCCTTGGCGAGGTACATTCATGGACCCCCTAGCTGTTGGACGTGTTCTCTGAGGTACATCCCACATGGGTAATTATACCCAATGATGGGACTGATGAGTGATGAGTAAAGGGGCACAATAACCCCAGTATGTCTAGATGGGAATCCTTTAGTAATCAGATGGCCTACATAGAAGGATGTCCTAACTACTGTGGAGATGTGATTGTCAAAGGGGAGATCACTATCTACCTTAGTCCCCAGATACCCCATTACCTCATCTGTATTAAAGTGGCTGCCACTTATGTGTTAATATGTGGGTACCAATTCCACAATGGAATGACCATGCAGTTAGTGGCACTTGGCTGGAGGCCATGTCATTGGCACCCTGTGATGTTCTCTGTGAGGCCCCTTGAGGGATGTCTGTGTCAGCTGGACTATCAGTCATGGCTTCCAGTTTGCAGTCATTGCCAAACATGGTCTGCCGTAGTCCACCTGTGTTTGCCTAAACATCTGAGATGTATATGCCAAACAGTAGGGCTCCCAGGACTGAGTCCTGTGGGACACCAGTCGTGACTGTTCAAGAGTTGGACCTGGAGACCGCTAGTCGTACCATGTGGGTTCTGTGTGTAAGCCCATTGACAACCCAACCTGTGATGTATGGGTGAATGTACAGGCTGGTGTGTTTTATCAATAATACCTGAGTGGGGCATGGTGTCCAAAGCTTTGGTGAGGTCCAGGTAGTATGTGTGAATCACCTCCCCCATCATCTAATGTCTTGGTGACTGTATGTAAGACGTCAAACAGGTTCAGTAGGCATGAACTGCACTCATTCAAGCTGACATGGGTTGGGTCATGTGTTCGGAGGTTACCAATGTCATTGTCAATGAGTGCCATGAAGATGTGAACCATGCCATTCCAGACCAGGCTAGTCAGGCTTATGGGGTGGTAGTTACCATGGTCAGTTGTGATTCCACCTTGATCGAGTGAAATAACCATTGCCACGTGCCATTGTATGGTCATGTAGCTTGTGGAGAGGATGAGGTAGGAATGCTTAATTAGGTGGGGGGCAGGTTGTCTTGTACAGTTTGCAAGATGCAGTCTGGGTCAACATCCGCCTCCATTGATGCTGTGTTCTGCTGTTAGAGAGGGCCATTTCCACCTGTGTGTCTCTGATGGTTGGCATACTGTACCTTTCGAGTAGTGTTGTGGGCTCTTTAGGGGGTGAAGTATGCACCGAATGCATCTGCAAGTATGTTGGCGATATCAGTAGGGTCAGCATATTTTGTGCTATATTTCACCGGCACAGTGCAAATCTGTGTGTCACCACGTAGATCCTTGACATAGCCAAAGAAGGCTTTGTGGTTAACTTTCGAATCCTTGCATATTCTCCTGCTGATGTTAACCTTGGATGATGCATGAGGGACCTACGTATCATACTAATAGTGGTCACGGATGTCTGCCCTTTGTGGGATTTGCTGTGTGTCTGGAACACTGTCCTACTTCTGCAGTATAGCCTGCTTATTGCAGAGGTCCATCAGACCAATGTCCTTGTCTAGGAGGAGTGAGTCTTGGTTTACCAGTGATGGCACGATCCATACATCCATGTAGGTGCTTATAGACTGCATTTGTAAATCTGTCTGTATCTTGAGCAGTGTTTCCCCTTAGTGTGGGAGCTGTGAAACCCCCCACCCCTGTAACTAGTAGTGTAAATTTAGCTGTAGGAAAGGTATTCACTGTGGTATCCATGGGTGGGGGAGATGCTAGGGTGTGGAAACAGTGAATAGTTCATGATCAGATCTAACCAGTGACCAGTTAACCACTGCTGTGGTGCACCTGTTGCCCATGTTGGGTGATGACAACATCTAGTAGTTTCCACCCCACATTAGGGAGGTTACCACCTGATACAGGGCATATGAGGTGATACATTCCAGGAAGCGCTGGGCCTGGAAGTGAGTACCGGAGTACATTTCCCAATTAATGGTATGGTAGTTGACATCGACCAATGCCAGCATGTGCGTTAGGACTGTCATGTTCTCCATTGTCTCCAGGTAGGTGGAGTGGAGGTCCTGGGTCATGGAGGGTGATCCATAGCAGGCCACAATCCACATTGCAGTTGTGGCTGATGTTAGCTGCACAAGGATGATCACAGAGGTATCATGCTGCCCCAATAACATGGAAGTGTAGGTATCCCTGATGAATATGGATACAGCCCCTCCATGTCTGTCAGTCCATGTTCTGTGGCTGAAATGTGTGGTATGGGTTGTAATCTGGTAGTGCTGGTGTGCTCTCAGGAGCCTTAAGACAGATTTCAGTTAATGCACAGATGATGATGTCCATCCTGAGGGGTGCTGTGAGTGCATGCATGTTGTGATCACAACCCCTGGTGTTGAGAAGCATAATCCTCATTGAATCTGCTATTGTGCTGTTTACGGAGTTGGTATTCACCTTCAAGACTCTCCTAAATAAGACACCATGGGGGCACCAATAGCCTTGACCAGTATTCCAAAGCCTTAGGCTAACACATAGGCTGGTATGGTATCAGTGCATGCATGTTCCCCATCTGTGCTTGTTTTTCATCTCCCCTGTAGGTAACCTACTTGTAAGCAATAGAAGGCCTTAAACTTATACAAGTCTTCTAGCTTACAAGATAGGCTTTTGGAGTGACTAAGTATCAGTGTTCTGTATGTTCTTGCTGTACTCACCTTTTTCCTGACAACATGGTGATTTCTCACTGTATATGGTGATCTGAAGGTCTGTTTATTCACATATTATGGCTGTGATGGCCTGCACGTTAGAGGTTCACAGATAGACTACTATCTATCTGCCCAAGGGCAATTAGAAGCATAGCTACAGTGTGTTGGCCTTCCCCACACCATTGATGAAGTAACTGAGCCTCTGTCAAGCAAAGCCAATGAAACAATTCCAGGCAGAGTTGCTGGAAGCTGTTGAAGACTGGGGTTGTGGAGGGTGATAGGGGCACTTAGTGATCTAAAGAGGGCATGTTAATGTGGCAAATCAACATCATTCAAATCCCCCAACAGGTCTTGCAGCTGCCAAGCTGGACAGGCTCCCCCACCCCCTGGCTGTATGGTTCTGGGACACATGATCCCAGGGGTATATAGTCTGTTACCCATTCACACAGCAAGACTTCCCTTGAAGTGTGTCAGTGAGGGGCTATGCCTAATGTAGTTAGGAATGCAATGTATTGTCTCACAGTACATTTGTTATATGTTGTTATTTCAAGAGTACGTGAAGCTCAGTGAGTTTGGGGACCTCAACCCTTTGTTTAGCCTAGCTTACACATAGACATCATCTAAATAGGAAATAGGCGGAAGCAACGTTAATGTCAACAATGTAATGGTTACAGCATCCACATAGT